>NW_027175269.1:310312-620625 GCF_028021215.1 Eschrichtius robustus
TAGGGTTAGGGTTAGGGTTAGTTTGAAGGTTAGGGCTCGGTTTAGGGTACGGGTTAGGATTAGTGTACGTGTTAGGGTTAGGGTAGAGGTTAGGGTTAGGGTACGCGTTAGGGTTAGGGTAGTTATTAAACCTATCCCACTCCCTAGATACCCCTTAGCACGTCAAGGAATATTATTTGGGGGTCCAGCCATGGAGAAGAGTTTAGACACTAGGAGAAGATAAGGAACACACCCATTATCAAGAAATCACATTAGAATTCTCTTTTTAACCTGTTCCTTAAAACACTAGTGCTTAGGAAATCTATTGGAGGCAGAAGCAGTCAAGGGTAGCTTAGGGTTAGGGTTAGGGTTAGGGCTAGGGTTAGGACACGGCTTAGGGTACGGGTTCGGGTACGGGTTCGTGTACGGAGTAGGGTATGGGTTTGGGTTAGTGTTAGGGTTAGTTTGAAGGTTAGGGCTCGGTTTAGGGTACGGGTTAGGATTACGGTTCGTGTTAGGGTTAGGGTAGTGGTTAGGGTTAGGGTACGCGTTAAGGTTAGGGTAGTTATTAAACCTATCCCACTCTCTAGATACCCCTTAGCACGTCAAGGAATATTATTTGGGGGTCCAGCCATGGAGAAGAGTTTAGACACTAGGAGAAGATAAAGAACACACCCATTATCCTGAAATCACATTAGGATTCTCTTTTTAACCTGTTCCTTAATACACTAGTGCTTAGGAAATCTATTGGAGGCAGAAGCAGTCAAGGGTAGCTTAGGGTTAGGGTTACAGTTAGGGTTAGGGTTAGGGTATGGCTTAGGGTACGGGTTCGGGTACGGCGTAGGGTATGTGTTAGGGTTAGGGTTAGGGTTAGTTTGAGGGTTAGGGCTCGGTTTAGGGTACGGGTTAGGATTAGGGTACGTGTTAGGGTTAGGGTAGGGGTTAGGGTTAGGGTACGCGTTAGGGTTAGGGTAGTTATTAAACCTATCCCACTCTCTAGATACCCCTTAGCACGTCAAGGAATATTATTTGGGGGTCCAGCCATGGAGAAGAGTTTAGACAGTAGGAGAAGATAAGGAACACACCCATTATCAAGAAATCACATTAGGATTCTCTTTTTAACCTGTTCCTTAAAACACTAGTGCTTAGGAAATCTATTGGAGGCAGAAGCATTCAAGGGTAGCTTAGGGTTAGGGTTAGGGTTAGGGTTAGGGTTAGGGAACGGGTTCGGGTACGGGTTCGTGTACAGCGTAGGGTATGGGTTAGGGTTAGGTTTAGGGTTAATTTGAAGGTTAGGGCTCGGTTTAGGGTACGGGTTAGGATTAGGTTTCGTGTTAGGGTTAGGGTAGGGGTTAGGGTTAGGGTACGCGTTAGGGTTAGGCTAGTTATTAAACCTATCCCACTCTCTAGATACCCCTTAGCACGTCAAGGAATATTATTTGGGGGTCCAGCCATGGAGAAGAGTTTGGACACTAGGAGAAGATAAGGAACACACCCATTATCAAGAAATCACATTAGGATTCTCTTTTTAACCTGTTCCTTAAAACACTAGTGCTTAGGAAATCTATTGGAGGCAGAAGCAGTCAAGGGTAGCTTAGGGTTAGGGTTTGGGTTAGGGTACGGCTTAGGTTACGGGTTCGGGTACGGGTTCGGGTACGGGTTTGGGTATGGCGTAGGATATGGGTTAGGGTTAGGGTTAGGGTTAGTTTGAGGGTTAGGGCTCGGTTTAGGGTACGGGTTAGGATTAGGGTACGTGTTAGGGTTAGGGTAGGGGTTAGGGTTAGGGTACGCGTCAGGGTTAGGGTAGTTATTAAACCTATCCCACTCTCTTGATACCCCTTAGCACGTCAAGGAATATTATTTGGGGGTCCAGCCTTGGAGAAGAGTTTAGACACTTGGAGAAGATAAGGAACACACCCATTATCAAGAAATCACATTAGGATTCTCTTTTTAACCTGTTCCTTAAAACACTAGTGCTTAGGAAATCTACTGGAGGCAGAAGCAGTCAAGGGTAGCTTAGGGTTAGTGTTAGGGTTATTGTTAGGGTAAGGCTTAGGGTACGGGTTCGGGTACGGCATAGGGTATGGGTTAGGGTTAGGGTTAGGGTTAGTTTGAGGGTTAGGGCTCGGTTTAGGGTACGGGTTAGGATTAGGGTACGTGTTAGGGTTAGGGTAGGGGTTAGGGTTAGGGTACGCGTTAGGGTTAGGGTAGTTATTAAACCTATCCCACTCCCTAGATACCCCTTAGCACGTCAAGGAATATTATTTGGGGGACCAGCCATGGAGAAGAGTTTAGACAGTAGGAGAAGATAAGGAACACACCCATTATCAAGAAATCACATTAGGATTCTCTTTTTAACCTGTTCCTTAAAACACTAGTGCTTAGGAAATCTATTGGAGGCAGAAGCAGTCAAGGGTAGCTTAGGGTTAGGGTTAGGGTTAGGGTTAGGGTTAGGGAACGGGTTCGGGTACGGGTTCGTGTACGGCGTAGGGTATGGGTTAGGGTTAGGTTTAGGGTTCGTTTGAAGGTTAGGGCTCGGTTTAGGGTACGGGTTAGGATTAGGTTTCGTGTTAGGGTTAGGGTAGGGGTTAGGGTTAGGGTACGCGTTAGGGTTAGGCTACTTATTAAACCTATCCCACTCTCTAGATACCCCTTAGCACGTCAAGGAATATTATTTGGGGGTCCAGCCATGGAGAAGAGTTTAGACACTAGGAGAAGATAAGGAACACACCCATTATCAAGAAATCACATTAGGATTCTCTTTTTAACCTGTTCCTTAAAACACTAGTGCTTAGGAAATCTATTGGAGGCAGAAGCAGTCAAGGGTAGCTTAGGGTTAGGGTTACGGTTAGGGTTAGGTTTAGGGTATGGCTTAGGGTACGGGT
Organism: Eschrichtius robustus; assembly: GCF_028021215.1. NCBI lineage: Eukaryota > Metazoa > Chordata > Mammalia > Artiodactyla > Eschrichtiidae > Eschrichtius > Eschrichtius robustus. Next base: position 313,177 of record NW_027175269.1, read on the forward strand.
TCGGGTACGGGTTCGGGTACGGCGTAGGGTATGGGTTAGGGTTAGGGTTAGGGTTAGTTTGAGGGTTAGGGCTCGGTTTAGGGTACGGGTTAGGATTAGGGTACGTGTTAGGGTTAGGGTAGGGTTTAGGGTTAGGGTACGCGTTAGGGTTAGGGTAGTTATTAAACCTATCCCACTCTCTAGATACCCCTTAGCACGTCAAGGAATATTATTTGGGGGTCCAGCCATGGAGAAGAGTTTAGACACTAGGAGAAGATAAGGAACACACCCATTATCAAGAAATCACATTAGGATTCTCTTTTTAACCTGTTCCTTAAAACACTAGTGCTCAGGAAATCTATTGGAGGCAGAAGCAGTCAAGGGTAGCTTAGGTTTAGGGTTAGGATTAGGGTACGGCTTAGGGTACGGGTTCGGGTACGGGTTCGGGTACGGGTTCGGGTACGGCGTAGGGTATGGGTTAGGTTGAGGGTTAGGGTTAGTTTGAGGGTTAGGGCTCGGTTTAGGTTACGGGTTAGGATTAGGGTATGTGTCAGTGTTAGGGTAGGGGTTAGGGTTAGGGTACGCGTTAGGGTTAGGGTAGTTATTAAACATATCCCACACTCTAGATACCCCTTAGCACGTCAAGGAATATTATTTGGCGGTCCAGCCATGGAGAAGAGTTTAGACACTAGGAGAAGATAAGGAACACACCCATTATCAAGAAATCACATTAGGATTCTCTTTTTAACCTGTTCCTTAAAACACTAGTGCTTAGGAAATCTATTGGAGGCAGAAGCAGTCAAGGGTAGCTTAGGGTTAGGGTTTGGGTTAGGGTACGGCTTAGGGTACGGGTTCGGGTACGGGTTCGGGTACGGGTTTGGTTATGGCGTAGGATATGGGTTAGGGTTAGGGTTAGGGTTAGTTTGAGGGTTAGGGCTCGGTTTAGGGTACGGGTTAGGATTAGGTTACGTGTTAGGGTTAGGGTAGGGGTTAGGGTTAGGGTACGCGTTAGGGTTAGGGTAGTTATTAAACCTATCCCACTCCCTAGATACCCCTTAGCACGTCAAGGAATATTATTTGGGGGTCCAGCCATGGAGAAGAGTTTAGACACTAGGAGAAGATAAGGAACACACCCATTATCAAGAAATCACATTAGGATTCTCTTTTTAACCTGTTCCTTAAAACACTAGTGCTTAGGAAATCTATTGGAGGCAGAAGCAGTCAAGGGTAGCTTAGGGTTAGGGTTAGGGTTAGGGCTAGGGTTAGGACACGGCTTAGGGTACGGGTTCGGGTACGGGTTCGTGTACTGCGTAGGGTATGGGTTTGGGTTAGTGTTAGGGTTAGTTTGAAGGTTAGGGCTCGGTTTAGGGTACGGGTTAGGATTAGGGTAGGGGTTAGGGTTAGGGTACGCGTTAGGGTTAGGGTAGTTATTAAACCTATCCCACTCTCTAGATACCCCTTAGCACGTCAAGGAATATTATTTGGGGTTCCAGCCATGGAGAAGAGTTTAGACACTAGGAGAAGATAAGGAACACACCCATTATCCTGAAATCACATTAGGATTCTCTTTTTAACCTGTTCCTTAATACACTAGTGCTTAGGAAATCTATTGGAGGCAGAAGCAGTCAAGGGTAGCTTAGGGTTAGGTTTACGGTTAGGGTTAGGGTTAGGGTATGGCTTAGGGTACGGGTTCGGGTACGGGTTCGGGTACGGCGTAGGGTATGGGTTAGGTTTAGGGTTAGGGTTAGTTTGAGGGTTAGGGCTCGGTTTAGGTTACGGGTTAGGATTAGGGTACGTGTTAGGGTTAGGGTAGGGGTTAGGGTTAGGGTACGCGTTAGGGTTAGGATAGTTATTAAACATATCCCACTCTCTAGATACCCCTTAGCACGTCAAGGAATATTATTTGGGGGTCCAGCCATGGAAAAGAGTTTAGACACTAGGAGAAGATAAGGAACACACCCATTATCAATAAATCACATTAGGATTCTCTTTTTAACCTGTTCCTTAAAACACTAGTGCTTAGGAAATCTATTGGAGGCAGAAGCAGTCAAGGGTAGCTTAGGGTTAGGGTTTGGGTTAGGGTACGGCTTAGGGTACGGGTTCGGGTACGGGTTCGGGTACGGGTTTGGGTATGGCGTAGTATATGGGTTAGGGTTAGGGTTAGGGTTAGGGTATGGCTTAGGGTACGGGTTCGGGTACGGGTTCGTGTACGGCGTAGGGTATGGGTTAGGGTTAGGGTTAGGGTTAGTTTGAAGGTTAGGGCTCGGTTTAGGGTACGGGTTAGGATTAGGTTTCGTGTTAGGGTTAGGGTAGGGGTTACGGTTAGGGTACGCGTTAGGGTTAGGGTAGTTATTAAACCTATCCCACTCCCTAGATACCCCTTAGCACGTCAAGGAATATTATTTGGGGGTCCAGCCATGGAGAAGAGTTTAGACACTAGGAGAAGATAAGGAACACACCCATTATCAAGAAATCACATTAGGATTCTCTTTTTAACCTGTTCCTTAAAACACTAGTGCTTAGGAAATCTATTGGAGGCAGAAGCAGTCAAGGGTAGCTTAGGGTTAGGGTTAGGGTTAGGGCTAGGGTTAGGACACGGCTTAGGGTACGGGTTCGGGTACGGGTTCGTGTACGGTGTAGGGTATGGGTTTGGGTTAGTGTTAGGTTTAGTTTGAAGGTTAGGGCTCGGTTTAGGGTACGGGTTAGGATTAGGGTTCGTGTTAGGGTTAGGTTAGGGGTTAGGGTTAGGGTATGCGTTAAGGTTAGGGTAGTTATTAAACCTATCCCACTCTCTAGATACCCCTTAGCACGTCAAGGAATATTATTTGGGGGTCCAGCCATGGAGAAGAGTTTAGACACTAGGAGAAGATAAAGAACACCCCCATTATCCTGAAATCACATTAGGATTCTCTTTTTAACCTGTTCCTTAATACACTAGTGCTTAGGAAATCTATTGGAGGCAGAAGCAGTCAAGGGTAGCTTAGGGTTAGGGTTACAGTTAGGGTTAGGGTTAGGGTATGGCTTAGGGTACGGGTTCAGGTACGGATTCGGGTACGGGGTAGGGTATGTGTTAGGGTTAGGATTAGGGTTAGTTTGAGGGTTAGGGCTCGGTTTAGGGTACGGGTTAGGATTAGGGTACGTGTTAGGGTTAGGGTAGGGGTTAGGGTTAGGGTACGCGTTAGGGTTAGGGTAGTTATTAAACCTATCCCACTCTCTAGATACCCCTTAGCACGTCAAGGAATATTATTTGGGGGTCCAGCCATGGAGAAGAGTTTAGACACTAGGAGAAGATAAGGAACACACCCATTATCAAGAAATCACATTAGGATTCTCTTTTTAACCTGTTCCTTAAAACACTAGTGCTTAGGAAATCTATTGGAGGCAGAAGCAGTCAAGGGTAGCTTAGGGTTAGGGTTTGGGTTAGGGTACGGCTTAGGGTACGGGTTCGGGTACGGGTTCGGGTACGGGTTTGGGTATGGCGTAGGATATGTGTTAGGGTTAGGGTTAGGGTTATTTTGAGGGTTAGGGCTCGGTTTAGGGTACGGGTTAGGATTAGGGTACGTGTTAGGGTTAGGGTAGGGGTTAGGGTTAGGGTACGCGTTAGGGTTAGGGTAGTTATTAAACCTATCCCACTCTCTAGATACCCCTTAGCACGTCAAGGAGTATTATTTGGGGGACCAGCCATGGAGAAGAGTTTAGACACTAGGAGAAGATAAGGAACACAGCCATTATCAAGAAATCACATTAGGATTCTCTTTTTAACCTGTTCCTTAAAACACTAGTGCTTAGGAAATCTATTGGAGGCAGAAGCAGTCAAGGGTAGCTTAGGGTTAGGGTTAGGGTTAGGGTACGGCTTAGGGTACGGGTTCGGGTACGGGTTCGGGTACGGGTTCGGGTACGGCGTAGGGTATGGGTTAGGTTTAGGGTTAGGGTTAGTTTGAGGCTTAGGGCTCGGTTAAGGTTACGGGTTAGGATTAGGGTACGTGTTAGGGTTAGGGTAGGGGTTAGGGTTAGGGTACGCGTTAGGGTTAGGGTAGTTATTAAACATATCCCACTCTCTAGATACCCCTTAGCACGTCAAGTAATATTATTTGGGGGTCCAGCCATGGAGAAGAGTTTAGACACTAGGAGAAGATAAGGAACACACCCATTATCCTGAAATCACATTAGGATTCTCTTTTTAACCTGTTCCTTAATACACTAGTGCTTAGGAAATCTATTGGAGGCAGAAGCAGTCAAGGGTAGCTTAGTGTTAGGGTTACGGTTAGGGTTAGGGTTAGGGTTATTGTTAGGGTAAGGCTTAGGGTACGGGTTCGGGTACGGCATAGGGTATGGGTTAGGGTTAGGGTTAGGGTTAGTTTGAGGGTTAGGGCTCGGTTTAGGGTACGGGTTAGGTGTAGGGTACGTGTTAGGGTTAGGGTAGGGGTTAGGGTTAGGGTACGCGTTAGGGTTAGGGTAGTTATTAAACCTATCCCACTCTCTAGATACCCCTTAGCACGTCAAGGAATATTATTTGGGGGTCCAGCCATGGAGAAGAATTTAGACACTAGGAGAAGATAAGGAACACACCCATTATCAAGAAATCACATTAGGATTCTCTTTTTAACCTGTTCCTTAAAACACTAGTGCTTAGGAAATCTATTGGAGGCAGAAGCAGTCAAGGGTAGCTTAGGGTTAGGGTTAGGGTTAGGGCTAGGGTTAGGACACGGCTTAGGGTACGGGTTCGGGTACGGGTTCGTGTACGGCGTAGGGTATGGGTTTGGGTTAGTTTTAGGCTTAGTTTGAAGGTTAGGGCTCGGTTTAGGGTACGGGTTAGGATTAGGGTTCGTGTTAGGGTTTGGGTAGGGGTTAGGGTTAGGGTACGCGTTAGGGTTAGGGTAGTTATTAAACCTATCCCACTCTCTAGATACCCCTTAGCACGTCAAGGAATATTATTTGGGGGTCCAGCCATGGAGAAGAGTTTAGACACTAGGAGAAGATAAAGAACACACCGATTATCCTGAAATCACATTAGGATTCTCTTTTTAACCTGTTCCTTAATACACTAGTGCTTAGGAAATCTATTGGAGGCAGAAGCAGTCAAGGGTAGCTTAGGGTTAGGGTTACGGTTAGGGTTAGGGTTAGGGTATAGCTTAGGGTACGGGTTCGGGTACGGGTTCGGGTACGGCGTAGGGTATGGGTTAGGGTTAGGGTTAGGGTTAGTTTGAGGGTTAGGGCTCGGTTTAGGGTACGGGTTAGGATTAGGGTACGTGTTAGGGTTAGGGTAGGGGTTAGGGTTAGGGTACGCGTTAGGGTTAGGTTAGTTATTAAACCTATCCCACTCTCTAGATACCCCTTAGCACGTCAAGGAATATTATTTGGGTGTCCAGCCATGGAGAAGAGTTTAGACACTAGGAGAAGATAAGGAACACACCCATTATCAAGAAATCACATTAGGATTCTCTTTTTAACCTGTTCCTTAAAACACTAGTGCTTAGGAAATCTATTGGAGGCAGAAGCAGTCAAGGGTAGCTTAGGGTTAGGGTTTGGGTTAGGGTACGGCTTAGGGTACGGGTTCGGGTACGGGTTCGGGTACGGGTTTGGGTATGGCGTAGGATATGGGTTAGGGTTAGGGTTAGGGTTAGTTTGAGGGTTAGGGCTCGGTTTAGGGTACGGGTTAGGATTAGGGTACGTGTTAGGGTTAGGGTAGGGGTTAGGGTTAGTGTACGAGTTAGGGTTAGGGTAGTTATTAAACCTATCCCACTCTCTAGATACCCCTTAGCACGTCAAGGAATATTATTTGGGGGTCCAGCCATGGAGAAGAGTTTAGACACTAGGAGAAGATAAGGAACACACCCATTATCAAGAAATCACATTAGGATTCTCTTTTTAACCTGTTCCTTAAAACACTAGTGCTTAGGAAATCTATTGGAGGCAGAAGCAGTCAAGGGTAGCTTAGGGTTAGGGTTAGGGTTAGTGTTAGGGTACGGGTTAGGAGTAGGGTACGTGTTAGGGTTAGGGTAGGGGTTAGGGTTAGGGTAGGCGTTAGGGTTAGGGTAGTTATTAAACCTATCCCACTCCCTAGATACCCCTTAGCACGTCAAGGAATATTATTTGGGGGTCCAGCCATGGAGAAGAGTTTAGACACTAGGAGAAGATAAGGAACACACCCATTATCAAGAAATCACATTAGGATTCTCTTTTTAACCTGTTCCTTAAACACTAGTGCTTAGGAAATCTATTGGAGGCAAAGCAGTCAAGGGTAGCTTAGGGTTAGGGTTAGGGTTAGGTTTAGGGTTAGGGTACGGCTTAGGGTACGGGTTCGGGTACGTGTTCGGGTACGGCGTAGGGTATGGGTTAGGTTTAGGGTTAGTGTTAGTTTGAGGGTTAGGGCTCGGTTTAGGTTACGGGTTAGGATTAGGGTACGTGTTAGGGTTAGGGTAGGGGTTAGGGTTAGGGTACGCGTTAGGGTTAGGGTAGTTATTAAACATATCCCACTCTCTAGATACCCCTTAGCACGTCAAGGTATAATATTTGGGGGTCCAGCCATGGAGAAGAGTTTAGACACTAGGAGAAGATAAGGAACACACCCATTATCAATAAATCACATTAGGATTCTCTTTTTAACCTGTTCCTTAAAACACTAGTGCTTAGGAAATCTATTGGAGGCAGAAGCAGTCAAGGGTAGCTTAGGGTTAGGGTTTGGGTTAGGGTACGGCTTAGGGTACGGGTTCGGGTACGGGTTCGGGTACGGGTTTGGGTATGGCGTAGTATATGGGTTAGGGTTAGGGTTAGGGTTAGTTTGAGGGTTAGGGCTCGGTTTAGGGTACGGGTTAGGATTAGGGTACGTGTTAGGGTTAGGGTAGGGGTTAGGGTTAGGGTACGCGTTAGGGTTAGGGTAGTTATTAAACCTATCCCACTCTCTAGATACCCCTTAGCACGTCAAGGAATATTATTTGGGTGTCCAGCCATGGAGAAGAGTTTAGACACTAGGAGAAGATAAGGAACACACCCATTATCAAGAAATCACATTAGGATTCTCTTTTTAACCTGTTCCTTAAAACACTAGTGCTTAGGAAATCTATTGGAGGCAGAAGCAGTCAAGGGTAGCTTAGGGTTAGGGTTAGGGTTAGGGTACGGCTTAGGGTACGGGTTCGGGTACGGGTTCGTGTACGGCGTAGGGTATGGGTTAGGGTTAGGGTTAGGGTTAGTTTGAAGGTTAGGGCTCGGTTTAGGGTACGGGTTAGGATTAGTGTACGTGTTAGGGTTAGGGTAGAGGTTAGGGTTAGGGTACGCGTTAGGGTTAGGGTAGTTATTAAACCTATCCCACTCCCTAGATACCCCTTAGCACGTCAAGGAATATTATTTGGGGGTCCAGCCATGGAGAAGAGTTTAGACACTAGGAGAAGATAAGGAACACACCCATTATCAAGAAATCACATTAGAATTCTCTTTTTAACCTGTTCCTTAAAACACTAGTGCTTAGGAAATCTATTGGAGGCAGAAGCAGTCAAGGGTAGCTTAGGGTTAGGGTTAGGGTTAGGGCTAGGGTTAGGACACGGCTTAGGGTACGGGTTCGGGTACGGGTTCGTGTACGGAGTAGGGTATGGGTTTGGGTTAGTGTTAGGGTTAGTTTGAAGGTTAGGGCTCGGTTTAGGGTACGGGTTAGGATTACGGTTCGTGTTAGGGTTAGGGTAGTGGTTAGGGTTAGGGTACGCGTTAAGGTTAGGGTAGTTATTAAACCTATCCCACTCTCTAGATACCCCTTAGCACGTCAAGGAATATTATTTGGGGGTCCAGCCATGGAGAAGAGTTTAGACACTAGGAGAAGATAAAGAACACACCCATTATCCTGAAATCACATTAGGATTCTCTTTTTAACCTGTTCCTTAATACACTAGTGCTTAGGAAATCTATTGGAGGCAGAAGCAGTCAAGGGTAGCTTAGGGTTAGGGTTACAGTTAGGGTTAGGGTTAGGGTATGGCTTAGGGTACGGGTTCGGGTACGGCGTAGGGTATGTGTTAGGGTTAGGGTTAGGGTTAGTTTGAGGGTTAGGGCTCGGTTTAGGGTACGGGTTAGGATTAGGGTACGTGTTAGGGTTAGGGTAGGGGTTAGGGTTAGGGTACGCGTTAGGGTTAGGGTAGTTATTAAACCTATCCCACTCTCTAGATACCCCTTAGCACGTCAAGGAATATTATTTGGGGGTCCAGCCATGGAGAAGAGTTTAGACAGTAGGAGAAGATAAGGAACACACCCATTATCAAGAAATCACATTAGGATTCTCTTTTTAACCTGTTCCTTAAAACACTAGTGCTTAGGAAATCTATTGGAGGCAGAAGCATTCAAGGGTAGCTTAGGGTTAGGGTTAGGGTTAGGGTTAGGGTTAGGGAACGGGTTCGGGTACGGGTTCGTGTACAGCGTAGGGTATGGGTTAGGGTTAGGTTTAGGGTTAATTTGAAGGTTAGGGCTCGGTTTAGGGTACGGGTTAGGATTAGGTTTCGTGTTAGGGTTAGGGTAGGGGTTAGGGTTAGGGTACGCGTTAGGGTTAGGCTAGTTATTAAACCTATCCCACTCTCTAGATACCCCTTAGCACGTCAAGGAATATTATTTGGGGGTCCAGCCATGGAGAAGAGTTTGGACACTAGGAGAAGATAAGGAACACACCCATTATCAAGAAATCACATTAGGATTCTCTTTTTAACCTGTTCCTTAAAACACTAGTGCTTAGGAAATCTATTGGAGGCAGAAGCAGTCAAGGGTAGCTTAGGGTTAGGGTTTGGGTTAGGGTACGGCTTAGGTTACGGGTTCGGGTACGGGTTCGGGTACGGGTTTGGGTATGGCGTAGGATATGGGTTAGGGTTAGGGTTAGGGTTAGTTTGAGGGTTAGGGCTCGGTTTAGGGTACGGGTTAGGTTTAGGGTACGTGTTAGGGTTAGGGTAGGGGTTAGGGTTAGGGTACGCGTCAGGGTTAGGGTAGTTATTAAACCTATCCCACTCTCTTGATACCCCTTAGCACGTCAAGGAATATTATTTGGGGGTCCAGCCTTGGAGAAGAGTTTAGACACTTGGAGAAGATAAGGAACACACCCATTATCAAGAAATCACATTAGGATTCTCTTTTTAACCTGTTCCTTAAAACACTAGTGCTTAGGAAATCTACTGGAGGCAGAAGCAGTCAAGGGTAGCTTAGGGTTAGTGTTAGGGTTATTGTTAGGGTAAGGCTTAGGGTACGGGTTCGGGTACGGCATAGGGTATGGGTTAGGGTTAGGGTTAGGGTTAGTTTGAGGGTTAGGGCTCGGTTTAGGGTACGGGTTAGGATTAGGGTACGTGTTAGGGTTAGGGTAGGGGTTAGGGTTAGGGTACGCGTTAGGGTTAGGGTAGTTATTAAACCTATCCCACTCCCTAGATACCCCTTAGCACGTCAAGGAATATTATTTGGGGGACCAGCCATGGAGAAGAGTTTAGACAGTAGGAGAAGATAAGGAACACACCCATTATCAAGAAATCACATTAGGATTCTCTTTTTAACCTGTTCCTTAAAACACTAGTGCTTAGGAAATCTATTGGAGGCAGAAGCAGTCAAGGGTAGCTTAGGGTTAGGGTTAGGGTTAGGGTTAGGGTTAGGGAACGGGTTCGGGTACGGGTTCGTGTACGGCGTAGGGTATGGGTTAGGGTTAGGTTTAGGGTTCGTTTGAAGGTTAGGGCTCGGTTTAGGGTACGGGTTAGGATTAGGTTTCGTGTTAGGGTTAGGGTAGGGGTTAGGGTTAGGGTACGCGTTAGGGTTAGGCTACTTATTAAACCTATCCCACTCTCTAGATACCCCTTAGCACGTCAAGGAATATTATTTGGGGGTCCAGCCATGGAGAAGAGTTTAGACACTAGGAGAAGATAAGGAACACACCCATTATCAAGAAATCACATTAGGATTCTCTTTTTAACCTGTTCCTTAAAACACTAGTGCTTAGGAAATCTATTGGAGGCAGAAGCAGTCAAGGGTAGCTTAGGGTTAGGGTTACGGTTAGGGTTAGGTTTAGGGTATGGCTTAGGGTACGGGTTCGGGTACGGGTTCGGGTACGGCGTAGGGTATGGGTTAGGGTTAGGGTTAGGGTTAGTTTGAGGGTTAGGGCTCGGTTTAGGGTACGGGTTAGGATTAGGGTACGTGTTAGGGTTAGGGTAGGGTTTAGGGTTAGGGTACGCGTTAGGGTTAGGGTAGTTATTAAACCTATCCCACTCTCTAGATACCCCTTAGCACGTCAAGGAATATTATTTGGGGGTCCAGCCATGGAGAAGAGTTTAGACACTAGGAGAAGATAAGGAACACACCCATTATCAAGAAATCACATTAGGATTCTCTTTTTAACCTGTTCCTTAAAACACTAGTGCTCAGGAAATCTATTGGAGGCAGAAGCAGTCAAGGGTAGCTTAGGTTTAGGGTTAGGATTAGGGTACGGCTTAGGGTACGGGTTCGGGTACGGGTTCGGGTACGGGTTCGGGTACGGCGTAGGGTATGGGTTAGGTTGAGGGTTAGGGTTAGTTTGAGGGTTAGGGCTCGGTTTAGGTTACGGGTTAGGATTAGGGTATGTGTCAGTGTTAGGGTAGGGGTTAGGGTTAGGGTACGCGTTAGGGTTAGGGTAGTTATTAAACATATCCCACACTCTAGATACCCCTTAGCACGTCAAGGAATATTATTTGGCGGTCCAGCCATGGAGAAGAGTTTAGACACTAGGAGAAGATAAGGAACACACCCATTATCAAGAAATCACATTAGGATTCTCTTTTTAACCTGTTCCTTAAAACACTAGTGCTTAGGAAATCTATTGGAGGCAGAAGCAGTCAAGGGTAGCTTAGGGTTAGGGTTTGGGTTAGGGTACGGCTTAGGGTACGGGTTCGGGTACGGGTTCGGGTACGGGTTTGGTTATGGCGTAGGATATGGGTTAGGGTTAGGGTTAGGGTTAGTTTGAGGGTTAGGGCTCGGTTTAGGGTACGGGTTAGGATTAGGTTACGTGTTAGGGTTAGGGTAGGGGTTAGGGTTAGGGTACGCGTTAGGGTTAGGGTAGTTATTAAACCTATCCCACTCCCTAGATACCCCTTAGCACGTCAAGGAATATTATTTGGGGGTCCAGCCATGGAGAAGAGTTTAGACACTAGGAGAAGATAAGGAACACACCCATTATCAAGAAATCACATTAGGATTCTCTTTTTAACCTGTTCCTTAAAACACTAGTGCTTAGGAAATCTATTGGAGGCAGAAGCAGTCAAGGGTAGCTTAGGGTTAGGGTTAGGGTTAGGGCTAGGGTTAGGACACGGCTTAGGGTACGGGTTCGGGTACGGGTTCGTGTACTGCGTAGGGTATGGGTTTGGGTTAGTGTTAGGGTTAGTTTGAAGGTTAGGGCTCGGTTTAGGGTACGGGTTAGGATTAGGGTAGGGGTTAGGGTTAGGGTACGCGTTAGGGTTAGGGTAGTTATTAAACCTATCCCACTCTCTAGATACCCCTTAGCACGTCAAGGAATATTATTTGGGGGTCCAGCCATGGAGAAGAGTTTAGACACTAGGAGAAGATAAGGAACACACCCATTATCCTGAAATCACATTAGGATTCTCTTTTTAACCTGTTCCTTAATACACTAGTGCTTAGGAAATCTATTGGAGGCAGAAGCAGTCAAGGGTAGCTTAGGGTTAGGTTTACGGTTAGGGTTAGGGTTAGGGTATGGCTTAGGGTACGGGTTCGGGTACGGGTTCGGGTACGGCGTAGGGTATGGGTTAGGTTTAGGGTTAGGGTTAGTTTGAGGGTTAGGGCTCGGTTTAGGTTACGGGTTAGGATTAGGGTACGTGTTAGGGTTAGGGTAGGGGTTAGGGTTAGGGTACGCGTTAGGGTTAGGATAGTTATTAAACATATCCCACTCTCTAGATACCCCTTAGCACGTCAAGGAATATTATTTGGGGGTCCAGCCATGGAAAAGAGTTTAGACACTAGGAGAAGATAAGGAACACACCCATTATCAATAAATCACATTAGGATTCTCTTTTTAACCTGTTCCTTAAAACACTAGTGCTTAGGAAATCTATTGGAGGCAGAAGCAGTCAAGGGTAGCTTAGGGTTAGGGTTTGGGTTAGGGTACGGCTTAGGGTACGGGTTCGGGTACGGGTTCGGGTACGGGTTTGGGTATGGCGTAGTATATGGGTTAGGGTTAGGGTTAGGGTTAGGGTATGGCTTAGGGTACGGGTTCGGGTACGGGTTCGTGTACGGCGTAGGGTATGGGTTAGGGTTAGGGTTAGGGTTAGTTTGAAGGTTAGGGCTCGGTTTAGGGTACGGGTTAGGATTAGGTTTCGTGTTAGGGTTAGGGTAGGGGTTACGGTTAGGGTACGCGTTAGGGTTAGGGTAGTTATTAAACCTATCCCACTCCCTAGATACCCCTTAGCACGTCAAGGAATATTATTTGGGGGTCCAGCCATGGAGAAGAGTTTAGACACTAGGAGAAGATAAGGAACACACCCATTATCAAGAAATCACATTAGGATTCTCTTTTTAACCTGTTCCTTAAAACACTAGTGCTTAGGAAATCTATTGGAGGCAGAAGCAGTCAAGGGTAGCTTAGGGTTAGGGTTAGGGTTAGGGCTAGGGTTAGGACACGGCTTAGGGTACGGGTTCGGGTACGGGTTCGTGTACGGTGTAGGGTATGGGTTTGGGTTAGTGTTAGGTTTAGTTTGAAGGTTAGGGCTCGGTTTAGGGTACGGGTTAGGATTAGGGTTCGTGTTAGGGTTAGGGTAGGGGTTAGGGTTAGGGTATGCGTTAAGGTTAGGGTAGTTATTAAACCTATCCCACTCTCTAGATACCCCTTAGCACGTCAAGGAATATTATTTGGGGGTCCAGCCATGGAGAAGAGTTTAGACACTAGGAGAAGATAAAGAACACCCCCATTATCCTGAAATCACATTAGGATTCTCTTTTTAACCTGTTCCTTAATACACTAGTGCTTAGGAAATCTATTGGAGGCAGAAGCAGTCAAGGGTAGCTTAGGGTTAGGTTTACGGTTAGGGTTAGGGTTAGGGTATGGCTTAGGGTACGGGTTCGGGTACGGGTTCGGGTACGGCGTAGGGTATGGGTTAGGTTTAGGGTTAGGGTTAGTTTGAGGGTTAGGGCTCGGTTTAGGTTACGGGTTAGGATTAGGGTACGTGTTAGGGTTAGGGTAGGGGTTAGGGTTAGGGTACGCGTTAGGGTTAGGATAGTTATTAAACATATCCCACTCTCTAGATACCCCTTAGCACGTCAAGGAATATTATTTGGGGGTCCAGCCATGGAAAAGAGTTTAGACACTAGGAGAAGATAAGGAACACACCCATTATCAATAAATCACATTAGGATTCTCTTTTTAACCTGTTCCTTAAAACACTAGTGCTTAGGAAATCTATTGGAGGCAGAAGCAGTCAAGGGTAGCTTAGGGTTAGGGTTTGGGTTAGGGTACGGCTTAGGGTACGGGTTCGGGTACGGGTTCGGGTACGGGTTTGGGTATGGCGTAGTATATGGGTTAGGGTTAGGGTTAGGGTTAGGGTTAGGGTATGGCTTAGGGTACGGGTTCGGGTACGGGTTCGTGTACGGCGTAGGGTATGGGTTAGGGTTAGGGTTAGGGTTAGTTTGAAGGTTAGGGCTCGGTTTAGGGTACGGGTTAGGATTAGGTTTCGTGTTAGGGTTAGGGTAGGGGTTACGGTTAGGGTACGCGTTAGGGTTAGGGTAGTTATTAAACCTATCCCACTCCCTAGATACCCCTTAGCACGTCAAGGAATATTATTTGGGGGTCCAGCCATGGAGAAGAGTTTAGACACTAGGAGAAGATAAGGAACACACCCATTATCAAGAAATCACATTAGGATTCTCTTTTTAACCTGTTCCTTAAAACACTAGTGCTTAGGAAATCTATTGGAGGCAGAAGCAGTCAAGGGTAGCTTAGGGTTAGGGTTAGGGTTAGGGCTAGGGTTAGGACACGGCTTAGGGTACGGGTTCGGGTACGGGTTCGTGTACGGTGTAGGGTATGGGTTTGGGTTAGTGTTAGGTTTAGTTTGAAGGTTAGGGCTCGGTTTAGGGTACGGGTTAGGATTAGGGTTCGTGTTAGGGTTAGGGTAGGGGTTAGGGTTAGGGTATGCGTTAAGGTTAGGGTAGTTATTAAACCTATCCCACTCTCTAGATACCCCTTAGCACGTCAAGGAATATTATTTGGGGGTCCAGCCATGGAGAAGAGTTTAGACACTAGGAGAAGATAAAGAACACCCCCATTATCCTGAAATCACATTAGGATTCTCTTTTTAACCTGTTCCTTAATACACTAGTGCTTAGGAAATCTATTGGAGGCAGAAGCAGTCAAGGGTAGCTTAGGGTTAGGGTTACAGTTAGGGTTAGGGTTAGGGTATGGCTTAGGGTACGGGTTCAGGTACGGATTCGGGTACGGGGTAGGGTATGTGTTAGGGTTAGGATTAGGGTTAGTTTGAGGGTTAGGGCTCGGTTTAGGGTACGGGTTAGGATTAGGGTACGTGTTAGGGTTAGGGTAGGGGTTAGGGTTAGGGTACGCGTTAGGGTTAGGGTAGTTATTAAACCTATCCCACTCTCTAGATACCCCTTAGCACGTCAAGGAATATTATTTGGGGGTCCAGCCATGGAGAAGAGTTTAGACACTAGGAGAAGATAAGGAACACACCCATTATCAAGAAATCACATTAGGATTCTCTTTTTAACCTGTTCCTTAAAACACTAGTGCTTAGGAAATCTATTGGAGGCAGAAGCAGTCAAGGGTAGCTTAGGGTTAGGGTTTGGGTTAGGGTACGGCTTAGGGTACGGGTTCGGGTACGGGTTCGGGTACGGGTTTGGGTATGGCGTAGGATATGTGTTAGGGTTAGGGTTAGGGTTATTTTGAGGGTTAGGGCTCGGTTTAGGGTACGGGTTAGGATTAGGGTACGTGTTAGGGTTAGGGTAGGGGTTAGGGTTAGGGTACGCGTTAGGGTTAGGGTAGTTATTAAACCTATCCCACTCTCTTGATACCTCTTAGCACGTCAAGGAATATTATTTGGGGGTCCAGCCATGGAGAAGAGTTTAGACACTAGGAGAAGATAAGGAACACACCCATTATCAAGAAATCACATTAGGATTCTCTTTTTAACCTGTTCCTTAAAACACTAGTGCTTAGGAAATCTATTGGAGGCAGAAGCAGTCAAGGGTAGCTTAGGGTTAGGGCTAGGGTTAGGGCACGGCTTAGGTTTAGGGTTCGGGTACGGGTTCGGGTACGGGTTTGGGTATGGCATAGGATATGTGTTAGGGTTAGGGTTAGGGTTAGTTTGAGGGTTAGGGCTCGGTTTAGGGTACGGGTTAGGATTAGGGTACGTGTTAGGGTTAGGGTAGGGGTTACGGTTAGTGTACGCGTTAGGGTTAGGGTAGTTATTAAACCTATCCCACTCTCTAGATACCCCTTAGCACGTCAAGGAATATTATTTGGGGGTCCAGCCATGGAGAAGAGTTTAGACACTAGGAGAAGATAAGGAACACACCCATTATCAAGAAATCACATTAGGATTCTCTTTTTAACCTGTTCCTTAAAACACTAGTGCTTAGGAAATCTATTGGAGGCAGAAGCAGTCAAGGGTAGCTTAGGGTTAGGGTTAGGGTTAGTGTTAGGGTACGGGTTAGGAGTAGGGTACGTGTTAGGGTTAGGGTAGGGGTTAGGGTTAGGGTACGCGTTAAGGTTAGGGTAGTTATTAAACCTATCCCACTCCCTAGATACCCCTTAGCACGTCAAGGAATATTATTTGGGGGTCCAGCCATGGAGAAGAGTTTAGACAGTAGGAGAAGATAAGGAACACACGCATTATCAAGAAATCACATTAGGATTCTCTTTTTAACCTGTTCCTTAAACACTAGTGCTTAGGAAATCTATTGGAGGCAAAGCAGTCAAGGGTAGCTTAGGGTTAGGGTTAGGGTTAGGGTTAGGGTTAGGGTACGGCTTAGGGTACGGGTTCGGGTACGGGTTCGGGTACGGCGTAGGGTATGGGTTAGGTTTAGGGTTAGGGTTAGTTTGAGGGTTAGGGCTCGGTTTAGGTTACGGGTTAGGATTAGGGTACGTGTTAGGGTTAGGGTAGGGGTTAGGGTTAGGGTACGTGTTAGGGTTAGGGTAGTTATTAAACATATCCCACTCTCTAGATACCCCTTAGCACGTCAAGGTATATTATTTGGGGGTCCAGCCATGGAGAAGAGTTTAGACACTAGGAGAAGATAAGGAACACACCCATTATCAATAAATCACATTAGGATTCTCTTTTTAACCTGTTCCTTAAAACACTAGTGCTTAGGAAATCTATTGGAGGCAGAAGCAGTCAAGGGTAGCTTAGGGTTAGGGTTTGGGTTAGGGTACGGCTTAGGGTACGGGTTCGGGTACGGGTTCGGGTACGGGTTTGGGTATGGCGTAGTATATGGGTTAGGGTTAGGGTTAGGGTTAGTTTGAGGGTTAGGGCTCGGTTTAGGGTACGGGTTAGGATTAGGGTACGTGTTAGGGTTAGGGTAGGGGTTAGGGTTAGGGTACGCGTTAGGGTTAGGGTAGTTATTAAACCTATCCCACTCTCTAGATACCCCTTAGCACGTCAAGGAATATTATTTGGGTGTCCAGCCATGGAGAAGAGTTTAGACACTAGGAGAAGATAAGGAACACACCCATTATCAAGAAATCACATTAGGATTCTCTTTTTAACCTGTTCCTTAAAACACTAGTGCTTAGGAAATCTATTGGAGGCAGAAGCAGTCAAGGGTAGCTTAGGGTTAGGGTTAGGGTTAGGGTTAGGGTTAGGGTACGGCTTAGGGTACGGGTTCGGGTACGGGTTCGTGTACGGCGTAGGGTATGGGTTAGGGTTAGGGTTAGGGTTAGTTTGAAGGTTAGGGCTCGGTTTAGGGTACGGGTTAGGATTAGTGTACGTGTTAGGGTTAGGGTAGAGGTTAGGGTTAGGGTACGCGTTAGGGTTAGGGTAGTTATTAAAACTATCCCACTCCCTAGATACCCCTTAGCACGTCAAGGAATATTATTTGGGGGTCCAGCCATGGAGAAGAGTTTAGACACTAGGAGAAGATAAGGAACACACCCATTATCAAGAAATCACATTAGGATTCTCTTTTTAACCTGTTCCTTAAAACACTAGTGCTTAGGAAATCTATTGGAGGCAGAAGCAGTCAAGGGTAGCTTAGGGTTAGGGTTAGGGTTAGGGCTAGGGTTAGGACACGGCTTAGGGTACGGGTTCGGGTACGGGTTCGTGTACTGCGTAGGGTATGGGTTTGGGTTAGTGTTAGGGTTAGTTTGAAGGTTAGGGCTCGGTTTAGGGTACGGGTTAGGATTAGGGTAGGGGTTAGGGTTAGGGTACGCGTTAGGGTTAGGGTAGTTATTAAACCTATCCCACTCTCTAGATACCCCTTAGCACGTCAAGGAATATTATTTGGGGGTCCAGCCATGGAGAAGAGTTTAGACACTAGGAGAAGATAAGGAACACACCCATTATCCTGAAATCACATTAGGATTCTCTTTTTAACCTGTTCCTTAATACACTAGTGCTTAGGAAATCTATTGGAGGCAGAAGCAGTCAAGGGTAGCTTAGGGTTAGGTTTACGGTTAGGGTTAGGGTTAGGGTATGGCTTAGGGTACGGGTTCGGGTACGGGTTCGGGTACGGCGTAGGGTATGGGTTAGGTTTAGGGTTAGGGTTAGTTTGAGGGTTAGGGCTCGGTTTAGGTTACGGGTTAGGATTAGGGTTCGTGTTAGGGTTAGGGTAGGGGTTAGGGTTAGGGTACGCGTTAGGGTTAGGATAGTTATTAAACCTATCCCACTCTCTAGATACCCCTTAGCACGTCAAGGAATATTATTTGGGGGTCCAGCCATGGAAAAGAGTTTAGACACTAGGAGAAGATAAGGAACACACCCATTATCAATAAATCACATTAGGATTCTCTTTTTAACCTGTTCCTTAAAACACTAGTGCTTAGGAAATCTATTGGAGGCAGAAGCAGTCAAGGGTAGCTTAGGGTTAGGGTTTGGGTTAGGGTACGGCTTAGGGTACGGGTTCGGGTACGGGTTCGGGTACGGGTTCGGGTACGGCGTAGGGTATGGGTTAGGTTGAGGGTTAGGGTTAGTTTGAGGGTTAGGGCTCGGTTTAGGTTACGGGTTAGGATTAGGGTATGTGTCAGTGTTAGGGTAGGGGTTAGGGTTAGGGTACGCGTTAGGGTTAGGGTAGTTATTAAACATATCCCACACTCTAGATACCCCTTAGCACGTCAAGGAATATTATTTGGCGGTCCAGCCATGGAGAAGAGTTTAGACACTAGGAGAAGATAAGGAACACACCCATTATCAAGAAATCACATTAGGATTCTCTTTTTAACCTATTCCTTAAAACACTAGTGCTTAGGAAATCTATTGGAGGCAGAAGCAGTCAAGGGTAGCTTAGGGTTAGGGTTTGGGTTAGGGTACGGCTTAGGGTACGGGTTCGGGTACGGGTTCGGGTACGGGTTTGATTATGGCGTAGGATATGGGTTAGGGTTAGGGTTAGGGTTAGTTTGAGGGTTAGGGCTCGGTTTAGGGTACGGGTTAGGATTAGGTTACGTGTTAGGGTTAGGGTAGGGGTTAGGGTTAGGGTACGCGTTAGGGTTAGGGTAGTTATTAAACCTATCCCACTCCCTAGATACCCCTTAGCACGTCAAGGAATATTATTTGGGGGTCCAGCCATGGAGAAGAGTTTAGACACTAGGAGAAGATAAGGAACACACCCATTATCAAGAAATCACATTAGGATTCTCTTTTTAACCTGTTCCTTAAAACACTAGTGCTTAGGAAATCTATTGGAGGCAGAAGCAGTCAAGGGTAGCTTAGGGTTAGGGTTAGGGTTAGGGCTAGGGTTAGGACACGGCTTAGGGTACGGGTTCGGGTACGGGTTCGTGTACTGCGTAGGGTATGGGTTTGGGTTAGTGTTAGGGTTAGTTTGAAGGTTAGGGCTCGGTTTAGGGTACGGGTTAGGATTAGGGTAGGGGTTAGGGTTAGGGTACGCGTTAGGGTTAGGGTAGTTATTAAACCTATCCCACTCTCTAGATACCCCTTAGCACGTCAAGGAATATTATTTGGGGGTCCAGCCATGGAAAAGAGTTTAGACACTAGGAGAAGATAAGGAACACACCCATTATCAATAAATCACATTAGGATTCTCTTTTTAACCTGTTCCTTAAAACACTAGTGCTTAGGAAATCTATTGGAGGCAGAAGCAGTCAAGGGTAGCTTAGGGTTAGGGTTTGGGTTAGGGTACGGCTTAGGGTACGGGTTCGGGTACGGGTTCGGGTACGGGTTTGGGTATGGCGTAGTATATGGGTTAGGGTTAGGGTTAGGGTTAGGGTTAGGGTATGGCTTAGGGTACGGGTTCGGGTACGGGTTCGTGTACGGCGTAGGGTATGGGTTAGGGTTAGGGTTAGGGTTAGTTTGAAGGTTAGGGCTCGGTTTAGGGTACGGGTTAGGATTAGGTTTCGTGTTAGGGTTAGGGTAGGGGTTACGGTTAGGGTACGCGTTAGGGTTAGGGTAGTTATTAAACCTATCCCACTCCCTAGATACCCCTTAGCACGTCAAGGAATATTATTTGGGGGTCCAGCCATGGAGAAGAGTTTAGACACTAGGAGAAGATAAGGAACACACCCATTATCAAGAAATCACATTAGGATTCTCTTTTTAACCTGTTCCTTAAAACACTAGTGCTTAGGAAATCTATTGGAGGCAGAAGCAGTCAAGGGTAGCTTAGGGTTAGGGTTAGGGTTAGGGCTAGGGTTAGGACACGGCTTAGGGTACGGGTTCGGGTACGGGTTCGTGTACGGTGTAGGGTATGGGTTTGGGTTAGTGTTAGGTTTAGTTTGAAGGTTAGGGCTCGGTTTAGGGTACGGGTTAGGATTAGGGTTCGTGTTAGGGTTAGGGTAGGGGTTAGGGTTAGGGTATGCGTTAAGGTTAGGGTAGTTATTAAACCTATCCCACTCTCTAGATACCCCTTAGCACGTCAAGGAATATTATTTGGGGGTCCAGCCATGGAGAAGAGTTTAGACACTAGGAGAAGATAAAGAACACCCCCATTATCCTGAAATCACATTAGGATTCTCTTTTTAACCTGTTCCTTAATACACTAGTGCTTAGGAAATCTATTGGAGGCAGAAGCAGTCAAGGGTAGCTTAGGGTTAGGGTTACAGTTAGGGTTAGGGTTAGGGTATGGCTTAGGGTACGGGTTCGGGTACGGATTCGGGTACGGGGTAGGGTATGTGTTAGGGTTAGGATTAGGGTTAGTTTGAGGGTTAGGGCTCGGTTTAGGGTACGGGTTAGGATTAGGGTACGTGTTAGGGTTAGGGTAGGGGTTAGGGTTAGGGTACGCGTTAGGGTTAGGGTAGTTATTAAACCTATCCCACTCTCTAGATACCCCTTAGCACGTCAAGGAATATTATTTGGGGGTCCAGCCATGGAGAAGAGTTTAGACACTAGGAGAAGATAAGGAACACACCCATTATCAAGAAATCACATTAGGATTCTCTTTTTAACCTGTTCCTTAAAACACTAGTGCTTAGGAAATCTATTGGAGGCAGAAGCAGTCAAGGGTAGCTTAGGGTTAGGGTTTGGGTTAGGGTACGGCTTAGGGTACGGGTTCGGGTACGGGTTCGGGTACGGGTTTGGGTATGGCGTAGGATATGTGTTAGGGTTAGGGTTAGGGTTATTTTGAGGGTTAGGGCTCGGTTTAGGGTACGGGTTAGGATTAGGGTACGTGTTAGGTTTAGGGTAGGGGTTAGGGTTAGGGTACGCGTTAGGGTTAGGGTAGTTATTAAACCTATCCCACTCTCTTCATACCTCTTAGCACGTCAAGGAATATTATTTGGGGGTCCAGCCATGGAGAAGAGTTTAGACACTAGGAGAAGATAAGGAACACAACCATTATCAAGAAATCACATTAGGATTCTCTTTTTAACCTGTTCCTTAAAACACTAGTGCTTAGGAAATCTATTGGAGGCAGAAGCAGTCAAGGGTAGCTTAGGGTTAGGGCTAGGGTTAGGGCACGGCTTAGGTTTAGGGTTCGGGTACGGGTTCGGGTACGGGTTTGGGTATGGCATAGGATATGGGTTAGGGTTAGGGTTAGGGTTAGTTTGAGGGTTAGGGCTCGGTTTAGGGTACGGGTTAGGATTAGGGTACGTGTTAGGGTTAGGGTAGGGGTTAGGGTTAGTGTACGCGTTAGGGTTAGGGTAGTTATTAAACCTATCCCACTCTCTAGATACCCCTTAGCACGTCAAGGAATATTATTTGGGGGTCCAGCCATGGAGAAGAGTTTAGACACTAGGAGAAGATAAGGAACACACCCATTATCAAGAAATCACATTAGGATTCTCTTTTTAACCTGTTCCTTAAAACACTAGTGCTTAGGAAATCTATTGGAGGCAGAAGCAGTCAAGGGTAGCTTAGGGTTAGGGTTAGGGTTAGGGTTAGGGTTAGGGTACGGCTTAGGGTACGGGTTCGGGTACGGGTTCGTGTACGGCGTAGGGTATGGGTTAGGGTTAGGGTTAGGGTTAGTTTGAAGGTTAGGGCTCGGTTTAGGGTACGGGTTAGGATTAGTGTACGTGTTAGGGTTAGGGTAGAGGTTAGGGTTAGGGTACGCGTTAGGGTTAGGGTAGTTATTAAAACTATCCCACTCCCTAGATACCCCTTAGCACGTCAAGGAATATTATTTGGGGGTCCAGCCATGGAGAAGAGTTTAGACACTAGGAGAAGATAAGGAACACACCCATTATCAAGAAATCACATTAGGATTCTCTTTTTAACCTGTTCCTTAAAACACTAGTGCTTAGGAAATCTATTGGAGGCAGAAGCAGTCAAGGGTAGCTTAGGGTTAGGGTTAGGGTTAGGGCTAGGGTTAGGACACGGCTTAGGGTACGGGTTCGGGTACGGGTTCGTGTACGGAGTAGGGTATGGGTTTGGGTTAGTGTTAGGGTTAGTTTGAAGGTTAGGGCTCGGTTTAGGGTACGGGTTAGGATTAGGGTTCGTGTTAGGGTTAGGGTAGGGGTTAGGGTTAGGGTACGCGTTAAGGTTAGGGTAGTTATTAAACCTATCCCACTCTCTAGATACCCCTTAGCACGTCAAGGAATATTATTTGGGGGTCCAGCCATGGAGAAGAGTTTAGACACTAGGAGAAGATAAAGAACACACCCATTATCCTGAAATCACATAAGGATTCTCTTTTTAACCTGTTCCTTAATACACTAGTGCTTAGGAAATCTATTGGAGGCAGAAGCAGTCAAGGGTAGCTTAGGGTTAGGGTTAAAGTTAGGGTTAGGGTTAGGGTATGGCTTAGGGTACGGGTTCGGGTACGGGTTCGGGTACGGCGTAGGGTATGTGTTAGGGTTAGGGTTAGGGTTAGTTTGAGGGTTAGGGCTCGGTTTAGGGTACGGGTTAGGATTAGGGTACGTTTTAGGGTTAGGGTAGGGGTTAGGGTTAGGGTACGCGTTAGGGTTAGGGTAGTTATTAAACCTATCCCACTACCTAGATACCCCTTAGCACGTCAAGGAATATTATTTGGGGGACCAGCCATGGAGAAGAGTTTAGACAGTAGGAGAAGATAAGGAACACACCCATTATCAAGAAATCACATTAGGATTCTCTTTTTAACCTGTTCCTTAAAACACTAGTGCTTAGGAAATCTATTGGAGGCAGAAGCAGTCAAGGGTAGCTTAGGGTTAGGGTTAGGGTTAGGGTTAGGGTTAGGGAACGGGTTCGGGTACGGGTTCGTGCACGGCGTAGGGAATGGGTTAGGGTTAGGGTTAGGGTTAGTTTGAAGGTTAGGGCTCGGTTTAGGGTACGGGTTAGGATTAGGTTTCGTGTTAGGGTTAGGGTAGGGGTTAGGGTTAGGGTACGCGTTAGGGTTAGGGTAGTTATTAAACCTATCCCACTCTCTAGATACCCCTTAGCACGTCAAGGTATATTATTTGGGGGTCCAGCCATGGAGAAGAGTTTAGACACTAGGAGAAGATAAGGAACACACCCATTATCAAGAAATCACATTAGGATTCTCTTTTTAACCTGTTCCTTAAAACACTAGTGCTTAGGAAATCTATTGGAGGCAGAAGCAGTCAAGGGTAGCTTAGGGTTAGGGTTACAGTTAGGGTTAGGGTTA
Organism: Eschrichtius robustus; assembly: GCF_028021215.1. Lineage (NCBI taxonomy): Eukaryota > Metazoa > Chordata > Mammalia > Artiodactyla > Eschrichtiidae > Eschrichtius > Eschrichtius robustus. The sequence goes on from NW_027175269.1 coordinate 336,319, forward strand.
GGGTATGGCTTAGGGTACGGGTTCGGGTACGGGTTCGGGTACGGCGTAGGGTATGGGTTAGGGTTAGGGTTAGGGTTAGTTTGAGGGTTAGGGCTCGGTTTAGGTTACGGGTTAGGATTAGGGTACGTGTTAGGGTTAGGGTAGGGGTTAGGGTTAGGGTACGCATTAGGGTTAGGGTAGTTATTAAACCTATCCCACTCTCTAGATACCCCTTAGCACGTCAAGGAATATTATTTGGGGGTCCAGCCATGGAGAAGAGTTTAGACACTAGGAGAAGATAAGGAACACACCCATTATCAAGAAATCACATTAGGATTCTCTTTTTAACCTGTTCCTTAAAACACTAGTGCTCAGGAAATCTATTGGAGGCAGAAGCAGTCAAGGGTAGCTTAGGGTTAGGGTTAGGGTTAGGGTACGGCATAGGGTACGGGTTCGGGTACGGGTTCGGGTACGGGTTCGGGTACGGCGTAGGGTATGGGTTAGGTTGAGGGTTAGGTTTAGTTTGAGGGTTAGGGCTCGGTTTAGGTTACGGGTTAGGATTAGGGTACGTGTTAGGGTTAGGGTAGGGGTTAGGGTTAGGGTACGCGTTAGGGTTAGGGTAGTTATTAAACCTATCCCACTCTCTAGATACCCCTTAGCACGTCAAGGAATATTATTTGGGGGTCCAGCCATGGAGAAGAGTTTAGACACTAGGAGAAGATAAGGAACACACCCATTATCAAGAAATCACATTAGGATTCTCTTTTTAACCTGTTCCTTAAAACACTAGTGCTTAGGAAATCTATTGGAGGCAGAAGCAGTCAAGGGTAGCTTAGGGTTAGGGTTAGGTTTAGGGTTAGGGTTAGGGTTAGGGTTAGGGTACGGCTTAGGGTACGGTTTCAGGTACGGGTTCGTGTACGGCGTAGTGTATGGGTTAGGGTTAGGGTTAGTTTGAAGGTTAGGGCTCTGTTTAGGGTACGGGTTAGGATTAGGGTTCGAGTTAGGGTTATGGTAGGGGTTAGGGTTAGGGTACGCGTTAGGGTTAGGGTAGTTATTAAACCTATCCCACTCTCTAGATACCCCTTAGCACGTCAAGGAATATTATTTGGGGGTCCAGCCATGGAGAAGAGTTTAGACAGTAGGAGAAGATAAGGAACACACCCATTATCAAGAAATCACATTAGGATTCTCTTTTTAACCTGTTCCTTAAAACACTAGTGCATAGGAAATCTATTGGAGGCAGAAGCATTCAAGGGTAGCTTAGGGTTAGGGTTAGGGTTAGGGTTAGGGTTAGGGAACGGGTTCGGGTACGGGTTCGTGTACGGCGTAGGGTATGGGTTAGGGTTAGGTTTAGGGTTAATTTGAAGGTTAGGGCTCGGTTTAGGGTACGGGTTAGGATTAGGTTTCGTGTTAGGGTTAGGGTAGGGGTTAGGGTTAGGGTACGCGTTAGGGTTAGGCTAGTTATTAAACCTATCCCACTCTCTAGATACCCCTTAGCACGTCAAGGAATATTATTTGGGGGTCCAGCCATGGAGAAGAGTTTAGACACTAGGAGAAGATAAGGAACACACCCATTATCAGGAAATCACATTAGGATTCTCTTTTTAACCTGTTCCTTAAAACACTAGTGCTTAGGAAATCTATTGGAGGCAGAAGCAGTCAAGGGTAGCTTAGGGTTAGGGTTTGGGTTAGGGTACGGCTTAGGGTACGGGTTCGGGTACGGGTTTGGGTATGGCGTAGGATATGGGTTAGGGTTAGGGTTAGGGTTAGTTTGAGGGTTAGGGCTCGGTTTAGGGTACGGGTTAGGATTAGGGTACGTGTTAGGGTTAGGGTAGGGGTTAGGGTTAGGGTACGCGTCAGGGTTAGGGTAGTTATTAAACCTATCCCACTCTCTTGATACCCCTTAGCACGTCAAGGAATATTTTTTGGGGGTCCAGCCATGGAGAAGAGTTTAGACACTTGGAGAAGATAAGGAACACACCCATTATCAAGAAATCACATTAGGATTCTCTTTTTAACCTGTTCCTTAAAACACTAGTGCTTAGGAAATCTACTGGAGGCAGAAGCAGTCAAGGGTAGCTTAGGGTTAGTGTTAGGGTTATTGTTAGGGTAAGGCTTAGGGTACGGGTTCGGGTACGGCATAGGGTATGGGTTAGGGTTAGGGTTAGGGTTAGTTTGAGGGTTAGGGCTCGGTTTAGGGTACGGGTTAGGATTAGGGTACGTGTTAGAATTAGGGTAGGGCTTAGGGTTAGGGTACGCGTTAGGGTTAGGGTAGTTATTAAACCTATCCCACTCCCTAGATACCCCTTAGCACGTCAAGGAATATTATTTGGGGGACCAGCCATGGAGAAGAGTTTAGACAGTAGGAGAAGATAAGGAACACACCCATTATCAAGAAATCACATTAGGATTCTCTTTTTAACCTGTTCCTTAAAACACTAGTGCTTAGGAAATCTATTGGAGGCAGAAGCAGTCAAGGGTAGCTTAGGGTTAGGGTTAGGGTTAGGGTTAGGGTTAGGGAACGGGTTCGGGTACGGGTTCGTGTACGGCGTAGGGTATGGGTTAGGGTTAGGTTTAGGGTTCGTTTGAAGGTTAGGGCTCGGTTTAGGGTACGGGTTAGGATTAGGTTTCGTGTTAGGGTTAGGGTAGGGGTTAGGGTTAGGGTACGCGTTAGGGTTAGGCTAGTTATTAAACCTATCCCACTCTCTAGATACCCCTTAGCACGTCAAGGAATATTATTTGGGGGTCCAGCCATGGAGAAGAGTTTAGACACTAGGAGAAGATAAGGAACACACCCATTATCAAGAAATCACATTAGGATTCTCTTTTTAACCTGTTCCTTAAAACACTAGTGCTTAGGAAATCTATTGGAGGCAGAAGCAGTCAAGGGTAGCTTAGGGTTAGGGTTACGGTTAGGGTTAGGTTTAGGGTATGGCTTAGGGTACGGGTTCGGGTACGGGTTCGGGTACGGCGTAGGGTATGGGTTAGGGTTAGGGTTAGGGTTAGTTTGAGGGTTAGGGCTCGGTTTAGGGTACGGGTTAGGATTAGGGTACGTGTTAGGGTTAGGGTAGGGTTTAGGGTTAGGGTACGCGTTAGGGTTAGGGTAGTTATTAAACCTATCCCACTCTCTAGATACCCCTTAGCACGTCAAGGAATATTATTTGGGGGTCCAGCCATGGAGAAGAGTTTAGACACTAGGAGAAGATAAGGAACACACCCATTATCAAGAAATCACATTAGGATTCTCTTTTTAACCTGTTCCTTAAAACACTAGTGCTCAGGAAATCTATTGGAGGCAGAAGCAGTCAAGGGTAGCTTAGGTTTAGGGTTAGGATTAGGGTACGGCTTAGGGTACGGGTTCGGGTACGGGTTCGGGTACGGGTTCGGGTACGGCGTAGGGTATGGGTTAGGTTGAGGGTTAGGGTTAGTTTGAGGGTTAGGGCTCGGTTTAGGTTACGGGTTAGGATTAGGGTATGTGTCAGTGTTAGGGTAGGGGTTAGGGTTAGGGTACGCGTTAGGGTTAGGGTAGTTATTAAACATATCCCACACTCTAGATACCCCTTAGCACGTCAAGGAATATTATTTGGCGGTCCAGCCATGGAGAAGAGTTTAGACACTAGGAGAAGATAAGGAACACACCCATTATCAAGAAATCACATTAGGATTCTCTTTTTAACCTATTCCTTAAAACACTAGTGCTTAGGAAATCTATTGGAGGCAGAAGCAGTCAAGGGTAGCTTAGGGTTAGGGTTTGGGTTAGGGTACGGCTTAGGGTACGGGTTCGGGTACGGGTTCGGGTACGGGTTTGATTATGGCGTAGGATATGGGTTAGGGTTAGGGTTAGGGTTAGTTTGAGGGTTAGGGCTCGGTTTAGGGTACGGGTTAGGATTAGGTTACGTGTTAAGGTTAGGGTAGGGGTTAGGGTTAGGGTACGCGTTAGGGTTAGGGTAGTTATTAAACCTATCCCACTCCCTAGATACCCCTTAGCACGTCAAGGAATATTATTTGGGGGTCCAGCCATGGAGAAGAGTTTAGACACTAGGAGAAGATAAGGAACACACCCATTATCAAGAAATCACATTAGGATTCTCTTTTTAACCTGTTCCTTAAAACACTAGTGCTTAGGAAATCTATTGGAGGCAGAAGCAGTCAAGGGTAGCTTAGGGTTAGGGTTAGGGTTAGGGCTAGGGTTAGGACACGGCTTAGGGTACGGGTTCGGGTACGGGTTCGTGTACTGCGTAGGGTATGGGTTTGGGTTAGTGTTAGGGTTAGTTTGAAGGTTAGGGCTCGGTTTAGGGTACGGGTTAGGATTAGGGTAGGGGTTAGGGTTAGGGTACGCGTTAGGGTTAGGGTAGTTATTAAACCTATCCCACTCTCTAGATACCCCTTAGCACGTCAAGGAATATTATTTGGGGGTCCAGCCATGGAAAAGAGTTTAGACACTAGGAGAAGATAAGGAACACACCCATTATCAATAAATCACATTAGGATTCTCTTTTTAACCTGTTCCTTAAAACACTAGTGCTTAGGAAATCTATTGGAGGCAGAAGCAGTCAAGGGTAGCTTAGGGTTAGGGTTTGGGTTAGGGTACGGCTTAGGTTACGGGTTCGGGTACGGGTTCGGGTACGGGTTTGGGTATGGCGTAGTATATGGGTTAGGGTTAGGGTTAGGGTTAGGGTTAGGGTATGGCTTAGGGTACGGGTTCGGGTACGGGTTCGTGTACGGCGTAGGGTATGGGTTAGGGTTAGGGTTAGGGTTAGTTTGAAGGTTAGGGCTCGGTTTAGGGTACGGGTTAGGATTAGGTTTCGTGTTAGGGTTAGGGTAGGGGTTACGGTTAGGGTACGCGTTAGGGTTAGGGTAGTTATTAAACCTATCCCACTCCCTAGATACCCCTTAGCACGTCAAGGAATATTATTTGGGGGTCCAGCCATGGAGAAGAGTTTAGACACTAGGAGAAGATAAGGAACACACCCATTATCAAGAAATCACATTAGGATTCTCTTTTTAACCTGTTCCTTAAAACACTAGTGCTTAGGAAATCTATTGGAGGCAGAAGCAGTCAAAGGTAGCTTAGGGTTAGGGTTAGGGTTAGGGCTAGGGTTAGGACACGGCTTAGGGTACGGGTTCGGGTACGGGTTCGTGTACGGTGTAGGGTATGGGTTTGGGTTAGTGTTAGGTTTAGTTTGAAGGTTAGGGCTCGGTTTAGGGTACGGGTTAGGATTAGGGTTCGTGTTAGGGTTAGGGTAGGGGTTAGGGTTAGGGTATGCGTTAAGGTTAGGGTAGTTATTAAACCTATCCCACTCTCTAGATACCCCTTAGCACGTCAAGGAATATTATTTGGGGGTCCAGCCATGGAGAAGAGTTTAGACACTAGGAGAAGATAAAGAACACCCCCATTATCCTGAAATCACATTAGGATTCTCTTTTTAACCTGTTCCTTAATACACTAGTGCTTAGGAAATCTATTGGAGGCAGAAGCAGTCAAGGGTAGCTTAGGGTTAGGGTTACAGTTAGGGTTAGGGTTAGGGTATGGCTTAGGGTACGGGTTCGGGTACGGATTCGGGTACGGGGTAGGGTATGTGTTAGGGTTAGGATTAGGGTTAGTTTGAGGGTTAGGGCTCGGTTTAGGGTACGGGTTAGGATTAGGGTACGTGTTAGGGTTAGGGTAGGGGTTAGGGTTAGGGTACGCGTTAGGGTTAGGGTAGTTATTAAACCTATCCCACTCTCTAGATACCCCTTAGCACGTCAAGGAATATTATTTGGGGGTCCAGCCATGGAGAAGAGTTTAGACACTAGGAGAAGATAAGGAACACACCCATTATCAAGAAATCACATTAGGATTCTCTTTTTAACCTGTTCCTTAAAACACTAGTGCTTAGGAAATCTATTGGAGGCAGAAGCAGTCAAGGGTAGCTTAGGGTTAGGGTTTGGGTTAGGGTACGGCTTAGGGTACGGGTTCGGGTACGGGTTCGGGTACGGGTTTGGGTATGGCGTAGGATATGTGTTAGGGTTAGGGTTAGGGTTATTTTGAGGGTTAGGGCTCGGTTTAGGGTACGGGTTAGGATTAGGGTACGTGTTAGGGTTAGGGTAGGGGTTAGGGTTAGGGTACGCGTTAGGGTTAGGGTAGTTATTAAACCTATCCCACTCTCTTCATACCTCTTAGCACGTCAAGGAATATTATTTGGGGGTCCAGCCATGGAGAAGAGTTTAGACACTAGGAGAAGATAAGGAACACACCCATTATCAAGAAATCACATTAGGATTCTCTTTTTAACCTGTTCCTTAAAACACTAGTGCTCAGGAAATCTATTGGAGGCAGAAGCAGTCAAGGGTAGCTTAGGGTTAGGGTTAGGGTTAGGGTACGGCATAGGGTACGGGTTCGGGTACGGGTTCGGGTACGGGTTCGGGTACGGCGTAGGGTATGGGTTAGGTTGAGGGTTAGGTTTAGTTTGAGGGTTAGGGCTCGGTTTAGGTTACGGGTTAGGATTAGGGTACGTGTTAGGGTTAGGGTAGGGGTTAGGGTTAGGGTACGCGTTAGGGTTAGGGTAGTTATTAAACCTATCCCACTCTCTAGATACCCCTTAGCACGTCAAGGAATATTATTTGGGGGTCCAGCCATGGAGAAGAGTTTAGACACTAGGAGAAGATAAGGAACACACCCATTATCAAGAAATCACATTAGGATTCTCTTTTTAACCTGTTCCTTAAAACACTAGTGCTTAGGAAATCTATTGGAGGCAGAAGCAGTCAAGGGTAGCTTAGGGTTAGGGTTAGGTTTAGGGTTAGGGTTAGGGTTAGGGTTAGGGTACGGCTTAGGGTACGGTTTCAGGTACGGGTTCGTGTACGGCGTAGTGTATGGGTTAGGGTTAGGGTTAGTTTGAAGGTTAGGGCTCTGTTTAGGGTACGGGTTAGGATTAGGTTTCGAGTTAGGGTTATGGTAGGGGTTAGGGTTAGGGTACGCGTTAGGTTTAGGGTAGTTATTAAACCTATCCCACTCTCTAGATACCCCTTAGCACGTCAAGGAATATTATTTGGGGGTCCAGCCATGGAGAAGAGTTTAGACAGTAGGAGAAGATAAGGAACACACCCATTATCAAGAAATCACATTAGGATTCTCTTTTTAACCTGTTCCTTAAAACACTAGTGCATAGGAAATCTATTGGAGGCAGAAGCATTCAAGGGTAGCTTAGGGTTAGGGTTAGGGTTAGGGTTAGGGTTAGGGAACGGGTTCGGGTACGGGTTCGTGTACGGCGTAGGGTATGGGTTAGGGTTAGGTTTAGGGTTAATTTGAAGGTTAGGGCTCGGTTTAGGGTACGGGTTAGGATTAGGTTTCGTGTTAGGGTTAGGGTAGGGGTTAGGGTTAGGGTACGCGTTAGGGTTAGGCTAGTTATTAAAGCTATCCCACTCTCTAGATACCCCTTAGCACGTCAAGGAATATTATTTGGGGGTCCAGCCATGGAGAAGAGTTTAGACACTAGGAGAAGATAAGGAACACACCCATTATCAAGAAATCACATTAGGATTCTCTTTTTAACCTGTTCCTTAAAACACTAGTGCTTAGGAAATCTATTGGAGGCAGAAGCAGTCAAGGGTAGCTTAGGGTTAGGGTTTGGGTTAGGGTACGGCTTAGGGTACGGGTTCGGGTACGGGTTTGGGTATGGCGTAGGATATGGGTTAGGGTTAGGGTTAGGGTTAGTTTGAGGGTTAGGGCTCGGTTTAGGGTACGGGTTAGGATTAGGGTACGTGTTAGGGTTAGGGTAGGGGTTAGGGTTAGGGTACGCGTCAGGGTTAGGGTAGTTATTAAACCTATCCCACTCTCTTGATACCCCTTAGCACGTCAAGGAATATTATTTGGGGGTCCAGCCATGGAGAAGAGTTTAGACACTTGGAGAAGATAAGGAACACACCCATTATCAAGAAATCACATTAGGATTCTCTTTTTAACCTGTTCCTTAAAACACTAGTGCTTAGGAAATCTACTGGAGGCAGAAGCAGTCAAGGGTAGCTTAGGGTTAGTGTTAGGGTTATTGTTAGGGTAAGGCTTAGGGTACGGGTTCGGGTACGGCATAGGGTATGGGTTAGGGTTAGGGTTAGGGTTAGTTTGAGGGTTAGGGCTCGGTTTAGGGTACGGGTTAGGATTAGGGTACGTGTTAGAATTAGGGTAGGGGTTAGGGTTAGGGTACGCGTTAGGGTTAGGGTAGTTATTAAACCTATCCCACTCCCTAGATACCCCTTAGCACGTCAAGGAATATTATTTGGGGGACCAGCCATGGAGAAGAGTTTAGACAGTAGGAGAAGATAAGGAACACACCCATTATCAAGAAATCACATTAGGATTCTCTTTTTAACCTGTTCCTTAAAACACTAGTGCTTAGGAAATCTATTGGAGGCAGAAGCAGTCAAGGGTAGCTTAGGGTTAGGGTTAGGGTTAGGGTTAGGGTTAGGGAACGGGTTCGGGTACGGGTTCGTGTACGGCGTAGGGTATGGGTTAGGGTTAGGTTTAGGGTTCGTTTGAAGGTTAGGGCTCGGTTTAGGGTACGGGTTAGGATTAGGTTTCGTGTTAGGGTTAGGGTAGGGGTTAGGGTTAGGGTACGCGTTAGGGTTAGGCTAGTTATTAAACCTATCCCACTCTCTAGATACCCCTTAGCACGTCAAGGAATATTATTTGGGGGTCCAGCCATGGAGAAGAGTTTAGACACTAGGAGAAGATAAGGAACACACCCATTATCAAGAAATCACATTAGGATTCTCTTTTTAACCTGTTCCTTAAAACACTAGTGCTTAGGAAATCTATTGGAGGCAGAAGCAGTCAAGGGTAGCTTAGGGTTAGGGTTACGGTTAGGGTTAGGTTTAGGGTATGGCTTAGGGTACGGGTTCGGGTACGGGTTCGGGTACGGCGTAGGGTATGGGTTAGGGTTAGGGTTAGGGTTAGTTTGAGGGTTAGGGCTCGGTTTAGGGTACGGGTTAGGATTAGGGTACGTGTTAGGGTTAGGGTAGGGTTTAGGGTTAGGGTACGCGTTAGGGTTAGGGTAGTTATTAAACCTATCCCACTCTCTAGATACCCCTTAGCACGTCAAGGAATATTATTTGGGGGTCCAGCCATGGAGAAGAGTTTAGACACTAGGAGAAGATAAGGAACACACCCATTATCAAGAAATCACATTAGGATTCTCTTTTTAACCTGTTCCTTAAAACACTAGTGCTCAGGAAATCTATTGGAGGCAGAAGCAGTCAAGGGTAGCTTAGGTTTAGGGTTAGGATTAGGGTACGGCTTAGGGTACGGGTTCGGGTACGGGTTCGGGTACGGGTTCGGGTATGGCGTAGGGTATGGGTTAGGTTGAGGGTTAGGGTTAGTTTGAGGGTTAGGGCTCGGTTTAGGTTACGGGTTAGGATTAGGGTATGTGTCAGTGTTAGGGTAGGGGTTAGGGTTAGGGTACGCGTTAGGGTTAGGGTAGTTATTAAACATATCCCACACTCTAGATACCCCTTAGCACGTCAAGGAATATTATTTGGCGGTCCAGCCATGGAGAAGAGTTTAGACACTAGGAGAAGATAAGGAACACACCCATTATCAAGAAATCACATTAGGATTCTCTTTTTAACCTATTCCTTAAAACACTAGTGCTTAGGAAATCTATTGGAGGCAGAAGCAGTCAAGGGTAGCTTAGGGTTAGGGTTTGGGTTAGGGTACGGCTTAGGGTACGGGTTCGGGTACGGGTTCGGGTACGGGTTTGATTATGGCGTAGGATATGGGTTAGGGTTAGGGTTAGGGTTAGTTTGAGGGTTAGGGCTCGGTTTAGGGTACGGGTTAGGATTAGGTTACGTGTTAGGGTTAGGGTAGGGGTTAGGGTTAGGGTACGCGTTAGGGTTAGGGTAGTTATTAAACCTATCCCACTCCCTAGATACCCCTTAGCACGTCAAGGAATATTATTTGGGGGTCCAGCCATGGAGAAGAGTTTAGACACTAGGAGAAGATAAGGAACACACCCATTATCAAGAAATCACATTAGGATTCTCTTTTTAACCTGTTCCTTAAAACACTAGTGCTTAGGAAATCTATTGGAGGCAGAAGCAGTCAAGGGTAGCTTAGGGTTAGGGTTAGGGTTAGGGCTAGGGTTAGGACACGGCTTAGGGTACGGGTTCGGGTACGGGTTCGTGTACTGCGTAGGGTATGGGTTTGGGTTAGTGTTAGGGTTAGTTTGAAGGTTAGGGCTCGGTTTAGGGTACGGGTTAGGATTAGGGTAGGGGTTAGGGTTAGGGTACGCGTTAGGGTTAGGGTAGTTATTAAACCTATCCCACTCTCTAGATACCCCTTAGCACGTCAAGGAATATTATTTGGGGGTCCAGCCATGGAGAAGAGTTTAGACACTAGGAGAAGATAAGGAACACACCCATTATCCTGAAATCACATTAGGATTCTCTTTTTAACCTGTTCCTTAATACACTAGTGCTTAGGAAATCTATTGGAGGCAGAAGCAGTCAAGGGTAGCTTAGGGTTAGGTTTACGGTTAGGGTTAGGGTTAGGGTATGGCTTAGGGTACGGGTTCGGGTACGGGTTCGGGTACGGCGTAGGGTATGGGTTAGGTTTAGGGTTAGGGTTAGTTTGAGGGTTAGGGCTCGGTTTAGGTTACGGGTTAGGATTAGGGTACGTGTTAGGGTTAGGGTAGGGTTTAGGGTTAGGGTACGCGTTAGGGTTAGGGTAGTTATTAAACATATCCCACTCTCTAGATACCCCTTAGCACGTCAAGGAATATTATTTGGGGGTCCAGCCATGGAAAAGAGTTTAGACACTAGGAGAAGATAAGGAACACACCCATTATCAATAAATCACATTAGGATTCTCTTTTTAACCTGTTCCTTAAAACACTAGTGCTTAGGAAATCTATTGGAGGCAGAAGCAGTCAAGGGTAGCTTAGGGTTAGGGTTTGGGTTAGGGTACGGCTTAGGGTACGGGTTCGGGTACGGGTTCGGGTACGGGTTTGGGTATGGCGTAGTATATGGGTTAGGGTTAGGGTTAGGGTTAGGGTTAGGGTATGGCTTAGGGTACGGGTTCGGGTACGGGTTCGTGTACGGCGTAGGGTATGGGTTAGGGTTAGGGTTAGGGTTAGTTTGAAGGTTAGGGCTCGGTTTAGGGTACGGGTTAGGATTAGGTTTCGTGTTAGGGTTAGGGTAGGGGTTACGGTTAGGGTACGCGTTAGGGTTAGGGTAGTTATTAAACCTATCCCACTCCCTAGATACCCCTTAGCACGTCAAGGAATATTATTTGGGGGTCCAGCCATGGAGAAGAGTTTAGACACTAGGAGAAGATAAGGAACACACCCATTATCAAGAAATCACATTAGGATTCTCTTTTTAACCTGTTCCTTAAAACACTAGTGCTTAGGAAATCTATTGGAGGCAGAAGCAGTCAAGGGTAGCTTAGGGTTAGGGTTAGGGTTAGGGCTAGGGTTAGGACACGGCTTAGGGTACGGGTTCGGGTACGGGTTCGTGTACGGTGTAGGGTATGGGTTTGGGTTAGTGTTAGGTTTAGTTTGAAGGTTAGGGCTCGGTTTAGGGTACGGGTTAGGATTAGGGTTCGTGTTAGGGTTAGGGTAGGGGTTAGGGTTAGGGTATGCGTTAAGGTTAGGGTAGTTATTAAACCTATCCCACTCTCTAGATACCCCTTAGCACGTCAAGGAATATTATTTGGGGGTCCAGCCATGGAGAAGAGTTTAGACACTAGGAGAAGATAAAGAACACCCCCATTATCCTGAAATCACATTAGGATTCTCTTTTTAACCTGTTCCTTAAAACACTAGTGCTTAGGAAATCTATTGGAGGCAGAAGCAGTCAAGGGTAGCTTAGGGTTAGGGTTACAGTTAGGGTTAGGGTTAGGGTATGGCTTAGGGTACGGGTTCGGGTACGGATTCGGGTACGGCGTAGGGTATGTGTTAGGGTTAGGATTAGGGTTAGTTTGAGGGTTAGGGCTCGGTTTAGGGTACGGGTTAGGATTAGGGTACGTGTTAGGGTTAGGGTAGGGGTTAGGGTTAGGGTACGCGTTAGGGTTAGGGTAGTTATTAAACCTATCCCACTCTCTAGATACCCCTTAGCACGTCAAGGAATATTATTTGGGGGTCCAGCCATGGAGAAGAGTTTAGACACTAGGAGAAGATAAGGAACACACCCATTATCAAGAAATCACATTAGGATTCTCTTTTTAACCTGTTCCTTAAAACACTAGTGCTTAGGAAATCTATTGGAGGCAGAAGCAGTCAAGGGTAGCTTAGGGTTAGGGTTTGGGTTAGGGTACGGCTTAGGGTACGGGTTCGGGTACGGGTTCGGGTACGGGTTTGGGTATGGCGTAGGATATGTGTTAGGGTTAGGGTTAGGGTTATTTTGAGGGTTAGGGCTCGGTTTAGGGTACGGGTTAGGATTAGGGTACGTGTTAGGGTTAGGGTAGGGGTTAGGGTTAGGGTACGCGTTAGGGTTAGGGTAGTTATTAAACCTATCCCACTCTCTTGATACCTCTTAGCACGTCAAGGAATATTATTTGGGGGTCCAGCCATGGAGAAGAGTTTAGACACTAGGAGAAGATAAGGAACACACCCATTATCAAGAAATCACATTAGGATTCTCTTTTTAACCTGTTCCTTAAAACACTAGTGCTTAGGAAATCTATTGGAGGCAGAAGCAGTCAAGGGTAGCTTAGGGTTAGGGTTAGGGTTAGGGCTAGGGTTAGGGCACGGCTTAGGGTACGGGTTCGGGTACGGGTTCGTGTACGGCGTAGGGTATGGGTTTGGGTTAGTGTTAGGCTTAGTTTGAAGGTTAGGGCTCGGTTTAGGGTACGGGTTAGGATTAGGGTTCGTGTTAGGGTTAGGGTAGGGGTTAGGGTTAGGGTACGCGTTAGGGTTAGGGTAGTTATTAAACCTATCCCACTCTCTAGATACCCCTTAGCACGTCAAGGAATATTATTTGGGGGTCCAGCCATGGAGAAGAGTTTAGACACTAGGAGAAGATAAAGAACACACCGATTATCCTGAAATCACATTAGGATTCCCTTTTTAACCTGTTCCTTAATACACTAGTGCTTAGGAAATCTATTGGAGGCAGAAGCAGTCAAGGGTAGCTTAGGGTTAGGGTTACGGTTAGGGTTAGGGTTAGGGTATAGCTTAGGGTACGGGTTCGGGTACGGGTTCGGGTACGGCGTAGGGTATGGGTTAGGGTTAGGGTTAGGGTTAGTTTGAGGGTTAGGGCTCGGTTTAGGGTACGGGTTAGGATTAGGGTACGTGTTAGTGTTAGGGTAGGGGTTAGGGTTAGGGTACGCGTTAGGGTTAGGGTAGTTATTAAACCTATCCCACTCTCTAGATACCCCTTAGCACGTCAAGGAATATTATTTGGGTGTCCAGCCATGGAGAAGAGTTTAGACACTAGGAGAAGATAAGGAACACACCCATTATCAAGAAATCACATTAGGATTCTCTTTTTAACCTGTTCCTTAAAACACTAGTGCTTAGGAAATCTATTGGAGGCAGAAGTAGTCAAGGGTAGCTTAGGGTTAGGGTTTGGGTTAGGGTACGGCTTAGGGTACGGGTTCGGGTACGGGTTCGGGTACGGGTTTGGGTATGGCATAGGATATGGGTTAGGGTTAGGGTTAGGGTTAGTTTGAGGGTTAGGGCTCGGTTTAGGGTACGGGTTAGGATTAGGGTACGTGTTAGGGTTAGGGTAGGGGTTAGGGTTAGTGTACGCGTTAGGGTTAGGGTAGTTATTAAACCTATCCCACTCTCTAGATACCCCTTAGCACGTCAAGGAATATTATTTGGGGGTCCAGCCATGGAGAAGAGTTTAGACACTAGGAGAAGATAAGGAACACACCCATTATCAAGAAATCACATTAGGATTCTCTTTTTAACCTGTTCCTTAAAACACTAGTGCTTAGGAAATCTATTGGAGGCAGAAGCAGTCAAGGGTAGCTTAGGGTTAGGGTTAGGGTTAGTGTTAGGGTACGGGTTAGGAGTAGGGTACGTGTTAGGGTTAGGGTAGGGGTTAGGGTTAGGGTACGCGTTAGGGTTAGGGTAGTTATTAAACCTATCCCACTCCCTAGATACCCCTTAGCACGTCAAGGAATATTATTTGGGGGTCCAGCCATGGAGAAGAGTTTAGACAGTAGGAGAAGATAAGGAACACACGCATTATCAAGAAATCACATTAGGATTCTCTTTTTAACCTGTTCCTTAAACACTAGTGCTTAGGAAATCTATTGGAGGCAAAGCAGTCAAGGGTAGCTTAGGGTTAGGGTTAGGGTTAGGGTTAGGGTTAGGGTACGGCTTAGGGTACGGTTTCGGGTACGGGTTCGGGTACGGCGTAGGGTATGGGTTAGGTTTAGGGTTAGGGTTAGTTTGAGGGTTAGGGCTCGGTTTAGGTTACGGGTTAGGATTAGGGTACGTGTTAGGGTTAGGGTAGGGGTTAGGGTTAGGGTACGCGTTAGGGTTAGGGTAGTTATTAAACATATCCCACTCTCTAGATACCCCTTAGCACGTCAAGGTATATTATTTGGGGGTCCAGCCATGGAGAAGAGTTTAGACACTAGGAGAAGATAAGGAACACACCCATTATCAATAAATCACATTAGGATTCTCTTTTTAACCTGTTCCTTAAAACACTAGTGCTTAGGAAATCTATTGGAGGCAGAAGCAGTCAAGGGTAGCTTAGGGTTAGGGTTTGGGTTAGGGTACGGCTTAGGGTACGGGTTCGGGTACGGGTTCGGGTACGGGTTTGGGTATGGCGTAGTATATGGGTTAGGGTTAGGGTTAGGGTTAGTTTGAGGGTTAGGGCTCGGTTTAGGGTACGGGTTAGGATTAGGGTACGTGTTAGGGTTAGGGTAGGGTTTAGGGTTAGGGTATGCGTTAGGGTTAGGGTAGTTATTAAACCTATCCCACTCTCTAGATACCCCTTAGCACGTCAAGGAATATTATTTGGGTGTCCAGCCATGGAGAAGAGTTTAGACACTAGGAGAAGATAAGGAACACACCCATTATCAAGAAATCACATTAGGATTCTCTTTTTAACCTGTTCCTTAAAACACTAGTGCTTAGGAAATCTATTGGAGGCAGAAGCAGTCAAGGGTAGCTTAGGGTTAGGGTTAGGGTTAGGGTTAGGGTTAGGGTACGGCTTAGGGTACGGGTTCGGGTACGGGTTCGTGTACGGCGTAGGGTATGGGTTAGGGTTAGGGTTAGGGTTAGTTTGAAGGTTAGGGCTCGGTTTAGGGTACGGGTTAGGATTAGTGTACGTGTTAGGGTTAGGGTAGAGGTTAGGGTTAGGGTACGCGTTAGGGTTAGGGTAGTTATTAAAACTATCCCACTCCCTAGATACCCCTTAGCACGTCAAGGAATATTATTTGGGGGTCCAGCCATGGAGAAGAGTTTAGACACTAGGAGAAGATAAGGAACACACCCATTATCAAGAAATCACATTAGGATTCTCTTTTTAACCTGTTCCTTAAAACACTAGTGCTTAGGAAATCTATTGGAGGCAGAAGCAGTCAAGGGTAGCTTAGGGTTAGGGTTAGGGTTAGGGCTAGGGTTAGGACACGGCTTAGGGTACGGGTTCGGGTACGGGTTCGTGTACGGCGTAGGGTATGGGTTTGGGTTAGTGTTAGGGTTAGTTTGAAGGTTAGGGCTCGGTTTAGGGTACGGGTTAGGATTAGGGTTCGTGTTAGGGTTAGGGTAGGGGTTAGGGTTAGGGTACGCGTTAAGGTTAGGGTAGTTATTAAACCTATCCCACTCTCTAGATACCCCTTAGCACGTCAAGGAATATTATTTGGGGGTCCAGCCATGGAGAAGAGTTTAGACACTAGGAGAAGATAAAGAACACACCCATTATCCTGAAATCACATAAGGATTCTCTTTTTAACCTGTTCCTTAATACACTAGTGCTTAGGAAATCTATTGGAGGCAGAAGCAGTCAAGGGTAGCTTAGGGTTAGGGTTACAGTTAGGGTTAGGGTTAGGGTATGGCTTAGGGTACGGGTTCGGGTACGGGTTCGGGTACGGCGTAGGGTATGTGTTAGGGTTAGGGTTAGGGTTAGTTTGAGGGTTAGGGCTCGGTTTAGGGTACGGGTTAGGATTAGGGTACGTTTTAGGGTTAGGGTAGGGGTTAGGGTTAGGGTACGCGTTAGGGTTAGGGTAGTTATTAAACCTATCCCACTACCTAGATACCCCTTAGCACGTCAAGGAATATTATTTGGGGGACCAGCCATGGAGAAGAGTTTAGACAGTAGGAGAAGATAAGGAACACACCCATTATCAAGAAATCACATTAGGATTCTCTTTTTAACCTGTTCCTTAAAACACTAGTGCTTAGGAAATCTATTGGAGGCAGAAGCAGTCAAGGGTAGCTTAGGGTTAGGGTTAGGGTTAGGGTTAGGGTTAGGGAACGGGTTCGGGTACGGGTTCGTGTACGGCGTAGGGAATGGGTTAGGGTTAGGGTTAGGGTTAGTTTGAAGGTTAGGGCTCGGTTTAGGGTACGGGTTAGGATTAGGTTTCGTGTTAGGGTTAGGGTAGGGGTTAGGGTTAGGGTACGCGTTAGGGTTAGGGTAGTTATTAAACCTATCCCACTCTCTAGATACCCCTTAGCACGTCAAGGTATATTATTTGGGGGTCCAGCCATGGAGAAGAGTTTAGACACTTGGAGAAGATAAGGAACACACCCATTATCAAGAAATCACATTAGGATTCTCTTTTTAACCTGTTCCTTAAAACACTAGTGCTTAGGAAATCTATTGGAGGCAGAAGCAGTCAAGGGTAGCTTAGGGTTAGGGTTACAGTTAGGGTTAGGGTTAGGGTATGGCTTAGGGTACGGGTTCGGGTACGGGTTCGGGTACGGCGTAGGGTATGGGTTAGGGTTAGGGTTAGGGTTAGTTTGAGGGTTAGGGCTCGGTTTAGGTTACGGGTTAGGATTAGGGTACGTGTTAGGGTTAGGGTAGGGGTTAGGGTTAGGGTACGCATTAGGGTTAGGGTAGTTATTAAACCTATCCCACTCTCTAGATACCCCTTAGCACGTCAAGGAATATTATTTGGGGGTCCAGCCATGGAGAAGAGTTTAGACACTAGGAGAAGATAAGGAACACACCCATTATCAAGAAATCACATTAGGATTCTCTTTTTAACCTGTTCCTTAAAACACTAGTGCTCAGGAAATCTATTGGAGGCAGAAGCAGTCAAGGGTAGCTTAGGGTTAGGGTTAGGGTTAGGGTACGGCATAGGGTACGGGTTCGGGTACGGGTTCGGTTACGGGTTCGGGTACGGCGTAGGGTATGGGTTAGGTTGAGGGTTAGGTTTAGTTTGAGGGTTAGGGCTCGGTTTAGGTTACGGGTTAGGATTAGGGTACGTGTTAGGGTTAGGGTAGGGGTTAGGGTTAGGGTACGCGTTAGGGTTAGGGTAGTTATTAAACATATCCCACTCTCTAGATACCCCTTAGCACGTCAAGGAATATTATTTGGGGGTCCAGCCATGGAGAAGTGTTTAGACACTAGGAGAAGATAAGGAACACACCCATTATCAAGAAATCACATTAGGATTCTCTTTTTAACCTGTTCCTTAAAACACTAGTGCTTAGGAAATCTATTGGAGGCAGAAGCAGTCAAGTGTAGCTTAGTGTTAGGGTTAGGGTTAGGGTTAGGTTTAGGGTTAGGGTACGGCTTAGGGTAAGGGTTCGGGTACGGGTTCGCGTACGGCGTAGGGTATGGGTTAGGGTTAGGGTTAGGGTTAGTTTGAAGGTTAGGGCTCGGTATAGGGTACGGGTTAGGATTAGGGTTCGTGTTAGGGTTAGGGTAGGGGTTAGGGTTAGGGTACGCGTTAAGGTTAGGGTAGTTATTAAACCTATCCCACTCCCTAGATACCCCTTAGCACGTCAAGGGATATTATTTGGGGGTCCAGCCATGGAGAAGAGTTTAGACACTAGGAGAAGATAAGGAACACACCCATTATCAAGAAATCACATTAGGATTCTCTTTTTAACCTGTTCCTTAAAACACTAGTGCTTAGGAAATCTATTGGAGGCAGAAGCAGTCAAGGGTAGCTTAGGGTTAGGGTTAGGGTTAGGGCTAGGGTTAGGACACGGCTTAGGGTACGGGTTCGGGTACGGGTTCGTGTATGGCGTAGGGTATGGGTTTGGGTTAGTGTTAGGGTTAGTTTGAAGGTTAGGGCTCGGTTTAGGGTACGGGTTAGGATTAGGGTACGTGTTAGGGTTATGGTACGCATTAGGGTTAGGGTAGTTATTAAACCTATCCCACTCTCTAGATACCCCTTAGCACGTCAAGGAATATTATTTGGGTGTCCAGCCATGGAGAAGAGTTTAGACACTAGGAGAAGATAAGGAACACACCCATTATCAAGAAATCACATTAGGATTCTCTTTTTAACCTGTTCCTTAAAACACTAGTGCTTAGGAAATCTATTGGAGGCAGAAGCAGTCAAGGGTAGCTTAGGGTTAGGGTTAGGTTTAGGGTTAGGGTTAGGGTTAGGGTTAGGGTACGGCTTAGGGTACGGTTTCAGGTACGGGTTCGTGTACGGCGTAGTGTATGGGTTAGGGTTAGGGTTAGTTTGAAGGTTAGGGCTCTGTTTAGGGTACGGGTTAGGATTAGGGTTCGAGTTAGTGTTATGGTAGGGGTTAGGGTTAGGGTACGCGTTAGGGTTAGGGTAGTTATTAAACCTATCCCACTCTCTAGATACCCCTTAGCACGTCAAGGAATATTATTTGGGGGTCCAGCCATGGAGAAGAGTTTAGACACTAGGAGAAGATAAGGAACACACCCATTATCAAGAAATCACATTAGGATTCTCTTTTTAACCTGTTCCTTAATACACTAGTGCTTAGGAAATCTATTGGAGGCAGAAGCAGTCAAGGGTAGCTTAGGGTTAGGGTTAGGGTTAGGGTTAGGTTTAGGGTACGGCTTAGGGTACGGGTTCGGGTACGGGTTCGGGTACGGGTTCGGGTACGGCGTAGGGTATGGGTTAGGGTTAGGGTTAGGGTTAGTTTGAGGGTTAGGGCTCGGTTTAGTGTACGGGTTAGGATTAGTGTACGTGTTAGGGTTAGGGTAGAGGTTAGGTTAGGGTATGCGTTAGGGTTAGGGTAGTTATTAAACCTATCCCACTCTCTAGATACCCCTTAGCACGTCAAGGAATATTATTTGGGGGTCCAGCCATGGAGAAGAGTTTAGACACTAGGAGAAGATAAGGAACACCCCCATTATCAAGAAATCACATTAGGATTCTCTTTTTAACCTGTTCCTTAAAACACTAGTGCTTAGGAAATCTATTGGAGGCAGAATTAGTCAAGGGTAGCTTAGGGTTAGGGTTAGGGTTATTGTTAGGGTAAGGCTTAGGGTACGGGTTCGGGTACGGCATAGGGTATGGGTTAGGGTTAGGGTTAGGGTTAGTTTGAGGGTTAGGGCTCGGTTTAGGGTACGGGTTAGGATTAGGGTACGTGTTAGGGTTAGGGTAGGGGTTAGGGTTAGGTTACGCGTTAGGGTTAGGGTAGTTATTAAACCTATCCCACTCCCTAGATACCCCTTAGCACGTCAAGGAATATTATTTGGGGGACCAGCCATGGAGAAGAGTTTAGACAGTAGGAGAAGATAAGGAACACACCCATTATCAAGAAATCACTTTAGGATTCTCTTTTTAACCTGTTCCTTAAAACACTAGTGCTTAGGAAATCTATTGGAGGCAGAAGCAGTCAAGGGTAGCTTAGGGTTAGGGTTAGGGTTAGGGTTAGGGTTAGGGAACGGGTTCGGGTACGGGTTCGTGTACGGCGTAGGGAATGGGTTAGGGTTAGGGTTAGGGTTAGTTTGAAGGTTAGGGCTCGGTTTAGGGTACGGGTTAGGATTAGGTTTCGTGTTAGGGTTAGGGTAGGGGTTAGGGTTAGGGTACGCGTTAGGGTTAGGGTAGTTATTAAACCTATCCCACTCTCTAGATACCCCTTAGCACGTCAAGGAATATTATTTGGTGGTCCAGCCATGGAGAAGAGTTTAGACACTAGGAGAAGATAAGGAACACACCCATTATCAAGAAATCACATTAGGATTCTCTTTTTAACCTGTTCCTTAAAACACTAGTGCTTAGGAAATCTATTGGAGGCAGAAGCAGTCAAGGGTAGCTTAGGGTTAGGGTTTGGGTTAGGGTACGGGTTCGGGTACGGGTTCGGGTACGGGTTTGGGTATGGCCTAGGATATGGGTTAGGGTTAGGGTTAGGGTTAGTTTGAGGGTTAGGGCTCGGTTTAAGGTACGGGTTAGGATTAGGTTACGTGTTAGGGTTAGGGTAGGGGTTAGGGTTAGGGTACGCGTTAGGGTTAGGGTAGTTATTAAACCTATCCCACTCTCTAGATACCCCTTAGCACGTCAGGGAATATTATTTGGGTGTCCAGCCATGGAGAAGAGTTTAGACACTAGGAGAAGATAAGGAACACACCCATTATCAAGAAATCACATTAGGATTCTCTTTTTAACCTGTTCCTTAAAACACTAGTGCTTAGGAAATCTATTGGAGGCAGAAGCAGTCAAGGGTAGCTTAGGGTTAGGGTTACGGTTAGGGTTAGGGTTAGGGTATGGCTTAGGGTACGGGTTCGGGTACGGGTTCGGGTACGGCGTAGGGTATGGGTTAGGGTTAGGGTTAGGGTTAGTTTGAGGGTTAGGGCTCGGTTTAGGTTACGGGTTAGGATTAGGGTACGTGTTAGGGTTAGGGTAGGGGTTAGGGTTAGGGTACGCATTAGGGTTAGGGTAGTTATTAAACCTATCCCACTCTCTAGATACCCCTTAGCACGTCAAAGAATATTATTTGGGGGTCCAGCCATGGAGAAGAGTTTAGACACTAGGAGAAGATAAGGAACACACCCATTATCAAGAAATCACATTAGGATTCTCTTTTTAACCTGTTCCTTAAAACACTAGTGCTCAGGAAATCTATTGGAGGCAGAAGCAGTCAAGGGTAGCTTAGGGTTAGGGTTAGGGTTAGGTTTAGGGTACGGCATAGGGTACGGGTTCGGGTACGGGTTCGGGTACGTGTTCGGGTACGGCGTAGGGTATGGGTTAGGTTGAGGGTTAGGGTTAGTTTGAGGGTTAGGGCTCGGTTTAGGTTACGGGTTAGGATTAGGGTACGTGTTAGGGTTAGGGTAGGGGTTAGGGTTAGGGTACGCGTTAGGGTTAGGGTAGTTATTAAACATATCCCACTCTCTAGATACCCCTTAGCACGTCAAGGAATATTATTTGGGGGTCCAGCCATGGAGAAGTGTTTAGACACTAGGAGAAGATAAGGAACACACCCATTATCAAGAAATCACATTAGGATTCTCTTTTTAACCTGTTCCTTAAAACACTAGTGCTTAGGAAATCTATTGGAGGCAGAAGCAGTCAAGGGTAGCTTAGTGTTAGGGTTTGGGTTAGGGTACGGCTTAGGGTACGGGTTCGGGTACGGGTTCGGGTACGGGTTTGGGTATGGCCTAGGATATGGGTTAGGGTTAGGGTTAGGGTTAGTTTGAGGGTTAGGGCTCGGTTTAAGGTACGGGTTAGGATTAGGTTACGTGTTAGGGTTAGGGTAGGGGTTAGGGTTAGGGTACGCGTTAGGGTTAGGGTAGTTATTAAACCTATCCCACTCTCTAGATACCCCTTAGCACGTCAGGGAATATTATTTGGGTGTCCAGCCATGGAGAAGAGTTTAGACACTAGGAGAAGATAAGGAACACACCCATTATCAAGAAATCACATTAGGATTCTCTTTTTAACCTGTTCCTTAAAACACTAGTGCTTAGGAAATCTATTGGAGGCAGAAGCAGTCAAGGGTAGCTTAGGGTTAGGGTTAGGGTTAGGGTTAGGTTTAGGGTTAGGGTACGGCTTAGGGTAAGGGTTCGGGTAAGGGTTCGCGTACGGCGTAGGGTATGGGTTAGGGTTAGGGATAGGGTTAGTTTGAAGGTTAGGGCTCGGTATAGGGTACGGGGTAGGATTAGGGTTCGTGTTAGGGTTAGGGTAGGGGTTAGGGTTAGGGTACGCGTTAGGGTTAGGGTAGTTATTAAACCTATCCCACTCCCTAGATACCCCTTAGCACGTCAAGGGATATTATTTGGGGGTCCAGCCATGGAGAAGAGTTTAGACACTAGGAGAAGATAAGGAACACACCCATTATCAAGAAATCACATTAGGATTCTCTTTTTAACCTGTTCCTTAAAACACTAGTGCTTAGGAAATCTATTGGAGGCAGAAGCAGTCAAGGGTAGCTTAGGGTTAGGGTTAGGGTTAGGGCTAGGGTTAGGACACGGCTTAGGGTACGGGTTCGGGTACGGGTTCGTGTATGGCGTAGGGTATGGGTTTGGGTTAGTGTTAGGGTTAGTTTGAAGGTTAGGGCTCGGTTTAGGGTACGGGTTAGGATTAGGGTACGTGTTAGCGTTATGGTACGCATTAGGGTTAGGGTAGTTATTAAACCTATCCCACTCTGTAGATACCCCTTAGCACGTCAAGGAATATTATTTGGGTGTCCAGCCATGGAGAAGAGTTTAGACACTAGGAGAAGATAAGGAACACACCCATTATCAAGAAATCACATTAGGATTCTCTTTTTAACCTGTTCCTTAAAACACTAGTGCTTAGGAAATCTATTGGAGGCAGAAGCAGTCAAGGGTAGCTTAGGGTTAGGGTTAGGTTTAGGGTTAGGGTTAGGGTTAGGGTTAGGGTACGGCTTAGGGTACGGTTTCAGGTACGGGTTCGTGTACGGCGTAGTGTATGGGTTAGGGTTAGGGTTAGTTTGAAGGTTAGGGCTCGGTTTAGGGTACGGGTTAGGATTAGGTTTCGAGTTAGGGTTATGGTAGGGGTTAGGGTTAGGGTACGCGTTAGGGTTAGGGTAGTTATTAAACCTATCCCACTCTCTAGATACCCCTTAGCACGTCAAGGAATATTATTTGGGGGTCCAGCCATGGAGAAGATTTTAGACACTAGGAGAAGATAAGGAACACACCCATTATCAAGAAATCACATTAGGATTCTCTTTTTAACCTGTTCCTTAATACACTAGTGCTTAGGAAATCTATTGGAGGCAGAAGCAGTCAAGGGTAGCTTAGGGTTAGGGTTAGGGTTAGGGTTAGGTTTAGGGTACGGCTTAGGGTACGGGTTCGGGTACGGGTTCGGGTACGGGTTTGGGTACGGCGTAGGGTATGGTTTAGGGTTAGGGTTAGGGTTAGTTTGAGGGTTAGGGCTCGGTTTAGTGTACGGGTTAGGATTAGTGTACGTGTTAGGGTTAGGGTAGAGGTTAGGTTAGGGTATGCGTTAGGGTTAGGGTAGTTATTAAACCTATCCCACTCTCTAGATACCCCTTAGCACGTCAAGGAATATTATTTGGGGGTCCAGCCATGGAGAAGAGTTTAGACACTAGGAGAAGATAAGGAACACACCCATTATCAAGAAATCACATTAGGATTCTCTTTTTAACCTGTTCCTTAAAACACTAGTGCTTAGGAAATCTATTGGAGGCAGAATTAGTCAAGGGTAGCTTAGGGTTAGGGTTAGGGTTATTGTTAGGGTAAGGCTTAGGATACGGGTTCGGGTACGGCATAGGGTATGGGTTAGGGTTAGGGTAAGGTTTAGTTTGAGGGTTAGGGCTCGGTTTAGGGTACGGGTTAGGAGTAGGGTACGTGTTAGGGTTAGGGTAGGGGTTAGGGTTAGGGTACGCGTTAGGGTTAGGGTAGTTATTAAACCTATCCCACTACCTAGATACCCCTTAGCACGTCAAGGAATATTATTTGGGGGTCCAGCCATGGAGAAGAGTTTAGACAGTAGGAGAAGATAAGGAACACACCCATTATCAAGAAATCACATTAGGATTCTCTTTTTAACCTATTCCTTAAAACACTAGTGCTTAGGAAATCTATTGGAGGCAGAAGCAGTCAAGGGTAGCTTAGGGTTAGGGTTAGGGTTAGGGTTAGGGTACGGCTTAGGGTACGGGTTCGGGTACGGGTTCGTGTACGCTGTAGGGTATGGGTTAGTGTTAGGGTTAGGGTTAGTTTGAAGGTTAGGGCTCGGTTTAGGGTACGGGTTAGGATTAGGGTTCGTGTTAGGGTTAGGGTAGGGGTTAGGGTTAGGGTACGCGTTAGGGTTAGGGTAGTTATTAAACCTATCCCACTCTCTAGATAACCCTTAGCACGTCAAGGAATATTATTTGGGTGTCCAGCCATGGAGAAGAGTTTAGACACTAGGAGAAGATAAGGAACACACCCATTATAAAGAAATCACATTAGGATTCTCTTTTTAACCTGTTCCTTAAAACACTAGTGCTTAGGAAATCTATTGGAGGCAGAAGCAGTCAAGGGTAGCTTAGGGTTAGGGTTACGGTTAGGGTTAGGGTTAGGGTTATTGTTAGGGTAATGCTTAGGGTACAGGTTCGGGGACGGCATAGGGTATGGGTTAGGGTTAGGGTTAGGGTTAGTTTGAGGGTTAGGGCTCGGTTTAGGGTACGGGTTAGGAGTAGGGTACGTGTTAGGGTTAGGGTACGCGTTAGGGTTAGGGTACGCGTTAGGGTTAGGGTAGTTATTAAACCTATCCCACTCCCTAGATACCCCTTAGCACGTCAAGGAATATTATTTGGGGGTCCAGCCATGCAGAAGAGTTTAGACAGTAGGAGAAGATAAGGAACACACCCATTATCAAGAAATCACATTAGGATTCTCTTTTTAACCTGTTCCTAAAAACACTAGTGCTTAGGAAATCTATTGGAGGCAAAGCAGTCAAGGGTAGCTTAGGGTTAGGGTTAGGGTTAGGGTTAGGGTACGGCTTAGGGTACGGGTTCGGGTACGGGTTCGTGTACGCTGTAGGGTATGGGTTAGGGTTAGTGTTAGGGTTAGTTTGAGGGTTAGGGCTCGGTTTAGGGTACGGGTTAGGATTAGGGTACGTGTTAGGGTTAGGGTAGGGGTTAGGGTTAGGGTACTCGTTAGTTTTAGGGTAGTTATTAAACCTATCCCACTCTCTAGATACCCCTTAGCACGTCAAGGAATATCATTTGGGGGTCCAGCCATGGAGAAGAGTTTAGACACTAGGAGAAGATAAGGAACACACCCATTATCAAGAAATCACATTAGGATTCTCTTTTTAACCTGTTCCTTAAAACACTAGTGCTTAGGAAATCTATTGGAGGCAGAATTAGTCAAGGGTAACTTAGGGTTAGGGTTAGGGTTATTGTTAGGGTAAGGCTTAGGGTACGGGTTCGGGTACGGCATAGGGTATGGGTTAGGGTTAGGGTTAGGGTTAGTTTGAGGGTTAGGGCTCGGTTTAGGGTACGGGTTAGGAGTAGGGTACGTGTTAGGGTTAGGGTAGGGGTTAGGGTTAGGGTACGCGTTAGGTTTAGGGTAGTTATTAAACCTATCCCACTCCCTAGATACCCCTTAGCACGTCAAGGAATATTATTTGGGGGTCCAGCCATGGAGAAGAGTTTAGACAGTAGGAGAAGATAAGGAACACACCCAATATCAAGAAATCACATTAGGATTCTCTTTTTAACCTGTTCCTTAAAACACTAGTGCTTAGGAAATCTATTGGAGGCAGAAGCAGTCAAGGGTAGCTTAGGGTTAGGGTTAGGTTTAGGGTTAGGGTTAGGGTTAGGGTTAGGGTACGGCTTAGGGTACGGTTTCAGGTACGGGTTCGTGTACGGCGTAGTGTATGGGTTAGGGTTAGGGTTAGTTTGAAGGTTAGGGCTCTGTTTAGGGTACGGGTTAGGATTAGGGTTCGAGTTAGGGTTATGGTAGGGGTTAGGGTTAGGGTACGCGTTAGGGTTAGGGTAGTTATTAAACCTCTCCCACTCTCTAGATACCCCTTAGCACGTCAAGGAATATTATTTGGGGGTCCAGCCATGGAGAAGAGTTTAGACACTAGGAGAAGATAAGGAACACACCCATTATCAAGAAATCACATTAGGATTCTCTTTTTAACCTGTTCCTTAAAACACTAGTGCTTAGGAAATCTATTGGAGGCAGAAGCAGTCAAGGGTAGCTTAGGGTTAGGGTTAGGGTTAGGGCTAGGGTTAGGACACGGCTTAGGGTACGGGTTCGGGTACGGGTTCGTGTACTGCGTAGGGTATGGGTTTGGGTTAGTGTTAGGGTTAGTTTGAAGGGTAGGGCTCGGTTTAGGGTACGGGTTAGGATTAGGGTAGGGGTTAGGGTTAGGGTACGCGTTAGGGTTAGGGTAGTTATTAAACCTATCCCACTCTCTAGATACCCCTTAGCACGTCAAGGAATATTATTTGGGGGTCCAGCCATGGAGAAGAGTTTAGACACTAGGAGAAGATAAGGAACACACCCATTATCCTGAAATCACATTAGGATTCTCTTTTTAACCTGTTCCTTAATACACTAGTGCTTAGGAAATCTATTGGAGGCAGAAGCAGTCAAGGGTAGCTTAGGGTTAGGTTTACGGTTAGGGTTAGGGTTAGGGTATGGCTTAGGGTACGGGTTCGGGTACGGGTTCGGGTACGGCGTAGGGTATGGGTTAGGTTTAGGGTTAGGGTTAGTTTGAGGGTTAGGGCTCGGTTTAGGTTACGGGTTAGGATTAGGGTACGTGTTAGGGTTAGGGTAGGGTTTAGGGTTAGGGTACGCGTTAGGGTTAGGGTAGTTATTAAACATATCCCACTCTCTAGATACCCCTTAGCACGTCAAGGAATATTATTTGGGGGTCCAGCCATGGAAAAGAGTTTAGACACTAGGAGAAGATAAGGAACACACCCATTATCAATAAATCACATTAGGATTCTCTTTTTAACCTGTTCCTTAAAACACTAGTGCTTAGGAAATCTATTGGAGGCAGAAGCAGTCAAGGGTAGCTTAGGGTTAGGGTTTGGGTTAGGGTACGGCTTAGGGTACGGGTTCGGGTACGGGTTCGGGTACGGGTTTGGGTATGGCGTAGTATATGGGTTAGGGTTAGGGTTAGGGTTAGGGTTAGGGTATGGCTTAGGGTACGGGTTCGGGTACGGGTTCGTGTACGGCGTAGGGTATGGGTTAGGGTTAGGGTTAGGGTTAGTTTGAAGGTTAGGGCTCGGTTTAGGGTACGGGTTAGGATTAGGTTTCGTGTTAGGGTTAGGGTAGGGGTTACGGTTAGGGTACGCGTTAGGGTTAGGGTAGTTATTAAACCTATCCCACTCCCTAGATACCCCTTAGCACGTCAAGGAATATTATTTGGGGGTCCAGCCATGGAGAAGAGTTTAGACACTAGGAGAAGATAAGGAACACACCCATTATCAAGAAATCACATTAGGATTCTCTTTTTAACCTGTTCCTTAAAACACTAGTGCTTAGGAAATCTATTGGAGGCAGAAGCAGTCAAGGGTAGCTTAGGGTTAGGGTTAGGGTTAGGGCTAGGGTTAGGACACGGCTTAGGGTACGGGTTCGGGTACGGGTTCGTGTACGGTGTAGGGTATGGGTTTGGGTTAGTGTTAGGTTTAGTTTGAAGGTTAGGGCTCGGTTTAGGGTACGGGTTAGGATTAGGGTTCGTGTTAGGGTTAGGGTAGGGGTTAGGGTTAGGGTATGCGTTAAGGTTAGGGTAGTTATTAAACCTATCCCACTCTCTAGATACCCCTTAGCACGTCAAGGAATATTATTTGGGGGTCCAGCCATGGAGAAGAGTTTAGACACTAGGAGAAGATAAAGAACACCCCCATTATCCTGAAATCACATTAGGATTCTCTTTTTAACCTGTTCCTTAAAACACTAGTGCTTAGGAAATCTATTGGAGGCAGAAGCAGTCAAGGGTAGCTTAGGGTTAGGGTTACAGTTAGGGTTAGGGTTAGGGTATGGCTTAGGGTACGGGTTCGGGTACGGATTCGGGTACGGCGTAGGGTATGTGTTAGGGTTAGGATTAGGGTTAGTTTGAGGGTTAGGGCTCGGTTTAGGGTACGGGTTAGGATTAGGGTACGTGTTAGGGTTAGGGTAGGGGTTAGGGTTAGGGTACGCGTTAGGGTTAGGGTAGTTATTAAACCTATCCCACTCTCTAGATACCCCTTAGCACGTCAAGGAATATTATTTGGGGGTCCAGCCATGGAGAAGAGTTTAGACACTAGGAGAAGATAAGGAACACACCCATTATCAAGAAATCACATTAGGATTCTCTTTTTAACCTGTTCCTTAAAACACTAGTGCTTAGGAAATCTATTGGAGGCAGAAGCAGTCAAGGGTAGCTTAGGGTTAGGGTTTGGGTTAGGGTACGGCTTAGGGTACGGGTTCGGGTACGGGTTCGGGTACGGGTTTGGGTATGGCGTAGGATATGTGTTAGGGTTAGGGTTAGGGTTATTTTGAGGGTTAGGGCTCGGTTTAGGGTACGGGTTAGGATTAGGGTACGTGTTAGGGTTAGGGTAGGGGTTAGGGTTAGGGTACGCGTTAGGGTTAGGGTAGTTATTAAACCTATCCCACTCTCTTGATACCTCTTAGCACGTCAAGGAATATTATTTGGGGGTCCAGCCATGGAGAAGAGTTTAGACACTAGGAGAAGATAAGGAACACACCCATTATCAAGAAATCACATTAGGATTCTCTTTTTAACCTGTTCCTTAAAACACTAGTGCTTAGGAAATCTATTGGAGGCAGAAGCAGTCAAGGGTAGCTTAGGGTTAGGGTTAGGGTTAGGGCTAGGGTTAGGGCACGGCTTAGGGTACGGGTTCGGGTACGGGTTCGTGTACGGCGTAGGGTATGGGTTTGGGTTAGTGTTAGGCTTAGTTTGAAGGTTAGGGCTCGGTTTAGGGTACGGGTTAGGATTAGGGTTCGTGTTAGGGTTAGGGTAGGGGTTAGGGTTAGGGTACGCGTTAGGGTTAGGGTAGTTATTAAACCTATCCCACTCTCTAGATACCCCTTAGCACGTCAAGGAATATTATTTGGGGGTCCAGCCATGGAGAAGAGTTTAGACACTAGGAGAAGATAAAGAACACACCGATTATCCTGAAATCACATTAGGATTCCCTTTTTAACCTGTTCCTTAATACACTAGTGCTTAGGAAATCTATTGGAGGCAGAAGCAGTCAAGGGTAGCTTAGGGTTAGGGTTACGGTTAGGGTTAGGGTTAGGGTATAGCTTAGGGTACGGGTTCGGGTACGGGTTCGGGTACGGCGTAGGGTATGGGTTAGGGTTAGGGTTAGGGTTAGTTTGAGGGTTAGGGCTCGGTTTAGGGTACGGGTTAGGATTAGGGTACGTGTTAGTGTTAGGGTAGGGGTTAGGGTTAGGGTACGCGTTAGGGTTAGGGTAGTTATTAAACCTATCCCACTCTCTAGATACCCCTTAGCACGTCAAGGAATATTATTTGGGTGTCCAGCCATGGAGAAGAGTTTAGACACTAGGAGAAGATAAGGAACACACCCATTATCAAGAAATCACATTAGGATTCTCTTTTTAACCTGTTCCTTAAAACACTAGTGCTTAGGAAATCTATTGGAGGCAGAAGTAGTCAAGGGTAGCTTAGGGTTAGGGTTTGGGTTAGGGTACGGCTTAGGGTACGGGTTCGGGTACGGGTTCGGGTACGGGTTTGGGTATGGCATAGGATATGGGTTAGGGTTAGGGTTAGGGTTAGTTTGAGGGTTAGGGCTCGGTTTAGGGTACGGGTTAGGATTAGGGTACGTGTTAGGGTTAGGGTAGGGGTTAGGGTTAGTGTACGCGTTAGGGTTAGGGTAGTTATTAAACCTATCCCACTCTCTAGATACCCCTTAGCACGTCAAGGAATATTATTTGGGGGTCCAGCCATGGAGAAGAGTTTAGACACTAGGAGAAGATAAGGAACACACCCATTATCAAGAAATCACATTAGGATTCTCTTTTTAACCTGTTCCTTAAAACACTAGTGCTTAGGAAATCTATTGGAGGCAGAAGCAGTCAAGGGTAGCTTAGGGTTAGGGTTAGGGTTAGTGTTAGGGTACGGGTTAGGAGTAGGGTACGTGTTAGGGTTAGGGTAGGGGTTAGGGTTAGGGTACGCGTTAGGGTTAGGGTAGTTATTAAACCTATCCCACACCCTAGATACCCCTTAGCACGTCAAGGAATATTATTTGGGGGTCCAGCCATGGAGAAGAGTTTAGACAGTAGGAGAAGATAAGGAACACACGCATTATCAAGAAATCACATTAGGATTCTCTTTTTAACCTGTTCCTTAAACACTAGTGCTTAGGAAATCTATTGGAGGCAAAGCAGTCAAGGGTAGCTTAGGGTTAGGGTTAGGGTTAGGGTTAGGGTTAGGGTACGGCTTAGGGTACGGGTTCGGGTACGGGTTCGGGTACGGCGTAGGGTATGGGTTAGGTTTAGGGTTAGGGTTAGTTTGAGGGTTAGGGCTCGGTTTAGGTTACGGGTTAGGATTAGGGTACGTGTTAGGGTTAGGGTAGGGGTTAGGGTTAGGGTACGCGTTAGGGTTAGGGTAGTTATTAAACATATCCCACTCTCTAGATACCCCTTAGCACGTCAAGGTATATTATTTGGGGGTCCAGCCATGGAGAAGAGTTTAGACACTAGGAGAAGATAAGGAACACACCCATTATCAATAAATCACATTAGGATTCTCTTTTTAACCTGTTCCTTAAAACACTAGTGCTTAGGAAATCTATTGGAGGCAGAAGCAGTCAAGGGTAGCTTAGGGTTAGGGTTTGGGTTAGGGTACGGCTTAGGGTACGGGTTCGGGTACGGGTTCGGGTACGGGTTTGGGTATGGCGTAGTATATGGGTTAGGGTTAGGGTTAGGGTTAGTTTGAGGGTTAGGGCTCGGTTTAGGGTACGGGTTAGGATTAGGGTACGTGTTAGGGTTAGGGTAGGGGTTAGGGTTAGGGTATGCGTTAGGGTTAGGGTAGTTATTAAACCTATCCCACTCTCTAGATACCCCTTAGCACGTCAAGGAATATTATTTGGGTGTCCAGCCATGGAGAAGAGTTTAGACACTAGGAGAAGATAAGGAACACACCCATTATCAAGAAATCACATTAGGATTCTCTTTTTAACCTGTTCCTTAAAACACTAGTGCTTAGGAAATCTATTGGAGGCAGAAGCAGTCAAGGGTAGCTTAGGGTTAGGGTTAGGGTTAGGGTTAGGGTTAGGGTACGGCTTAGGGTACGGGTTCGGGTACGGGTTCGTGTACGGCGTAGGGTATGGGTTAGGGTTAGGGTTAGGGTTAGTTTGAAGGTTAGGGCTCGGTTTAGGGTACGGGTTAGGATTAGTGTACGTGTTAGGGTTAGGGTAGAGGTTAGGGTTAGGGTACGCGTTAGGGTTAGGGTAGTTATTAAAACTATCCCACTCCCTAGATACCCCTTAGCACGTCAAGGAATATTATTTGGGGGTCCAGCCATGGAGAAGAGTTTAGACACTAGGAGAAGATAAGGAACACACCCATTATCAAGAAATCACATTAGGATTCTCTTTTTAACCTGTTCCTTAAAACACTAGTGCTTAGGAAATCTATTGGAGGCAGAAGCAGTCAAGGGTAGCTTAGGGTTAGGGTTAGGGTTAGGGCTAGGGTTAGGACACGGCTTAGGGTACGGGTTCGGGTACGGGTTCGTGTACGGCGTAGGGTATGGGTTTGGGTTAGTGTTAGGGTTAGTTTGAAGGTTAGGGCTCGGTTTAGGGTACGGGTTAGGATTAGGGTTCGTGTTAGGGTTAGGGTAGGGGTTAGGGTTAGGGTACGCGTTAAGGTTAGGGTAGTTATTAAACCTATCCCACTCTCTAGATACCCCTTAGCACGTCAAGGAATATTATTTGGGGGTCCAGCCATGGAGAAGAGTTTAGACACTAGGAGAAGATAAAGAACACACCCATTATCCTGAAATCACATAAGGATTCTCTTTTTAACCTGTTCCTTAATACACTAGTGCTTAGGAAATCTATTGGAGGCAGAAGCAGTCAAGGGTAGCTTAGTGTTAGGGTTACAGTTAGGGTTAGGGTTAGGGTATGGCT
The DNA here is from genome assembly GCF_028021215.1 of Eschrichtius robustus. NCBI lineage: Eukaryota > Metazoa > Chordata > Mammalia > Artiodactyla > Eschrichtiidae > Eschrichtius > Eschrichtius robustus. The sequence goes on from NW_027175269.1 coordinate 368,202, forward strand.
TAGGGTACGGGTTCGGGTACGGGTTCGGGTACGGCGTAGGGTATGTGTTAGGGTTAGGGTTAGGGTTAGTTTGAGGGTTAGGGCTCGGTTTAGGGTACGGGTTAGGATTAGGGTACGTTTTAGGGTTAGGGTAGGGGTTAGGGTTAGGGTACGCGTTAGGGTTAGGGTAGTTATTAAACCTATCCCACTACCTAGATACCCCTTAGCACGTCAAGGAATATTATTTGGGGGACCAGCCATGGAGAAGAGTTTAGACAGTAGGAGAAGATAAGGAACACACCCATTATCAAGAAATCACATTAGGATTCTCTTTTTAACCTGTTCCTTAAAACACTAGTGCTTAGGAAATCTATTGGAGGCAGAAGCAGTCAAGGGTAGCTTAGGGTTAGGGTTAGGGTTAGGGTTAGGGTTAGGGAACGGGTTCGGGTACGGGTTCGTGTACGGCGTAGGGAATGGGTTAGGGTTAGGGTTAGGGTTAGTTTGAAGGTTAGGGCTCGGTTTAGGGTACGGGTTAGGATTAGGTTTCGTGTTAGGGTTAGGGTAGGGGTTAGGGTTAGGGTACGCGTTAGGGTTAGGGTAGTTATTAAACCTATCCCACTCTCTAGATACCCCTTAGCACGTCAAGGTATATTATTTGGGGGTCCAGCCATGGAGAAGAGTTTAGACACTAGGAGAAGATAAGGAACACACCCATTATCAAGAAATCACATTAGGATTCTCTTTTTAACCTGTTCCTTAAAACACTAGTGCTTAGGAAATCTATTGGAGGCAGAAGCAGTCAAGGGTAGCTTAGGGTTAGGGTTACAGTTAGGGTTAGGGTTAGGGTATGGCTTAGGGTACGGGTTCGGGTACGGGTTCGGGTACGGCGTAGGGTATGGGTTAGGGTTAGGGTTAGGGTTAGTTTGAGGGTTAGGGCTCGGTTTAGGTTACGGGTTAGGATTAGGGTACGTGTTAGGGTTAGGGTAGGGGTTAGGGTTAGGGTACGCATTAGGGTTAGGGTAGTTATTAAACCTATCCCACTCTCTAGATACCCCTTAGCACGTCAAGGAATATTATTTGGGGGTCCAGCCATGGAGAAGAGTTTAGACACTAGGAGAAGATAAGGAACACACCCATTATCAAGAAATCACATTAGGATTCTCTTTTTAACCTGTTCCTTAAAACACTAGTGCTCAGGAAATCTATTGGAGGCAGAAGCAGTCAAGGGTAGCTTAGGGTTAGGGTTAGGGTTAGGGTACGGCATAGGGTACGGGTTCGGGTACGGGTTCGGGTACGGGTTCGGGTACGGCGTAGGGTATGGGTTAGGTTGAGGGTTAGGTTTAGTTTGAGGGTTAGGGCTCGGTTTAGGTTACGGGTTAGGATTAGGGTACGTGTTAGGGTTAGGGTAGGGGTTAGGGTTAGGGTACGCGTTAGGGTTAGGGTAGTTATTAAACATATCCCACTCTCTAGATACCCCTTAGCACGTCAAGGAATATTATTTGGGGGTCCAGCCATGGAGAAGTGTTTAGACACTAGGAGAAGATAAGGAACACACCCATTATCAAGAAATCACATTAGGATTCTCTTTTTAACCTGTTCCTTAAAACACTAGTGCTTAGGAAATCTATTGGAGGCAGAAGCAGTCAAGTGTAGCTTAGTGTTAGGGTTAGGGTTAGGGTTAGGTTTAGGGTTAGGGTACGGCTTAGGGTAAGGGTTCGGGTACGGGTTCGCGTACGGCGTAGGGTATGGGTTAGGGTTAGGGTTAGGGTTAGTTTGAAGGTTAGGGCTCGGTATAGGGTACGGGTTAGGATTAGGGTTCGTGTTAGGGTTAGGGTAGGGGTTAGGGTTAGGGTACGCGTTAAGGTTAGGGTAGTTATTAAACCTATCCCACTCCCTAGATACCCCTTAGCACGTCAAGGGATATTATTTGGGGGTCCAGCCATGGAGAAGAGTTTAGACACTAGGAGAAGATAAGGAACACACCCATTATCAAGAAATCACATTAGGATTCTCTTTTTAACCTGTTCCTTAAAACACTAGTGCTTAGGAAATCTATTGGAGGCAGAAGCAGTCAAGGGTAGCTTAGGGTTAGGGTTAGGGTTAGGGCTAGGGTTAGGACACGGCTTAGGGTACGGGTTCGGGTACGGGTTCGTGTATGGCGTAGGGTATGGGTTTGGGTTAGTGTTAGGGTTAGTTTGAAGGTTAGGGCTCGGTTTAGGGTACGGGTTAGGATTAGGGTACGTGTTAGGGTTATGGTACGCATTAGGGTTAGGGTAGTTATTAAACCTATCCCACTCTCTAGATACCCCTTAGCACGTCAAGGAATATTATTTGGGTGTCCAGCCATGGAGAAGAGTTTAGACACTAGGAGAAGATAAGGAACACACCCATTATCAAGAAATCACATTAGGATTCTCTTTTTAACCTGTTCCTTAAAACACTAGTGCTTAGGAAATCTATTGGAGGCAGAAGCAGTCAAGGGTAGCTTAGGGTTAGGGTTAGGTTTAGGGTTAGGGTTAGGGTTAGGGTTAGGGTACGGCTTAGGGTACGGTTTCAGGTACGGGTTCGTGTACGGCGTAGTGTATGGGTTAGGGTTAGGGTTAGTTTGAAGGTTAGGGCTCTGTTTAGGGTACGGGTTAGGATTAGGGTTCGAGTTAGTGTTATGGTAGGGGTTAGGGTTAGGGTACGCGTTAGGGTTAGGGTAGTTATTAAACCTATCCCACTCTCTAGATACCCCTTAGCACGTCAAGGAATATTATTTGGGGGTCCAGCCATGGAGAAGAGTTTAGACACTAGGAGAAGATAAGGAACACACCCATTATCAAGAAATCACATTAGGATTCTCTTTTTAACCTGTTCCTTAATACACTAGTGCTTAGGAAATCTATTGGAGGCAGAAGCAGTCAAGGGTAGCTTAGGGTTAGGGTTAGGGTTAGGGTTAGGTTTAGGGTACGGCTTAGGGTACGGGTTCGGGTACGGGTTCGGGTACGGGTTCGGGTACGGCGTAGGGTATGGGTTAGGGTTAGGGTTAGGGTTAGTTTGAGGGTTAGGGCTCGGTTTAGTGTACGGGTTAGGATTAGTGTACGTGTTAGGGTTAGGGTAGAGGTTAGGTTAGGGTATGCGTTAGGGTTAGGGTAGTTATTAAACCTATCCCACTCTCTAGATACCCCTTAGCACGTCAAGGAATATTATTTGGGGGTCCAGCCATGGAGAAGAGTTTAGACACTAGGAGAAGATAAGGAACACCCCCATTATCAAGAAATCACATTAGGATTCTCTTTTTAACCTGTTCCTTAAAACACTAGTGCTTAGGAAATCTATTGGAGGCAGAATTAGTCAAGGGTAGCTTAGGGTTAGGGTTAGGGTTATTGTTAGGGTAAGGCTTAGGGTACGGGTTCGGGTACGGCATAGGGTATGGGTTAGGGTTAGGGTTAGGGTTAGTTTGAGGGTTAGGGCTCGGTTTAGGGTACGGGTTAGGATTAGGGTACGTGTTAGGGTTAGGGTAGGGGTTAGGGTTAGGTTACGCGTTAGGGTTAGGGTAGTTATTAAACCTATCCCACTCCCTAGATACCCCTTAGCACGTCAAGGAATATTATTTGGGGGACCAGCCATGGAGAAGAGTTTAGACAGTAGGAGAAGATAAGGAACACACCCATTATCAAGAAATCACTTTAGGATTCTCTTTTTAACCTGTTCCTTAAAACACTAGTGCTTAGGAAATCTATTGGAGGCAGAAGCAGTCAAGGGTAGCTTAGGGTTAGGGTTAGGGTTAGGGTTAGGGTTAGGGAACGGGTTCGGGTACGGGTTCGTGTACGGCGTAGGGAATGGGTTAGGGTTACGGTTAGGGTTAGTTTGAAGGTTAGGGCTCGGTTTAGGGTACGGGTTAGGATTAGGTTTCGTGTTAGGGTTAGGGTAGGGGTTAGGGTTAGGGTACGCGTTAGGGTTAGGGTAGTTATTAAACCTATCCCACTCTCTAGATACCCCTTAGCACGTCAAGGAATATTATTTGGTGGTCCAGCCATGGAGAAGAGTTTAGACACTAGGAGAAGATAAGGAACACACCCATTATCAAGAAATCACATTAGGATTCTCTTTTTAACCTGTTCCTTAAAACACTAGTGCTTAGGAAATCTATTGGAGGCAGAAGCAGTCAAGGGTAGCTTAGGGTTAGGGTTTGGGTTAGGGTACGGGTTCGGGTACGGGTTCGGGTACGGGTTTGGGTATGGCCTAGGATATGGGTTAGGGTTAGGGTTAGGGTTAGTTTGAGGGTTAGGGCTCGGTTTAAGTTACGGGTTAGGATTAGGTTACGTGTTAGGGTTAGGGTAGGGGTTAGGGTTAGGGTACGCGTTAGGGTTAGGGTAGTTATTAAACCTATCCCACTCTCTAGATACCCCTTAGCACGTCAGGGAATATTATTTGGGTGTCCAGCCATGGAGAAGAGTTTAGACACTAGGAGAAGATAAGGAACACACCCATTATCAAGAAATCACATTAGGATTCTCTTTTTAACCTGTTCCTTAAAACACTAGTGCTTAGGAAATCTATTGGAGGCAGAAGCAGTCAAGGGTAGCTTAGGGTTAGGGTTACGGTTAGGGTTAGGGTTAGGGTATGGCTTAGGGTACGGGTTCGGGTACGGGTTCGGGTACGGCGTAGGGTATGGGTTAGGGTTAGGGTTAGGGTTAGTTTGAGGGTTAGGGCTCGGTTTAGGTTACGGGTTAGGATTAGGGTACGTGTTAGGGTTAGGGTAGTGGTTAGGGTTAGGGTACGCATTAGGGTTAGGGTAGTTATTAAACCTATCCCACTCTCTAGATACCCCTTAGCACGTCAAAGAATATTATTTGGGGGTCCAGCCATGGAGAAGAGTTTAGACACTAGGAGAAGATAAGGAACACACCCATTATCAAGAAATCACATTAGGATTCTCTTTTTAACCTGTTCCTTAAAACACTAGTGCTCAGGAAATCTATTGGAGGCAGAAGCAGTCAAGGGTAGCTTAGGGTTAGGGTTAGGGTTAGGTTTAGGGTACGGCATAGGGTACGGGTTCGGGTACGGGTTCGGGTACGTGTTCGGGTACGGCGTAGGGTATGGGTTAGGTTGAGGGTTAGGGTTAGTTTGAGGGTTAGGGCTCGGTTTAGGTTACGGGTTAGGATTAGGGTACGTGTTAGGGTTAGGGTAGGGGTTAGGGTTAGGGTACGCGTTAGGGTTAGGGTAGTTATTAAACATATCCCACTCTCTAGATACCCCTTAGCACGTCAAGGAATATTATTTGGGGGTCCAGCCATGGAGAAGTGTTTAGACACTAGGAGAAGATAAGGAACACACCCATTATCAAGAAATCACATTAGGATTCTCTTTTTAACCTGTTCCTTAAAACACTAGTGCTTAGGAAATCTATTGGAGGCAGAAGCAGTCAAGGGTAGCTTAGTGTTAGGGTTTGGGTTAGGGTACGGCTTAGGGTACGGGTTCGGGTACGGGTTCGGGTACGGGTTTGGGTATGGCCTAGGATATGGGTTAGGGTTAGGGTTAGGGTTAGTTTGAGGGTTAGGGCTCGGTTTAAGGTACGGGTTAGGATTAGGTTACGTGTTAGGGTTAGGGTAGGGGTTAGGGTTAGGGTACGCGTTAGGGTTAGGGTAGTTATTAAACCTATCCCACTCTCTAGATACCCCTTAGCACGTCAGGGAATATTATTTGGGTGTCCAGCCATGGAGAAGAGTTTAGACACTAGGAGAAGATAAGGAACACACCCATTATCAAGAAATCACATTAGGATTCTCTTTTTAACCTGTTCCTTAAAACACTAGTGCTTAGGAAATCTATTGGAGGCAGAAGCAGTCAAGGGTAGCTTAGGGTTAGGGTTAGGGTTAGGGTTAGGTTTAGGGTTAGGGTACGGCTTAGGGTAAGGGTTCGGGTACGGGTTCGCGTACGGCGTAGGGTATGGGTTAGGGTTAGGGATAGGGTTAGTTTGAAGGTTAGGGCTCGGTATAGGGTACGGGGTAGGATTAGGGTTCGTGTTAGGGTTAGGGTAGGGGTTAGGGTTAGGGTACGCGTTAGGGTTAGGGTAGTTATTAAACCTATCCCACTCCCTAGATACCCCTTAGCACGTCAAGGGATATTATTTGGGGGTCCAGCCATGGAGAAGAGTTTAGACACTAGGAGAAGATAAGGAACACACCCATTATCAAGAAATCACATTAGGATTCTCTTTTTAACCTGTTCCTTAAAACACTAGTGCTTAGGAAATCTATTGGAGGCAGAAGCAGTCAAGGGTAGCTTAGGGTTAGGGTTAGGGTTAGGGCTAGGGTTAGGACACGGCTTAGGGTACGGGTTCGGGTACGGGTTCGTGTATGGCGTAGGGTATGGGTTTGGGTTAGTGTTAGGGTTAGTTTGAAGGTTAGGGCTCGGTTTAGGGTACGGGTTAGGATTAGGGTACGTGTTAGCGTTATGGTACGCATTAGGGTTAGGGTAGTTATTAAACCTATCCCACTCTGTAGATACCCCTTAGCACGTCAAGGAATATTATTTGGGTGTCCAGCCATGGAGAAGAGTTTAGACACTAGGAGAAGATAAGGAACACACCCATTATCAAGAAATCACATTAGGATTCTCTTTTTAACCTGTTCCTTAAAACACTAGTGCTTAGGAAATCTATTGGAGGCAGAAGCAGTCAAGGGTAGCTTAGGGTTAGGGTTAGGTTTAGGGTTAGGGTTAGGGTTAGGGTTAGGGTACGGCTTAGGGTACGGTTTCAGGTACGGGTTCGTGTACGGCGTAGTGTATGGGTTAGGGTTAGGGTTAGTTTGAAGGTTAGGGCTCGGTTTAGGGTACGGGTTAGGATTAGGTTTCGAGTTAGGGTTATGGTAGGGGTTAGGGTTAGGGTACGCGTTAGGGTTAGGGTAGTTATTAAACCTATCCCACTCTCTAGATACCCCTTAGCACGTCAAGGAATATTATTTGGGGGTCCAGCCATGGAGAAGATTTTAGACACTAGGAGAAGATAAGGAACACACCCATTATCAAGAAATCACATTAGGATTCTCTTTTTAACCTGTTCCTTAAAACACTAGTGCTTAGGAAATCTATTGGAGGCAGAAGCAGTCAAGGGTAGCTTAGGGTTAGGGTTACGGTTAGGGTTAGGGTTAGGGTTATTGTTAGGGTAATGCTTAGGGTACAGGTTCGGGGACGGCATAGGGTATGGGTTAGGGTTAGGGTTAGGGTTAGTTTGAGGGTTAGGGCTCGGTTTAGGGTACGGGTTAGGAGTAGGGTACGTGTTAGGGTTAGGGTACGCGTTAGGGTTAGGGTACGCGTTAGGGTTAGGGTAGTTATTAAACCTATCCCACTCCCTAGATACCCCTTAGCACGTCAAGGAATATTATTTGGGGGTCCAGCCATGCAGAAGAGTTTAGACAGTAGGAGAAGATAAGGAACACACCCATTATCAAGAAATCACATTAGGATTCTCTTTTTAACCTGTTCCTTAAAACACTAGTGCTTAGGAAATCTATTGGAGGCAAAGCAGTCAAGGGTAGCTTAGGGTTAGGGTTAGGGTTAGGGTTAGGGTACGGCTTAGGGTACGGGTTCGGGTACGGGTTCGTGTACGCTGTAGGGTATGGGTTAGGGTTAGTGTTAGGGTTAGTTTGAGGGTTAGGGCTCGGTTTAGGGTACGGGTTAGGATTAGGGTACGTGTTAGGGTTAGGGTAGGGGTTAGGGTTAGGGTACTCGTTAGGGTTAGGGTAGTTATTAAACCTATCCCACTCTCTAGATACCCCTTAGCACGTCAAGGAATATCATTTGGGGGTCCAGCCATGGAGAAGAGTTTAGACACTAGGAGAAGATAAGGAACACACCCATTATCAAGAAATCACATTAGGATTCTCTTTTTAACCTGTTCCTTAAAACACTAGTGCTTAGGAAATCTATTGGAGGCAGAATTAGTCAAGGGTAGCTTAGGGTTAGGGTTAGGGTTATTGTTAGGGTAAGGCTTAGGGTACGGGTTCGGGTACGGCATAGGGTATGGGTTAGGGTTAGGGTTAGGGTTAGTTTGAGGGTTAGGGCTCGGTTTAGGGTACGGGTTAGGAGTAGGGTACGTGTTAGGGTTAGGGTAGGGGTTAGGGTTAGGGTACGCGTTAGGTTTAGGGTAGTTATTAAACCTATCCCACTCCCTAGATACCCCTTAGCACGTCAAGGAATATTATTTGGGGGTCCAGCCATGGAGAAGAGTTTAGACAGTAGGAGAAGATAAGGAACACACCCAATATCAAGAAATCACATTAGGATTCTCTTTTTAACCTGTTCCTTAAAACACTAGTGCTTAGGAAATCTATTGGAGGCAGAAGCAGTCAAGGGTAGCTTAGGGTTAGGGTTAGGTTTAGGGTTAGGGTTAGGGTTAGGGTTAGGGTACGGCTTAGGGTACGGTTTCAGGTACGGGTTCGTGTACGGCGTAGTGTATGGGTTAGGGTTAGGGTTAGTTTGAAGGTTAGGGCTCTGTTTAGGGTACGGGTTAGGATTAGGGTTCGAGTTAGGGTTATGGTAGGGGTTAGGGTTAGGGTACGCGTTAGGGTCAGGGTAGTTATTAAACCTCTCCCACTCTCTAGATACCCCTTAGCACGTCAAGGAATATTATTTGGGGGTCCAGCCATGGAGAAGAGTTTAGACACTAGGAGAAGATAAGGAACACACCCATTATCAAGAAATCACATTAGGATTCTCTTTTTAACCTGTTCCTTAATACACTAGTGCTTAGGAAATCTATTGGAGGCAGAAGCAGTCAAGGGTAGCTTAGGGTTAGGGTTAGGGTTAGGGTTAGGTTTAGGGTACGGCTTAGGGTACGGGTTCGGGTACGGGTTCGGGTACGGGTTCGGGTACGGCGTAGGGTATGGGTTAGGGTTAGGGTTAGGGTTAGTTTGAGGGTTAGGGCTCGGTTTAGTGTACGGGTTAGGATTAGTGTACGTGTTAGGGTTAGGGTAGAGGTTAGGTTAGGGTATGCGTTAGGGTTAGGGTAGTTATTAAACCTATCCCACTCTCTAGATACCCCTTAGCACGTCAAGGAATATTATTTGGGGGTCCAGCCATGGAGAAGAGTTTAGACACTAGGAGAAGATAAGGAACACACCCATTATCAAGAAATCACATTAGGATTCTCTTTTTAACCTGTTCCTTAAAACACTAGTGCTTAGGAAATCTATTGGAGGCAGAATTAGTCAAGGGTAGCTTAGGGTTAGGGTTAGGGTTATTGTTAGGGTAAGGCTTAGGGTACGGGTTCGGGTACGGCATAGGGTATGGGTTAGGGTTAGGGTTAGGGTTAGTTTGAGGGTTAGGGCTCGGTTTAGGGTACGGGTTAGGATTAGGGTACGTGTTAGGGTTAGGGTAGGGGTTAGGGTTAGGGTACGCGTTAGGGTTAGGGTAGTTATTAAACCTATCCCACTCCCTAGATACCCCTTAGCACGTGAAGGAATATTATTTGGGGGACCAGCCATGGAGAAGAGTTTAGACAGTAGGAGAAGATAAGGAACACACCCATTATCAAGAAATCACATTAGGATTCTCTTTTTAACCTGTTCCTTAAAACACTAGTGCTTAGGAAATCTATTGGAGGCAGAAGCAGTCAAGGGTAGCTTAAGGTTAGGGTTAGGGTTAGGGTTAGGGTTAGGGAACGGGTTCGGGTACGGGTTCGTGTACGGCGTAGGGAATGGGTTAGGGTTAGGGTTAGGGTTAGTTTGAAGGTTAGGGCTCGGTTTAGGGTACGGGTTAGGATTAGGTTTCGTGTTAGGGTTAGGGTAGGGGTTAGGGTTAGGGTACGCGTTAGGGTTAGGGTAGTTATTAAACCTATCCCACTCTCTAGATACCCCTTAGCACGTCAAGGAATATTATTTGGGGGTCCAGCCATGGGGAAGAGTTTAGACACTAGGAGAAGATAAGGAACACACCCATTATCAAGAAATCACATTAGGATTCTCTTTTTAACCTGTTCCTTAAAACACTAGTGCTTAGGAAATCTATTGGAGGCAGAAGCAGTGAAGGGTAGCTTAGGGTTAGGGTTACGGTTAGGGTTAGGGTTAGGGTATGGCTTAGGGTACGGGTTCGGGTACGGGTTCGGGTACGGCGTAGGGTATGGGTTAGGTTGAGGGTTAGGGTTAGTTTGAGGGTTAGGGCTCGGTTTAGGTTACGGGTTAGGATTAGGGTACGTGTTAGGGTTAGGGTAGGGGTTAGGGTTAGGGTACGCATTAGGGTTAGGGTAGTTATTAAACATATCCCACTCTCTAGATACCCCTTAGCACGTCAAGGAATATTATTTGGGGGTCCAGCCATGGAGAAGTGTTTAGACACTAGGAGAAGATAAGGAACACACCCATTATCAAGAAATCACAATAGGATTCTCTTTTTAACCTGTTCCTTAAAACACTAGTGCTTAGGAAATCTATTGGAGGCAGAAGCAGTCAAGGGTAGCTTAGGGTTAGGGTTAGGGTTAGGGTTAGGTTTAGGGTTAGGGTACGGCTTAGGGTAAGGGTTCGGGTACGGGTTCGCGTACGGCGTAGGGTATGGGTTAGGGTTAGGGATAGGGTTAGTTTGAAGGTTAGGGCTCGGTATAGGGTACCGGTTAGGATTAGGGTTCGTGTTAGGGTTAGGGTAGGGGTTAGGGTTAGGGTACGCGTTAGGGTTAGGGTAGTTATTAAACCTATCCCACTCCCTAGATACCCCTTAGCACGTCAAGGGATATTATTTGGGGGTCCAGCCATGGAGAAGAGTTTAGACACTAGGAGAAGATAAGGAACACACCCATTATCAAGAAATCACATTAGGATTCTCTTTTTAACCTGTTCCTTAAAACACTAGTGCTTAGGAAATCTATTGGAGGCAGAAGCAGTCAAGGGTATCTTAGGGTTAGGGTTAGGGTTAGGGCTAGGGTTAGGACACGGCTTAGGGTACGAGTTCGGGTACGGGTTCGTGTATGGCGTAGGGTATAGGTTTGGGTTAGTGTTAGGGTTAGTTTGAAGGTTAGGGCTCGGTTTAGGGTACGGGTTAGGATTAGGGTACGTGTTAGGGTTATGGTACGCATTAGGGTTAGGGTAGTTATTAAACCTATCCCACTCTCTAGATACCCCTTAGCACGTCAAGGAATATTATTTGGGTGTCCAGCCATGGAGAAGAGTTTAGACACTAGGAGAAGATAAGGAACACACCCATTATCAAGAAATCACATTAGGATTCTCTTTTTAACCTGTTCCTTAAAACACTAGTGCTTAGGAAATCTATTGGAGGCAGAAGCAGTCAAGGGTAGCTTAGGGTTAGGGTTAGGTTTAGGGTTAGGGTTAGGGTTAGGGTTAGGGTTAGGGTACGGCTTAGGGTACGGTTTCAGGTACGGGTTCGTGTACGGCGTAGTGTATGGGTTAGGGTTAGGGTTAGTTTGAAGTTTAGGGCTCGGTTTAGGGTACGGGTTAGGATTAGGGTTCGAGTTAGGGTTATGGTAGGGGTTAGGGTTAGGGTACGCGTTAGGGTTAGGGTAGTTATTAAACCTATCCCACTCTCTAGATACCCCTTAGCACGTCAAGGAATATTATTTGGGGGTCCAGCCATGGAGAAGATTTTAGACACTAGGAGAAGATAAGGAACACACCCATTATCAAGAAATCACATTAGGATTCTCTTTTTAACCTGTTCCTTAATACACTAGTGCTTAGGAAATCTATTGGAGGCAGAAGCAGTCAAGGGTAGCTTAGGGTTAGGGTTAGGGTTAGGGTTAGGTTTAGGGTACGGCTTAGGGTACGGGTTCGGGTACGGGTTCGGGTACGGGTTCGGGTACGGCGTAGGGTATGGGTTAGGGTTAGGGTTAGGGTTAGTTTGAGGGTTAGGGCTCGGTTTAGTGTACGGGTTAGGATTAGTGTACGTGTTAGGGTTAGGGTAGAGGTTAGGTTAGGGTATGCGTTAGGGTTAGGGTAGTTATTAAACCTATCCCACTCTCTAGATACCCCTTAGCACGTCAAGGAATATTATTTGGGGGTCCAGCCATGGAGAAGAGTTTAGACACTAGGAGAAGATAAGGAACACACCCATTATCAAGAAATCACATTAGGATTCTCTTTTTAACCTGTTCCTTAAAACACTAGTGCTTAGGAAATCTATTGGAGGCAGAATTAGTCAAGGGTAGCTTAGGGTTAGGGTTAGGGTTATTGTTAGGGTAAGGCTTAGGGTACGGGTTCGGGTACGGCATAGGGTATGGGTTAGGGTTAGGGTAGGGTTTAGTTTGAGGGTTAGGGCTCGGTTTAGGGTACGGGTTAGGAGTAGGGTACGTGTTAGGGTTAGGGTAGGGGTTAGGGTTAGGGTACGCGTTAGGGTTAGGGTAGTTATTAAACCTATCCCACTCCCTAGATACCCCTTAGCACGTCAAGGAATATTATTTGGGGGTCCAGCCATGGAGAAGAGTTTAGACAGTAGGAGAAGATAAGGAACACACCCATTATCAAGAAATCACATTAGGATTCTCTTTTTAACCTGTTCCTTAAAACACTAGTGCTTAGGAAATCTATTGGAGGCAGAAGCAGTCAAGGGTAGCTTAGGGTTAGGGTTAGGGTTAGGGTTAGGGTACGGCTTAGGGTACGGGTTCGGGTACGGTTTCGTGTACGCTGTAGGGTATGGGTTAGTGTTAGGGTTAGGGTTAGTTTGAAGGTTAGGGCTCGGTTTAGGGTACGGGTTAGGATTAGGGTTCGTGTTAGGGTTAGGGTAGGGGTTAGGGTTAGGGTACGCGTTAGGGTTAGGGTAGTTATTAAACCTGTCCCACTCTCTAGATACCCCTTAGCACGTCAAGGAATATTATTTGGGGGTCCAGCCATGGAGAAGAGTTTAGACACTAGGAGAAGATAAGGAACACACCCATTATCCTGAAATCACATTAGGATTCTCTTTTTAACCTGTTCCTTAATACACTAGTGCTTAGGAAATCTATTGGAGGCAGAAGCAGTCAAGGGTAGCTTAGGGTTAGGGTTACGGTTAGGGTTAGGGTTAGGGTTATTGTTAGGGTAAGGCTTAGGGTACGGGTTCGTGTACGGCATAGGGTATGGTTTAGGGTTAGGGTTAGGGTTAGTTTGAGGGTTAGGGCTCGGTTTAGGGTACGGGTTAGGAGTAGGGTACGTGTTAGGGTTAGGGTAGGGGTTAGGGTTAGGGTACGCGTTAGGGTTAGGGTAGTTATTAAACCTATCCCACTCTCTAGATAACCCTTAGCACGTCAAGGAATATTATTTGGGGGTCCAGCCATGGAGAAGAGTTTAGACACTAGGAGAAGATAAGGAACACACCCATTATCAAGAAATCACATTAGGATTCTCTTTTTAACCTGTTCCTTAAAACACTAGTGCTTAGGAAATCTATTGGAGGCAGAAGCAGTCAAGGGTAGCTTAGGGTTAGGGTTAGGGTTAGGGCTAGGGTTAGGACACGGCTTAGGGTACGGGTTCGGGTACGGGTACGTGTACGGCGTAGGGTATGGGTTTGGGTTAGGGTTAGGGTTAGTTTGAAGGTTAGGGCTCGGTTTAGGGTACGGGTTAGGATTAGGGTTCGTGTTAGGGTTAGGGTAGGGGTTAGGGTTAGGGTACGCGTTAGGGTTAGGGTAGTTATTAAACCTATCCCACTCTCTAGATACCCCTTAGCACGTCAAGGAATATTATTTGGGGGTCCAGCCATGGAGAAGAGTTTAGACACTAGGAGAAGATAAGGAACACACCCATTATCCTGAAATCACATTAGGATTCTCTTTTTAACCTGTTCCTTAATACACTAGTGCTTAGGAAATCTATTGGAGGCAGAAGCAGTCAAGGGTAGCTTAGGGTTAGGGTTACGGTTAGGGTTAGGGTTAGGGTATGGCTTAGGGTACGGGTTCGGGTACGGGTTCGGGTACGGCGTAGGGTATGGGTTAGGGTTAGGGTTAGGGTTAGGGTTAGTTTGAGGGTTAGGGCTCGGTTTAGGGTACGGGTTAGGTTTAGGGTACGTGTTAGGGTTAGGGTAGGTGTTAGGGTTAGGGTACGCATTAGGGTTAGGGTAGTTATTAAACCTATCCCACTCTCTAGATACCCCTTAACACGTCAAGGAATATTATTTGGGGGTCCAGCCATGGAGAAGAGTTTAGACACTAGGAGAAGATAAGGAACACACCCATTATCAAGAAATCACATTAGGATTCTCTTTTTAACCTGTTCCTTAAAACACTAGTGCTTAGGAAATCTATTGGAGGCAGAAGCAGTCAAGGGTAGTTTAGGGTTAGGGTTAGGGTTAGGGTTAGGGTTAGGGTACGGCTTAGGGTACGGGTTCGGGAACGGGTTCGTGTACGGCGTAGGGTATGGGTTTGGGTTAGTGTTAGGGTTAGTTTGAAGGTTAGGGCTCGGTTTAGGGTACGGGTTAGGATTAGGGTTCGTGTTAGGGTTAGGGTAGGGGTTAGGGTTAGGGTACGCGTTAGGGTTAGGGTAGTTATTAAACCTATCCCACTCTCTAGATACCCCTTAGCACGTCAAGGAATATTATTTGGGGGTCCAGCCATGGAGAAGAGTTTAGACACTAGGAGAAGATAAAGAACACACCGATTATACTGAAATCACATTAGGATTCTCTTTTTAACCTGTTCCTTAATACACTAGTGCTTAGGAAATCTATTGGAGGCAGAAGCAGTCAAGGGTAGCTTAGGGTTAGGGTTACGGTTAGGGTTAGGGTTAGGGTATGGCTTAGGGTACGGGTTCGGGTACGGGTTCGGGTACGGCGTAGGGTATGGGTTAGGGTTAGGGTTAGGGTTAGTTTGAGGGTTAGGGCTCGGTTTAGGGTACGGGTTAGGATTAGGGTACGTGTTAGGGTTAGGGTAGGGGTTAGGGTTAGGGTACGCGTTAGGGTTAGGGTAGTTATTAAACCTATCCCACTCTCTAGATACCCATTTGCCCGTTAAGGAATATCATTTCGGGGTCCAGCCATGGAGAAGAGTTTAGACACTAGGAGAAGATAAGGAACACACCCATTATCAAGAAATCACATTAGGATTCTCTTTTTAACCTGTTCCTTAAAACACTAGTGCTTAGGAAATCTATTGGAGGCAGAAGCAGTCAAGGGTAGCTTAGGGTTAGGGTTTGGGATAGGGTACGGCTTAGGGTACGGGTTCGGGTACGGGTTCGGGTACGGGTTTGGGTATGGCGTAGGATATGGGTTAGGGTTAGGGTTAGGGTTAGTTTGAGGGTTAGGGCTCGGTTTAGGGTACGGGTTAGGATTAGGGTACGTGTTAGGGTTAGGGTAGGGGTTAGGGTTAGGGAACGCGTTAGGGTTAGGGTAGTTATTAAACCTATCCCACTCTCTAGATACCCCTTAGCACGTCAAGTAATATTATTTGGGGGTCCAGCCATGGAGAAGAGTTTAGACACTAGGAGAAGATAAGGAACACACCCATTATCAAGAAATCACATTAGGATTCTCTTTTTAACCTGTTCCTTAAAACACTAGTGCTTAGGAAATCTATTGGAGGCAGAAGCAGTCAAGGGTAGCTTAGGGTTAGGGTTAGGGTTAGTGTTAGGTTACGGGTTAGGAGTAGGGTACGTGTTAGGGTTAGGGTAGTGGTTAGGGTTAGGGTACGCGTTAGGGTTAGGGTAGTTATTAAACCTATCCCACTCCCTAGATACCCCTTAGCACGTCAAGGAATATTATTTGGGGGTCCAGCCATGGAGAAGAGTTTAGACAGTAGGAGAAGATAAGGAACACACCCATTATCAAGAAATCACATTAGGATTCTCTTTTTAACCTGTTCCTTAAAACACTAGTGCTTAGGAAATCTATTGGAGGCAAAGCAGTCAAGGGTAGCTTAGGGTTAGGGTTAGGGTTAGGGTTAGGGTTAGGTTTAGGGTATGGCTTAGGGTACGGGTTCGGGTACGGGTTCGTGTACGCTGTAGGGTAAGGGTTAGGGTTAGGGTTAGGGTTAGTTTGAAGGTTAGGGCTCGGTTTAGGGTACGGGTTAGGATTAGGGTTCGTGTTAGGGTTAGGGTAGGGGTTAGGGTTAGGGTACGCGTTAGGGTTAGGGTAGTTATTAAACCTATCCCACTCTCTAGATACCCCTTAGCACGTCAAGGAATATTATTTGGGGGTCCAGCCATGGAGAAGAGTTTAGACACTAGGAGAAGATAAGGAACACACCCATTATCAAGAAATCACATTAGGATTCTCTTTTTAACCTGTTCCTTAAAACACTAGTGCTTAGGAAATCTATTGGAGGCAGAAGCAGTCAAGGGTAGCTTAGGGTTAGGATTAGGGTTAGGGCTAGGGTTAGGACACGGCTTAGGGTACGGGTTCGGGTATGGGTTCGTGTACGGCGTAGGGTATGGGTTTGGGTTAGGGTTAGGATTAGTTTGAAGGTTAGGGCTCGGTTTAGGGTACGGGTTAGGATTAGGGTTCGTGTTAGGGTTAGGGTAGGGGTTAGGGTTAGGGTACGCGTTAAGGTTAGGGTAGTTATTAAACTTATCCCACTCTCTAGATACCCCTTAGCACGTCAAGGAATATTATTTGGGGGTCCAGCCATGGAGAAGAGTTTAGACACTAGGAGAAGATAAGGAACACACCCATTATCAAGAAATCACATTAGGATTCTCTTTTTAACCTGTTCCTTAAAACACTAGTGCTTAGGAAATCTATTGGAGGCAGAAGCAGTCAAGGGTAGCTTAGGGTTAGGGTTAGGGTTAGGGTTAGGGTACGGCTTAGGGTACGGGTTCGGGTACGGGTTCGTGTATGCTGTAGGGTATGGGTTAGTGTTAGGGTTAGGGTTAGTTTGAAGGTTAGGGCTCGGTTTAGGGTACGGGTTAGGATTAGGGTTCGTGTTAGGGTTAGGGTAGGGGTTAGGGTTAGGGTACGCGTTAGGGTTAGGGTAGTTATTAAACCTATCCCACTCTCTAGATAACCCTTAGCACGTCAAGGAATATTATTTGGGTGTCCAGCCATGGAGAAGAGTTTAGACAATAGGAGAAGATAAGGAACACACCCATTATAAAGAAATCACATTAGGATTCTCTTTTTAACCTGTTCCTTAAAACACTAGTGCTTAGGAAATCTATTGGAGGCAGAAGCAGTCAAGGGTAGCTTAGGGTTAGGGTTACGGTTAGGGTTAGGGTTAGGGTTATTGTTAGGGTAATGCTTAGAGTACGGGTTCGGGGACGGCATAGGGTATGGGTTAGGGTTAGGGTTAGGGTTAGTTTGAGGGTTAGGGCTCGGTTTAGGGTACGGGTTAGGAGTAGGGTACGTGTTAGGGTTAGGGTACGCGTTAGGGTTAGGGTACGCGTTAGGGTTAGGGTAGTTATTAAACCTATCCCACTCCGTAGATACCCCTTAGCACGTCAAGGAATATTATTTGGGGGTCCAGCCATGCAGAAGAGTTTAGACAGTAGGAGAAGATAAGGAACACACCCATTATCAAGAAATCACATTAGGATTCTCTTTTTACCTGTTCCTTAAAACACTAGTGCTTAGGAAATCTATTGGAGGCAAAGCAGTCAAGGGTAGCTTAGGGTTAGGGTTTGGGATAGGGTACGGCTTAGGGTACGGGTTCGGGTACGGGTTCGGATACGGGTTTGTGTATGGCGTAGGATATGGGTTAGGGTTAGGGTTAGGGTTAGTTTGAGGGTTAGGGCTCGGTTTAGGGTACGGGTTAGGATTAGGGTACGTGTTAGGGTTAGGGTAGGGGTTAGGGTTAGGGTACGCGTTAGGGTTAGGGTAGTTATTAAACCTATCCCACTCTGTAGATACCCCTTAGCACGTCAAGGAATATCATTTGGGGGTCCAGCCATGGAGAAGAGTTTAGACACTAGGAGAAGATAAGGAACACACCCATTATCAAGAAATCACATTAGGATTCTCTTTTTAACCTCTTCCTTAAAACACTAGTGCTTAGGAAATCTATTGGAGGCAGAATTAGTCAAGGGTAGCTTAGGGTTAGGGTTAGGGTTATTGTTAGGGTAAGGCTTAGGGTACGGGTTCGGGTACGGCATAGGGTATGGGTTAGGGTTAGGGTTAGGGTTAGTTTGAGGGTTAGGGCTCGGTTTAGGGTACGGGTTAGGAGTAGGGTACGTGTTAGGGTTAGGGTAGGGTTTAGGGTTAGGGTACGCGTTAGGGTTAGGGTAGTTATTAAACCTATCCCACTCCCTAGATACCCCTTAGCACGTCAAGGAATATTATTTGGGGGTCCAGCCATGGAGAAGAGTTTAGACAGTAGGAGAAGATAAGGAACACACCCATTATCAAGAAATCACATTAGGATTCTCTTTTTAACCTGTTCCTTAAAACACTAGTGCTTAGGAAATCTATTGGAGGCAGAAGCAGTCAAGGGTAGCTTAGGGTTAGGGTTAGGGTTAGGGTTAGGGTACGGATTAGGGTACGGGTTCGGGTACGGGTTCGTGTACGCTGTAGGGTATGGGTTAGGGTTAGGGTTAGGGTTAGTTTGAAGGTTAGGGCTCGGTTTAGGGTACGGGTAAGGATTAGGGTTCGTGTTAGGGTTAGGGTAGGGGTTAGGGTTAGGGTACGCGTTAGGGTTAGGGTAGTTATTAAACCTATCCCACTCTCTAGATAACCCTTAGCACGTCAAGGAATATTATTTGGGGGTCCAGCCATGGAGAAGAGTTTAGACACTAGGAGAAGATAAGGAACACACCCATTATCAAGAAATCACATTAGGATTCTCTTTTTAACCTGTTCCTTAAAACACTAGTGCTTAGGAAATCTATTGGAGGCAGAAGCAGTCAAGGGTAGCTTAGGGTTAGGGTTAGGGTTAGGGCTAGGGTACGGCTTAGGGTACGGGTTCGGGTACGGGTTCGTGTACGCTGTAGGGTATGGGTTAGTGTTAGGGTTAGGGTTAGTTTGAAGGTTAGGGCTCGGTTTAGGGTACGGGTTAGGATTAGGGTTCGTGTTAGGGTTAGGGTAGGGGTTAGGGTTAGGGTACGCGTTAGGGTTAGGGTAGTTATTAAACCTATCCCACTCTCTAGATAACCCTTAGCACGTCAAGGAATATTATTTGGGTGTCCAGCCATGGAGAAGAGTTTAGACACTAGGAGAAGATAAGGAACACACCCATTATAAAGAAATCACATTAGGATTCTCTTTTTAACCTGTTCCTTAAAACACTAGTGCTTAGGAAATCTATTGGAGGCAGAAGCAGTCAAGGGTAGCTTAGGGTTAGGGTTACGGTTAGGTTTAGGGTTAGGGTTATTGTTAGGGTAATGCTTAGGGTACGGGTTCGGGGACGGCATAGGGTATGGGTTAGGGTTAGGGTTAGGGTTAGTTTGAGGGTTAGGGCTCGGTTTAGGGTACGGGTTAGGAGTAGGGTACGTGTTAGGGTTAGGGTACGCGTTAGGGTTAGGGTACGCGTTAGGGTTAGGGTAGTTATTAAACCTATCCCACTCCCTAGATACCCCTTAGCACGTCAAGGAATATTATTTGGGGGTCCAGCCATGCAGAAGAGTTTAGACAGTAGGAGAAGATAAGGAACACACCCATTATCAAGAAATCACATTAGGATTCTCTTTTTAACCTGTTCCTTAAAACACTAGTGCTTAGGAAATCTATTGGAGGCAAAGCAGTCAAGGGTAGCTTAGGGTTAGGGTTAGGGTTAGGGTTAGGGTACGGCTTAGGGTACGGGTTCGGGTACGGGTTCGTGTACGCTGTAGGGTATGGGTTAGGGTTAGTGTTAGGGTTAGTTTGAGGGTTAGGGCTCGGTTTAGGGTACGGGTTAGGATTAGGGTACGTGTTAGGGTTAGGGTAGGGGTTAGGGTTAGGGTACTCGTTAGGGTTAGGGTAGTTATTAAACCTATCCCACTCTCTAGATACCCCTTAGCACGTCAAGGAATATCATTTGGGGGTCCAGCCATGGAGAAGAGTTTAGACACTAGGAGAAGATAAGGAACACACCCATTATCAAGAAATCACATTAGGATTCTCTTTTTAACCTGTTCCTTAAAACACTAGTGCTTAGGAAATCTATTGGAGGCAGAATTAGTCAAGGGTAGCTTAGGGTTAGGGTTAGGGTTATTGTTAGGGTAAGGCTTAGGGTACGGGTTCGGGTACGGCATAGGGTATGGGTTAGGGTTAGGGTTAGGGTTAGTTTGAGGGTTAGGGCTCGGTTTAGGGTACGGGTTAGGAGTAGGGTACGTGTTAGGGTTAGGGTAGGGGTTAGGGTTAGGGTACGCGTTAGGGTTAGGGTAGTTATTAAACCTATCCCACTCCCTAGATACCCCTTAGCACGTCAAGGAATATTATTTGGGGGTCCAGCCATGGAGAAGAGTTTAGACAGTAGGAGAAGATAAGGAACACACCCATTATAAAGAAATCACATTAGGATTCTCTTTTTAACCTGTTCCTTAAAACACTAGTGCTTAGGAAATCTATTGGAGGCAGAAGCAGTCAAGGGTAGCTTAGGGTTAGGGTTAGGTTTAGGGTTAGGGTTAGGGTTAGGGTTAGGGTACGGCTTAGGGTACGGTTTCAGGTACGGGTTCGTGTTCGGCGTAGTGTATGGGTTAGGGTTAGGGTTAGTTTGAAGGTTAGGGCTCTGTTTAGGGTACGGGTTAGGATTAGGGTTCGAGTTAGGGTTATGGTAGGGGTTAGGGTTAGGGTACGCGTTAGGGTTAGGGTAGTTATTAAACCTATCCCACTCTCTAGATACCCCTTAGCACGTCAAGGAATATTATTTGGGGGTCCAGCCATGGAGAAGAGTTTAGACACTAGGAGAAGATAAGGAACACACCCATTATCAAGAAATCACATTAGGATTCTCTTTTTAACCTGTTCCTTAATACACTAGTGCTTAGGAAATCTATTGGAGGCAGAAGCAGTCAAGGGTAGCTTAGGGTTAGGGTTAGGGTTAGGGTTAGGTTTAGGGTACGGCTTAGGGTACGGGTTCGGGTACGGGTTCGGGTACGGGTTCGGGTACGGCGTAGGGTATGGGTTAGGGTTAGGGTTAGGGTTAGTTTGAGGGTTAGGGCTCGGTTTAGTGTACGGGTTAGGATTAGTGTACGTGTTAGGGTTAGGGTAGAGGTTAGGTTAGGGTATGCGTTAGGGTTAGGGTTGTTATTAAACCTATCCCACTCTCTAGATACCCCTTAGCACGTCAAGGAATATTATTTGGGGGTCCAGCCATGGAGAAGAGTTTAGACACTAGGAGAAGATAAGGAACACACCCATTATCAAGAAATCACATTAGGATTCTCTTTTTAACCTGTTCCTTAAAACACTAGTGCTTAGGAAATCTATTGGAGGCAGAATTAGTCAAGGGTAGCTTAGGGTTAGGGTTAGGGTTATTGTTAGGGTAAGGCTTAGGGTACGGGTTCGGGTACGGCATAGGGTATGGGTTAGGGTTAGGGTTAGGGTTAGTTTGAGGGTTAGGGCTCGGTTTAGGGTACGGGTTAGGATTAGGGTACGTGTTAGGGTTAGGGTAGGGGTTAGGGTTAGGGTACGCGTTAGGGTTAGGGTAGTTATTAAACCTATCCCACTCCCTAGATACCCCTTAGCACGTGAAGGAATATTATTTGGGGGACCAGCCATGGAGAAGAGTTTAGACAGTAGGAGAAGATAAGGAACACACCCATTATCAAGAAATCACATTAGGATTCTCTTTTTAACCTGTTCCTTAAAACACTAGTGCTTAGGAAATCTATTGGAGGCAGAAGCAGTCAAGGGTAGCTTAGGGTTAGGGTTAGGGTTAGGGTTAGGGTTAGGGAACGGGTTCGGGTACGGGTTCGTGTACGGCGTAGGGAATGGGTTAGGGTTAGGGTTAGGGTTAGTTTGAAGGTTAGGGCTCGGTTTAGGGTACGGGTTAGGATTAGGTTTCGTGTTAGGGTTAGGGTAGGGGTTAGGGTTAGGGTACGCGTTAGGGTTAGGGTAGTTATTAAACCTATCCCACTCTCTAGATACCCCTTAGCACGTCAAGGAATATTACTTGGGGGTCCAGCCATGGAGAAGAGTTTAGACACTAGGAGAAGATAAGGAACACACCCATTATCAAGAAATCACATTAGGATTCTCTTTTTAACCTGTTCCTTAAAACACTAGTGCTTAGGAAATCTATTGGAGGCAGAAGCAGTGAAGGGTAGCTTAGGGTTAGGGTTACGGTTAGGGTTAGGGTTAGGGTATGGCTTAGGGTACGGGTTCGGGTACGGGTTCGGGTACGGCGTAGGGTATGGGTTAGGGTTAGGGTTAGGGTTAGTTTGAGGGTTAGGGCTCGGTTTAGGTTACGGGTTAGGATTAGGGTACGTGTTAGGGTTAGGGTAGGGGTTAGGGTTAGGGTACGCATTAGGGTTAGGGTAGTTATTAAACCTATCCCACTCTCTAGATACCCCTTAGCACGTCAAGGAATATTATTTGGGGGTCCAGCCATGGAGAAGAGTTTAGACACTAGGAGAAGATAAGGAACACACCCATTATCAAGAAATCACATTAGGATTCTCTTTTTAACCTGTTCCTTAAAACACTAGTGCTCAGGAAATCTATTGGAGGCAGAAGCAGTCAAGGGTAGCTTAGGGTTAGGGTTAGGGTTAGGTTTAGTGTACGGCATAGGGTACGGGTTCGGGTACGGGTTCGGGTACGTGTTCGGGTACGGCGTAGGGTATGGGTTAGGTTGAGGGTTAGGGTTAGTTTGAGGGTTAGGGCTCGGTTTAGGTTACGGGTTAGGATTAGGGCACGTGTTAGGGTTAGGGTAGGGGTTAGGGTTAGGGTACGCGTTAGGGTTAGGGTAGTTATTAAACATATCCCACTCTCTAGATACCCCTTAGCACGTCAAGGAATATTATTTGGGGGTCCAGCCATGGAGAAGTGTTTAGACACTAGGAGAAGATAAGGAACACACCCATTATCAAGAAATCACATTAGGATTCTCTTTTTAACCTGTTCCTTAAAACACTAGTGCTTAGGAAATCTATTGGAGGCAGAAGCAGTCAAGGGTAGCTTAGGGTTAGGGTTAGGGTTAGGGTTAGGTTTAGGGTTAGGGTACGGCTTAGGGTAAGGGTTCGGGTACGGGTTCGCGTACGGCGTAGGGTATGGGTTAGGGTTAGGTATAGGGTTAGTTTGAAGGTTAGGGCTCGGTATAGGGTACGGGTTAGGATTAGGGTTCGAGTTAGGGTTATGGTAGGGGTTAGGGTTAGGGTACGCGTTAGGGTTAGGGTAGTTATTAAACCTATCCCACTCTCTAGATACCCCTTAGCACGTCAAGGAATATTATTTGGGGGTCCAGCCATGGAGAAGAGTTTAGACACTAGGAGAAGATAAGGAACACACCCATTATCAAGAAATCACATTAGGATTCTCTTTTTAACCTGTTCCTTAATACACTAGTGCTTAGGAAATCTATTGGAGGCAGAAGCAGTCAAGGGTAGCTTAGGGTTAGGGTTAGGGTTAGGGTTAGGTTTAGGGTACGGCTTAGGGTACGGGTTCGGGTACGGGTTCGGGTACGGGTTCGGGTACGGCGTAGGGTATGGGTTAGGGTTAGGGTTAGGGTTAGTTTGAGGGTTAGGGCTCGGTTTAGTGTACGGGTTAGGATTAGTGTACGTGTTAGGGTTAGGGTAGAGGTTAGGTTAGGGTATGCGTTAGGGTTAGGGTAGTTATTAAACCTATCCCACTCTCTAGATACCCCTTAGCACGTCAAGGAATATTATTTGGGGGTCCAGCCATGGAGAAGAGTTTAGACACTAGGAGAAGATAAGGAACACACCCATTATCAAGAAATCACATTAGGATTCTCTTTTTAACCTGTTCCTTAAAACACTAGTGCTTAGGAAATCTATTGGAGGCAGAATTAGTCAAGGGTAGCTTAGGGTTAGGGTTAGGGTTATTGTTAGGGTAAGGCTTAGGGTACGGGTTCGGGTACGGCATAGGGTATGGGTTAGGGTTAGGGTTAGGGTTAGTTTGAGGGTTAGGGCTCGGTTTAGGGTACGGGTTAGGATTAGGGTACGTGTTAGGGTTAGGGTAGGGGTTAGGGTTAGGGTACGCGTTAGGGTTAGGGTAGTTATTAAACCTATCCCACTCCCTAGATACCCCTTAGCACGTGAAGGAATATTATTTGGGGGACCAGCCATGGAGAAGAGTTTAGACAGTAGGAGAAGATAAGGAACACACCCATTATCAAGAAATCACATTAGGATTCTCTTTTTAACCTGTTCCTTAAAACACTAGTGCTTAGGAAATCTATTGGAGGCAGAAGCAGTCAAGGGTAGCTTAGGGTTAGGGTTAGGGTTAGGGTTAGGGTTAGGGAACGGGTTCGGGTACGGGTTCGTGTACGGCGTAGGGAATGGGTTAGGGTTAGGGTTAGGGTTAGTTTGAAGGTTAGGGCTCGGTTTAGGGTACGGGTTAGGATTAGGTTTCGTGTTAGGGTTAGGGTAGGGGTTAGGGTTAGGGTACGCGTTAGGGTTAGGGTAGTTATTAAACCTATCCCACTCTCTAGATACCCCTTAGCACGTCAAGGAATATTATTTGGGGGTCCAGCCATGGAGAAGAGTTTAGACACTAGGAGAAGATAAGGAACACACCCATTATCAAGAAATCACATTAGGATTCTCTTTTTAACCTGTTCCTTAAAACACTAGTGCTTAGGAAATCTATTGGAGGCAGAAGCAGTGAAGGGTAGCTTAGGGTTAGGGTTACGGTTAGGGTTAGGGTTAGGGTATGGCTTAGGGTACGGGTTCGGGTACGGGTTCGGGTACGGCGTAGGGTATGGGTTAGGGTTAGGGTTAGGGTTAGTTTGAGGGTTAGGGCTCGGTTTAGGTTACGGGTTAGGATTAGGGTACGTGTTAGGGTTAGGGTAGGGGTTAGGGTTAGGGTACGCATTAGGGTTAGGGTAGTTATTAAACCTATCCCACTCTCTAGATACCCCTTAGCACGTCAAGGAATATTATTTGGGGGTCCAGCCATGGAGAAGAGTTTAGACACTAGGAGAAGATAAGGAACACACCCATTATCAAGAAATCACATTAGGATTCTCTTTTTAACCTGTTCCTTAAAACACTAGTGCTCAGGAAATCTATTGGAGGCAGAAGCAGTCAAGGGTAGCTTAGGGTTAGGGTTAGGGTTAGGTTTAGTGTACGGCATAGGGTACGGGTTCGGGTACGGGTTCGGGTACGTGTTCGGGTACGGCGTAGGGTATGGGTTAGGTTGAGGGTTAGGGTTAGTTTGAGGGTTAGGGCTCGGTTTAGGTTACGGGTTAGGATTAGGGCACGTGTTAGGGTTAGGGTAGGGGTTAGGGTTAGGGTACGCGTTAGGGTTAGGGTAGTTATTAAACATATCCCACTCTCTAGATACCCCTTAGCACGTCAAGGAATATTATTTGGGGGTCCAGCCATGGAGAAGTGTTTAGACACTAGGAGAAGATAAGGAACACACCCATTATCAAGAAATCACATTAGGATTCTCTTTTTAACCTGTTCCTTAAAACACTAGTGCTTAGGAAATCTATTGGAGGCAGAAGCAGTCAAGGGTAGCTTAGGGTTAGGGTTAGGGTTAGGGTTAGGTTTAGGGTTAGGGTACGGCTTAGGGTAAGGTTTCGGGTACGGGTTCGCGTACGGCGTAGGGTATGGGTTAGGGTTAGGGATAGGGTTAGTTTGAAGGTTAGGGCTCGGTATAGGGTACGGGTTAGGATTAGGGTTCGTGTTAGGGTTAGGGTAGGGGTTAGGGTTAGGGTACGCGTTAGGGTTAGGGTAGTTATTAAACCTATCCCACTCCCTAGATACCCCTTAGCACGTCAAGGGATATTATTTGGGGGTCCAGCCATGGAGAAGAGTTTAGACACTAGGAGAAGATAAGGAACACACCCATTATCAAGAAATCACATTAGGATTCTCTTTTTAACCTGTTCCTTAAAACACTAGTGCTTAGGAAATCTATTGGAGGCAGAAGCAGTCAAGGGTAGCTTAGGGTTAGGGTTAGGGTTAGGGCTAGGGTTAGGACACGGCTTAGGGTACGAGTTCGGGTACGGGTTCGTGTATGGCGTAGGGTATAGGTTTGGGTTAGTGTTAGGGTTAGTTTCAAGGTTAGGGCTCGGTTTAGGGTACGGGTTAGGATTAGGGTACGTGTTAGGGTTATGGTACGCATTAGGGTTAGGGTAGTTATTAAACCTATCCCACTCTCTAGATACCCCTTAGCACGTCAAGGAATATTATTTGGGTGTCCAGCCATGGAGAAGAGTTTAGACACTAGGAGAAGATAAGGAACACACCCATTATCAAGAAATCACATTAGGATTCTCTTTTTAACCTGTTCCTTAAAACACTAGTGCTTAGGAAATCTATTGGAGGCAGAAGCAGTCAAGGGTAGCTTAGGGTTAGGGTTAGGTTTAGGGTTAGGGTTAGGGTTAGGGTTAGGGTACGGCTTAGGGTACGGTTTCAGGTACGGGTTCGTGTACGGCGTAGTGTATGGGTTAGGGTTAGGGTTAGTTTGAAGGTTAGGGCTCGGTTTAGGGTACGGGTTAGGATTAGGGTTCGAGTTAGGGTTATGGTAGGGGTTAGGGTTAGGGTACGCGTTAGGGTTAGGGTAGTTATTAAACCTATCCCACTCTCTAGATACCCCTTAGCACGTCAAGGAATATTATTTGGGGGTCCAGCCATGGAGAAGATTTTAGACACTAGGAGAAGATAAGGAACACACCCATTATCAAGAAATCACATTAGGATTCTCTTTTTAACCTGTTCCTTAATACACTAGTGCTTAGGAAATCTATTGTAGGCAGAAGCAGTCAAGGGTAGCTTAGGGTTAGGGTTAGGGTTAGGGTTAGGTTTAGGGTACGGCTTAGGGTACGGGTTCGGGTACGGGTTCGGGTACGGGTTCGGGTACGGCGTAGGGTATGGGTTAGGGTTAGGGTTAGGGTTAGTTTGAGGGTTAGGGCTCGGTTTAGTGTACGGGTTAGGATTAGTGTACGTGTTAGGGTTAGGGTAGAGGTTAGGTTAGGGTATGCGTTAGGGTTAGGGTA
Source organism: Eschrichtius robustus (assembly GCF_028021215.1). Lineage (NCBI taxonomy): Eukaryota > Metazoa > Chordata > Mammalia > Artiodactyla > Eschrichtiidae > Eschrichtius > Eschrichtius robustus. Next base: position 395,110 of record NW_027175269.1, read on the forward strand.
GTTATTAAACCTATCCCACTCTCTAGATACCCCTTAGCACGTCAAGGAAAATTATTTGGGGGTCCAGCCATGGAGAAGAGTTTAGACACTAGGAGAAGATAAGGAACACACCCATTATCAAGAAATCACATTAGGATTCTCTTTTTAACCTGTTCCTTAAAACACTAGTGCTTAGGAAATCTATTGGAGGCAGAAGCAGTCAAGGGTAGCTTAGGGTTAGGGTTAGGGTTAGGGCTAGGGTTAGGACACGGCTTAGGGTACGGGTTCGGGTACGGGTTCGTGTACGGCGTAGGGTATGGGTGTGGGTTAGGGTTAGGGTTAGTTTGAAGGTTAGGGCTCGGTTTAGGGTACGGGTTAGGATTAGGGTTCGTGTTAGGGTTAGGGTAGGGGTTAGGGTTAGGGTACGCGTTAGGGTTAGGGTAGTTATTAAACCTGTCCCACTCTCTAGATACCCCTTAGCACGTCAAGGAATATTATTTGGGGGTCCAGCCATGGAGAAGAGTTTAGACACTAGGAGAAGATAAGGAACACACCCATTATCCTGAAATCACATTAGGATTCTCTTTTTAACCTGTTCCTTAATACACTAGTGCTTAGGAAATCTATTGGAGGCAGAAGCAGTCAAGGGTAGCTTAGGGTTAGGGTTACGGTTAGGGTTAGGGTTAGGGTTATTGTTAGGGTAAGGCTTAGGATACGGGTTCGTGTACGGCATAGGGTATGGCTTAGGGTTAGGGTTAGGGTTAGTTTGAGGGTTAGGGCTCGGTTTAGGGTACGGGTTAGGAGTAGGGTACGTGTTAGGGTTAGGGTAGGGGTTAGGGTTAGGGTACGCGTTAGGGTTAGGGTAGTTATTAAACCTATCCCACTCTCTAGATACCCCTTAGCACGTCAAGGAATATTATTTGGGGGTCCAGCCATGGAGAAGAGTTTAGACACTAGGAGAAGATAAGGAACACACCCATTATCAAGAAATCACATTAGGATTCTCTTTTTAACCTGTTCCTTAAAACACTAGTGCTTAGGAAATCTATTGGAGGCAGAAGCAGTCAAGGGTAGCTTAGGGTTAGGGTTAGGGTTAGGGCTAGGGTTAGGACACGGCTTAGGGTACGGGTTCGGGTACGGGTACGTGTACGGCGTAGGGTATGGGTTTGGGTTAGGGTTAGGGATAGTTTGAAGGTTAGGGCTCGGTTTAGGGTACGGGTTAGGATTAGGGTTCGTGTTAGGGTTAGGGTAGTGGTTAGGGTTAGGGTACGCGTTAGGGTTAGGGTAGTTATTAAACCTATCCCACTCTCTAGATACCCCTTAGCACGTCAAGGAATATTATTTGGGGGTCCAGCCATGGAGAAGAGTTTAGACACTAGGAGAAGATAAGGAACACACCCATTATCCTGAAATCACATTAGGATTCTCTTTTTAACCTGTTCCTTAATACACTAGTGCTTAGGAAATCTATTGGAGGCAGAAGCAGTCAAGGGTAGCTTAGGGTTAGGGTTACGGTTAGGGTTAGGGTTAGGGTATGGCTTAGGGTACGGGTTCGGGTACGGGTTCGGGTACGGCGTAGGGTATGGGTTAGGGTTAGGGTTAGGGTTAGTTTGAGGGTTAGGGCTCGGTTTAGGGTACGGGTTAGGTTTAGGGTACGTGTTAGGGTTAGGGTAGGGGTTAGGGTTAGGGTACGCATTAGGGTTAGGGTAGTTATTAAACCTATCCCACTCTCTAGATACCCCTTAGCACGTCAAGGAATATTATTTGGGGGTCCAGCCATGGAGAAGAGTTTAGACACTAGGAGAAGATAAGGAACACACCCATTATCAAGAAATCACATTAGGATTCTCTTTTTAACCTGTTCCTTAAAACACTAGTGCTTAGGAAATCTATTGGAGGCAGAAGCAGTCAAGGGTAGTTTAGGGTTAGGGTTAGGGTTAGGGTTAGGGTTAGGGTACGGCTTAGGGTACGGGTTTGTGTACGGCGTAGGGTATGGGTTAGGGTTAGGGTTAGGGTTAGTTTGAAGGTTAGGGCTCGGTTTAGGGTACGGGTTAGGATTAGGGTTCGTGTTAGGGTTAGGGTAGGGGTTAGGGTTAGGGTACGTGTTAGGGTTAGGGTAGTTATTAAGCCTATCCCACTCCCTAGATACCCCTTAGCACGTCAAGGAATATTATTTGGGTGTCCAGCCATGGAGAAGAGTTTAGACACTAGGAGAAAATAAGGAACACACCCATTATCAAGAAATCACATTAGGATTCTCTTTTTAACCTGTTCCTTAAAACACTAGTGCTTAGGAAATCTATTGGAGGCAGAAGCAGTCAAGGGTAGCTTAGGGTTAGGGTTAGGGTTACGGCTAGGGTTAGGACACGGCTTAGGGTACGGGTTCGGGAACGGGTTCGTGTACGGCGTAGGGTATGGGTTTGGGTTAGTGTTAGGGTTAGTTTGAAGGTTAGGGCTCGGTTTAGGGTACGGGTTAGGATTAGGGTTCTTGTTAGGGTTAGGGTAGCGGTTAGGGTTAGGGTACGCGTTAGGGTTAGGGTAGTTATTAAACCTATCCCACTCTCTAGATACCCCTTAGCACGTCAAGGAATATTATTTGGGGGTCCAGCCATGGAGAAGAGTTTAGACACTAGGAGAAGATAAAGAACACACCGATTATACTGAAATCACATTAGGATTCTCTTTTTAACCTGTTCCTTAATACACTAGTGCTTAGGAAATCTATTGGAGGCAGAAGCAGTCAAGGGTAGCTTAGGGTTAGGGTTACGGTTAGGGTTAGGGTTAGGGTATGGCTTAGGGTACGGGTTCGGGTACGGGTTCGGGTACGGCGTAGGGTATGGGTTAGGGTTAGGGTTAGGGTTAGTTTGAGGGTTAGGGCTCGGTTTAGGGTATGGGTTAGGATTAGGGTACGTGTTAGGGTTAGGGTAGGGGTAAGGGTTAGGGTACGCGTTAGGGTTAGGGTAGTTATTAAACCTATCCCACTCTCTAGATACCCATTTGCACGTTAAGGAATATCATTTCGGGGTCCAGCCATGGAGAAGAGTTTAGACACTAGGAGAAGATAAGGAACACCCCCATTATCAAGAAATCACATTAGGATTCTCTTTTTAACCTGTTCCTTAAAACACTAGTGCTTAGGAAATCTATTGGAGGCAGAAGCAGTCAAGGGTAGCTTAGGGTTAGGGTTTGGGATAGGGTACGGCTTAGGGTACGGGTTCGGGTACGGGTTCGGGTACGGGTTTGGGTATGGCGTAGGATATGGGTTAGGGTTAGGGTTAGGGTTAGTTTGAGGGTTAGGGCTCGGTTTAGGGTACGGGTTAGGATTAGGGTACGTGTTAGGGTTAGGGTAGGGGTTAGGGTTAGGGTACGCGTTAGGGTTAGGGTAGTTATTAAACCTATCCCACTCTCTAGATACCCCTTAGCACGTCAAGTAATATTATTTGGGGGTCCAGCCATGGAGAAGAGTTTAGACACTAGGAAAAGATAAGGAACACACCCATTATCAAGAAATCACATTAGGATTCTCTTTTTAACCTGTTCCTTAAAACACTAGTGCTTAGGAAATCTATTGGAGGCAGAAGCAGTCAAGGGTAGCTTAGGGTTAGGGTTAGGGTTAGTGTTAGGTTACGGGTTAGGAGTAGGGTACGTGTTAGGGTTAGGGTAGTGGTTAGGGTTAGGGTACGCGTTAGGGTTAGGGTAGTTATTAAACCTATCCCACTCCCTAGATACCCCTTAGCACGTCAAGGAATATTATTTGGGGGTCCAGCCATGGAGAAGAGTTTAGACAGTAGGAGAAGATAAGGAACACACCCATTATCAAGAAATCACATTAGGATTCTCTTTTTAACCTGTTCCTTAAAACACTAGTGCTTAGGAAATCTATTGGAGGCAAAGCAGTCAAGGGTAGCTTAGGGTTAGGGCTAGGGTTAGGGTTAGGGTTAGGTTTAGGGTATGGCTTAGGGTACGGGTTCGGGTACGGGTTCGTGTACGCTGTAGGGTAAGGGTTAGGGTTAGGGTTAGGGTTAGTTTGAAGGTTAGGGCTCGGTTTAGGGTACGGGTTAGGATTAGGGTTCGTGTTAGGGTTAGGGTAGGGGTTAGGGTTAGGGTACTCGTTAGGGTTAGGGTAGTTATTAAACCTATCCCACTCTCTAGATACCCCTTAGCACGTCAAGGAATATCATTTGGGGGTCCAGCCATGGAGAAGAGTTTAGACACTAGGAGAAGATAAGGAACACACCCATTATCAAGAAATCACATTAGGATTCTCTTTTTAACCTGTTCCTTAAAACACTAGTGCTTAGGAAATCTATTGGAGGCAGAATTAGTCAAGGGTAGCTTAGGGTTAGGGTTAGGGTTATTGTTAGGGTAAGGCTTAGGGTACGGGTTCGGGTACGGCATAGGGTATGGGTTAGGGTTAGGGTTAGGGTTAGTTTGAGGGTTAGGGCTCGGTTTAGGGTACGGGTTAGGAGTAGGGTACGTGTTAGGGTTAGGGTAGGGGTTAGGGTTAGGGTACGCGTTAGGGTTAGGGTAGTTATTAAACCTATCCCACTCCCTAGATACCCCTTAGCACGTCAAGGAATATTATTTGGGGGTCCAGCCATGGAGAAGAGTTTAGACAGTAGGAGAAGATAAGGAACACACCCATTATAAAGAAATCACATTAGGATTCTCTTTTTAACCTGTTCCTTAAAACACTAGTGCTTAGGAAATCTATTGGAGGCAGAAGCAGTCAAGGGTAGCTTAGGGTTAGGGTTAGGTTTAGGGTTAGGGTTAGGGTTAGGGTTAGGGTACGGCTTAGGGTACGGTTTCAGGTACGGGTTCGTGTTCGGCGTAGTGTATGGGTTAGGGTTAGGGTTAGTTTGAAGGTTAGGGCTCTGTTTAGGGTACGGGTTAGGATTAGGGTTCGAGTTAGGGTTATGGTAGGGGTTAGGGTTAGGGTACGCGTTAGGGTTAGGGTAGTTATTAAACCTATCCCACTCTCTAGATACCCCTTAGCACGTCAAGGAATATTATTTGGGGGTCCAGCCATGGAGAAGAGTTTAGACACTAGGAGAAGATAAGGAACACACCCATTATCAAGAAATCACATTAGGATTCTCTTTTTAACCTGTTCCTTAATACACTAGTGCTTAGGAAATCTATTGGAGGCAGAAGCAGTCAAGGGTAGCTTAGGGTTAGGGTTAGGGTTAGGGTTAGGTTTAGGGTACGGCTTAGGGTACGGGTTCGGGTACGGGTTCGGGTACGGGTTCGGGTACGGCGTAGGGTATGGGTTAGGGTTAGGGTTAGGGTTAGTTTGAGGGTTAGGGCTCGGTTTAGTGTACGGGTTAGGATTAGTGTACGTGTTAGGGTTAGGGTAGAGGTTAGGTTAGGGTATGCGTTAGGGTTAGGGTTGTTATTAAACCTATCCCACTCTCTAGATACCCCTTAGCACGTCAAGGAATATTATTTGGGGGTCCAGCCATGGAGAAGAGTTTAGACACTAGGAGAAGATAAGGAACACACCCATTATCAAGAAATCACATTAGGATTCTCTTTTTAACCTGTTCCTTAAAACACTAGTGCTTAGGAAATCTATTGGAGGCAGAATTAGTCAAGGGTAGCTTAGGGTTAGGGTTAGGGTTATTGTTAGGGTAAGGCTTAGGGTACGGGTTCGGGTACGGCATAGGGTATGGGTTAGGGTTAGGGTTAGGGTTAGTTTGAGGGTTAGGGCTCGGTTTAGGGTACGGGTTAGGATTAGGGTACGTGTTAGGGTTAGGGTAGGGGTTAGGGTTAGGGTACGCGTTAGGGTTAGGGTAGTTATTAAACCTATCCCACTCCCTAGATACCCCTTAGCACGTGAAGGAATATTATTTGGGGGACCAGCCATGGAGAAGAGTTTAGACAGTAGGAGAAGATAAGGAACACACCCATTATCAAGAAATCACATTAGGATTCTCTTTTTAACCTGTTCCTTAAAACACTAGTGCTTAGGAAATCTATTGGAGGCAGAAGCAGTCAAGGGTAGCTTAGGGTTAGGGTTAGGGTTAGGGTTAGGGTTAGGGAACGGGTTCGGGTACGGGTTCGTGTACGGCGTAGGGAATGGGTTAGGGTTAGGGTTAGGGTTAGTTTGAAGGTTAGGGCTCGGTTTAGGGTACGGGTTAGGATTAGGTTTCGTGTTAGGGTTAGGGTAGGGGTTAGGGTTAGGGTACGCGTTAGGGTTAGGGTAGTTATTAAACCTATCCCACTCTCTAGATACCCCTTAGCACGTCAAGGAATATTACTTGGGGGTCCAGCCATGGAGAAGAGTTTAGACACTAGGAGAAGATAAGGAACACACCCATTATCAAGAAATCACATTAGGATTCTCTTTTTAACCTGTTCCTTAAAACACTAGTGCTTAGGAAATCTATTGGAGGCAGAAGCAGTGAAGGGTAGCTTAGGGTTAGGGTTACGGTTAGGGTTAGGGTTAGGGTATGGCTTAGGGTACGGGTTCGGGTACGGGTTCGGGTACGGCGTAGGGTATGGGTTAGGGTTAGGGTTAGGGTTAGTTTGAGGGTTAGGGCTCGGTTTAGGTTACGGGTTAGGATTAGGGTACGTGTTAGGGTTAGGGTAGGGGTTAGGGTTAGGGTACGCATTAGGGTTAGGGTAGTTATTAAACCTATCCCACTCTCTAGATACCCCTTAGCACGTCAAGGAATATTATTTGGGGGTCCAGCCATGGAGAAGAGTTTAGACACTAGGAGAAGATAAGGAACACACCCATTATCAAGAAATCACATTAGGATTCTCTTTTTAACCTGTTCCTTAAAACACTAGTGCTCAGGAAATCTATTGGAGGCAGAAGCAGTCAAGGGTAGCTTAGGGTTAGGGTTAGGGTTAGGTTTAGTGTACGGCATAGGGTACGGGTTCGGGTACGGGTTCGGGTACGTGTTCGGGTACGGCGTAGGGTATGGGTTAGGTTGAGGGTTAGGGTTAGTTTGAGGGTTAGGGCTCGGTTTAGGTTACGGGTTAGGATTAGGGCACGTGTTAGGGTTAGGGTAGGGGTTAGGGTTAGGGTACGCGTTAGGGTTAGGGTAGTTATTAAACATATCCCACTCTCTAGATACCCCTTAGCACGTCAAGGAATATTATTTGGGGGTCCAGCCATGGAGAAGTGTTTAGACACTAGGAGAAGATAAGGAACACACCCATTATCAAGAAATCACATTAGGATTCTCTTTTTAACCTGTTCCTTAAAACACTAGTGCTTAGGAAATCTATTGGAGGCAGAAGCAGTCAAGGGTAGCTTAGGGTTAGGGTTAGGGTTAGGGTTAGGTTTAGGGTTAGGGTACGGCTTAGGGTAAGGGTTCGGGTACGGGTTCGCGTACGGCGTAGGGTATGGGTTAGGGTTAGGTATAGGGTTAGTTTGAAGGTTAGGGCTCGGTATAGGGTACGGGTTAGGATTAGGGTTCGAGTTAGGGTTATGGTAGGGGTTAGGGTTAGGGTACGCGTTAGGGTTAGGGTAGTTATTAAACCTATCCCACTCTCTAGATACCCCTTAGCACGTCAAGGAATATTATTTGGGGGTCCAGCCATGGAGAAGAGTTTAGACACTAGGAGAAGATAAGGAACACACCCATTATCAAGAAATCACATTAGGATTCTCTTTTTAACCTGTTCCTTAATACACTAGTGCTTAGGAAATCTATTGGAGGCAGAAGCAGTCAAGGGTAGCTTAGGGTTAGGGTTAGGGTTAGGGTTAGGTTTAGGGTACGGCTTAGGGTACGGGTTCGGGTACGGGTTCGGGTACGGGTTCGGGTACGGCGTAGGGTATGGGTTAGGGTTAGGGTTAGGGTTAGTTTGAGGGTTAGGGCTCGGTTTAGTGTACGGGTTAGGATTAGTGTACGTGTTAGGGTTAGGGTAGAGGTTAGGTTAGGGTATGCGTTAGGGTTAGGGTAGTTATTAAACCTATCCCACTCTCTAGATACCCCTTAGCACGTCAAGGAATATTATTTGGGGGTCCAGCCATGGAGAAGAGTTTAGACACTAGGAGAAGATAAGGAACACACCCATTATCAAGAAATCACATTAGGATTCTCTTTTTAACCTGTTCCTTAAAACACTAGTGCTTAGGAAATCTATTGGAGGCAGAATTAGTCAAGGGTAGCTTAGGGTTAGGGTTAGGGTTATTGTTAGGGTAAGGCTTAGGGTACGGGTTCGGGTACGGCATAGGGTATGGGTTAGGGTTAGGGTTAGGGTTAGTTTGAGGGTTAGGGCTCGGTTTAGGGTACGGGTTAGGATTAGGGTACGTGTTAGGGTTAGGGTAGGGGTTAGGGTTAGGGTACGCGTTAGGGTTAGGGTAGTTATTAAACCTATCCCACTCCCTAGATACCCCTTAGCACGTGAAGGAATATTATTTGGGGGACCAGCCATGGAGAAGAGTTTAGACAGTAGGAGAAGATAAGGAACACACCCATTATCAAGAAATCACATTAGGATTCTCTTTTTAACCTGTTCCTTAAAACACTAGTGCTTAGGAAATCTATTGGAGGCAGAAGCAGTCAAGGGTAGCTTAGGGTTAGGGTTAGGGTTAGGGTTAGGGTTAGGGAACGGGTTCGGGTACGGGTTCGTGTACGGCGTAGGGAATGGGTTAGGGTTAGGGTTAGGGTTAGTTTGAAGGTTAGGGCTCGGTTTAGGGTACGGGTTAGGATTAGGTTTCGTGTTAGGGTTAGGGTAGGGGTTAGGGTTAGGGTACGCGTTAGGGTTAGGGTAGTTATTAAACCTATCCCACTCTCTAGATACCCCTTAGCACGTCAAGGAATATTATTTGGGGGTCCAGCCATGGAGAAGAGTTTAGACACTAGGAGAAGATAAGGAACACACCCATTATCAAGAAATCACATTAGGATTCTCTTTTTAACCTGTTCCTTAAAACACTAGTGCTTAGGAAATCTATTGGAGGCAGAAGCAGTGAAGGGTAGCTTAGGGTTAGGGTTACGGTTAGGGTTAGGGTTAGGGTATGGCTTAGGGTACGGGTTCGGGTACGGGTTCGGGTACGGCGTAGGGTATGGGTTAGGGTTAGGGTTAGGGTTAGTTTGAGGGTTAGGGCTCGGTTTAGGTTACGGGTTAGGATTAGGGTACGTGTTAGGGTTAGGGTAGGGGTTAGGGTTAGGGTACGCATTAGGGTTAGGGTAGTTATTAAACCTATCCCACTCTCTAGATACCCCTTAGCACGTCAAGGAATATTATTTGGGGGTCCAGCCATGGAGAAGAGTTTAGACACTAGGAGAAGATAAGGAACACACCCATTATCAAGAAATCACATTAGGATTCTCTTTTTAACCTGTTCCTTAAAACACTAGTGCTCAGGAAATCTATTGGAGGCAGAAGCAGTCAAGGGTAGCTTAGGGTTAGGGTTAGGGTTAGGTTTAGTGTACGGCATAGGGTACGGGTTCGGGTACGGGTTCGGGTACGTGTTCGGGTACGGCGTAGGGTATGGGTTAGGTTGAGGGTTAGGGTTAGTTTGAGGGTTAGGGCTCGGTTTAGGTTACGGGTTAGGATTAGGGCACGTGTTAGGGTTAGGGTAGGGGTTAGGGTTAGGGTACGCGTTAGGGTTAGGGTAGTTATTAAACATATCCCACTCTCTAGATACCCCTTAGCACGTCAAGGAATATTATTTGGGGGTCCAGCCATGGAGAAGTGTTTAGACACTAGGAGAAGATAAGGAACACACCCATTATCAAGAAATCACATTAGGATTCTCTTTTTAACCTGTTCCTTAAAACACTAGTGCTTAGGAAATCTATTGGAGGCAGAAGCAGTCAAGGGTAGCTTAGGGTTAGGGTTAGGGTTAGGGTTAGGTTTAGGGTTAGGGTACGGCTTAGGGTAAGGTTTCGGGTACGGGTTCGCGTACGGCGTAGGGTATGGGTTAGGGTTAGGGATAGGGTTAGTTTGAAGGTTAGGGCTCGGTATAGGGTACGGGTTAGGATTAGGGTTCGTGTTAGGGTTAGGGTAGGGGTTAGGGTTAGGGTACGCGTTAGGGTTAGGGTAGTTATTAAACCTATCCCACTCCCTAGATACCCCTTAGCACGTCAAGGGATATTATTTGGGGGTCCAGCCATGGAGAAGAGTTTAGACACTAGGAGAAGATAAGGAACACACCCATTATCAAGAAATCACATTAGGATTCTCTTTTTAACCTGTTCCTTAAAACACTAGTGCTTAGGAAATCTATTGGAGGCAGAAGCAGTCAAGGGTAGCTTAGGGTTAGGGTTAGGGTTAGGGCTAGGGTTAGGACACGGCTTAGGGTACGAGTTCGGGTACGGGTTCGTGTATGGCGTAGGGTATAGGTTTGGGTTAGTGTTAGGGTTAGTTTCAAGGTTAGGGCTCGGTTTAGGGTACGGGTTAGGATTAGGGTACGTGTTAGGGTTATGGTACGCATTAGGGTTAGGGTAGTTATTAAACCTATCCCACTCTCTAGATACCCCTTAGCACGTCAAGGAATATTATTTGGGTGTCCAGCCATGGAGAAGAGTTTAGACACTAGGAGAAGATAAGGAACACACCCATTATCAAGAAATCACATTAGGATTCTCTTTTTAACCTGTTCCTTAAAACACTAGTGCTTAGGAAATCTATTGGAGGCAGAAGCAGTCAAGGGTAGCTTAGGGTTAGGGTTAGGTTTAGGGTTAGGGTTAGGGTTAGGGTTAGGGTACGGCTTAGGGTACGGTTTCAGGTACGGGTTCGTGTACGGCGTAGTGTATGGGTTAGGGTTAGGGTTAGTTTGAAGGTTAGGGCTCGGTTTAGGGTACGGGTTAGGATTAGGGTTCGAGTTAGGGTTATGGTAGGGGTTAGGGTTAGGGTACGCGTTAGGGTTAGGGTAGTTATTAAACCTATCCCACTCTCTAGATACCCCTTAGCACGTCAAGGAATATTATTTGGGGGTCCAGCCATGGAGAAGATTTTAGACACTAGGAGAAGATAAGGAACACACCCATTATCAAGAAATCACATTAGGATTCTCTTTTTAACCTGTTCCTTAATACACTAGTGCTTAGGAAATCTATTGTAGGCAGAAGCAGTCAAGGGTAGCTTAGGGTTAGGGTTAGGGTTAGGGTTAGGTTTAGGGTACGGCTTAGGGTACGGGTTCGGGTACGGGTTCGGGTACGGGTTCGGGTACGGCGTAGGGTATGGGTTAGGGTTAGGGTTAGGGTTAGTTTGAGGGTTAGGGTTCGGTTTAGTGTACGGGTTAGGATTAGTGTACGTGTTAGGGTTAGGGTAGAGGTTAGGTTAGGGTATGCGTTAGGGTTAGGGTAGTTATTAAACCTATCCCACTCTCTAGATACCCCTTAGCACGTCAAGGAAAATTATTTGGGGGTCCAGCCATGGAGAAGAGTTTAGACACTAGGAGAAGATAAGGAACACACCCATTATCAAGAAATCACATTAGGATTCTCTTTTTAACCTGTTCCTTAAAACACTAGTGCTTAGGAAATCTATTGGAGGCAGAAGCAGTCAAGGGTAGCTTAGGGTTAGGGTTAGGGTTAGGGCTAGGGTTAGGACACGGCTTAGGGTACGGGTTCGGGTACGGGTTCGTGTACGGCGTAGGGTATGGGTGTGGGTTAGGGTTAGGGTTAGTTTGAAGGTTAGGGCTCGGTTTAGGGTACGGGTTAGGATTAGGGTTCGTGTTAGGGTTAGGGTAGGGGTTAGGGTTAGGGTACGCGTTAGGGTTAGGGTAGTTATTAAACCTGTCCCACTCTCTAGATACCCCTTAGCACGTCAAGGAATATTATTTGGGGGTCCAGCCATGGAGAAGAGTTTAGACACTAGGAGAAGATAAGGAACACACCCATTATCCTGAAATCACATTAGGATTCTCTTTTTAACCTGTTCCTTAATACACTAGTGCTTAGGAAATCTATTGGAGGCAGAAGCAGTCAAGGGTAGCTTAGGGTTAGGGTTACGGTTAGGGTTAGGGTTAGGGTTATTGTTAGGGTAAGGCTTAGGATACGGGTTCGTGTACGGCATAGGGTATGGCTTAGGGTTAGGGTTAGGGTTAGTTTGAGGGTTAGGGCTCGGTTTAGGGTACGGGTTAGGAGTAGGGTACGTGTTAGGGTTAGGGTAGGGGTTAGGGTTAGGGTACGCGTTAGGGTTAGGGTAGTTATTAAACCTATCCCACTCTCTAGATACCCCTTAGCACGTCAAGGAATATTATTTGGGGGTCCAGCCATGGAGAAGAGTTTAGACACTAGGAGAAGATAAGGAACACACCCATTATCAAGAAATCACATTAGGATTCTCTTTTTAACCTGTTCCTTAAAACACTAGTGCTTAGGAAATCTATTGGAGGCAGAAGCAGTCAAGGGTAGCTTAGGGTTAGGGTTAGGGTTAGGGCTAGGGTTAGGACACGGCTTAGGGTACGGGTTCGGGTACGGGTACGTGTACGGCGTAGGGTATGGGTTTGGGTTAGGGTTAGGGATAGTTTGAAGGTTAGGGCTCGGTTTAGGGTACGGGTTAGGATTAGGGTTCGTGTTAGGGTTAGGGTAGTGGTTAGGGTTAGGGTACGCGTTAGGGTTAGGGTAGTTATTAAACCTATCCCACTCTCTAGATACCCCTTAGCACGTCAAGGAATATTATTTGGGGGTCCAGCCATGGAGAAGAGTTTAGACACTAGGAGAAGATAAGGAACACACCCATTATCCTGAAATCACATTAGGATTCTCTTTTTAACCTGTTCCTTAATACACTAGTGCTTAGGAAATCTATTGGAGGCAGAAGCAGTCAAGGGTAGCTTAGGGTTAGGGTTACGGTTAGGGTTAGGGTTAGGGTATGGCTTAGGGTACGGGTTCGGGTACGGGTTCGGGTACGGCGTAGGGTATGGGTTAGGGTTAGGGTTAGGGTTAGTTTGAGGGTTAGGGCTCGGTTTAGGGTACGGGTTAGGTTTAGGGTACGTGTTAGGGTTAGGGTAGGGGTTAGGGTTAGGGTACGCATTAGGGTTAGGGTAGTTATTAAACCTATCCCACTCTCTAGATACCCCTTAGCACGTCAAGGAATATTATTTGGGGGTCCAGCCATGGAGAAGAGTTTAGACACTAGGAGAAGATAAGGAACACACCCATTATCAAGAAATCACATTAGGATTCTCTTTTTAACCTGTTCCTTAAAACACTAGTGCTTAGGAAATCTATTGGAGGCAGAAGCAGTCAAGGGTAGTTTAGGGTTAGGGTTAGGGTTAGGGTTAGGGTTAGGGTACGGCTTAGGGTACGGGTTTGTGTACGGCGTAGGGTATGGGTTAGGGTTAGGGTTAGGGTTAGTTTGAAGGTTAGGGCTCGGTTTAGGGTACGGGTTAGGATTAGGGTTCGTGTTAGGGTTAGGGTAGGGGTTAGGGTTAGGGTACGTGTTAGGGTTAGGGTAGTTATTAAGCCTATCCCACTCCCTAGATACCCCTTAGCACGTCAAGGAATATTATTTGGGTGTCCAGCCATGGAGAAGAGTTTAGACACTAGGAGAAAATAAGGAACACACCCATTATCAAGAAATCACATTAGGATTCTCTTTTTAACCTGTTCCTTAAAACACTAGTGCTTAGGAAATCTATTGGAGGCAGAAGCAGTCAAGGGTAGCTTAGGGTTAGGGTTAGGGTTACGGCTAGGGTTAGGACACGGCTTAGGGTACGGGTTCGGGAACGGGTTCGTGTACGGCGTAGGGTATGGGTTTGGGTTAGTGTTAGGGTTAGTTTGAAGGTTAGGGCTCGGTTTAGGGTACGGGTTAGGATTAGGGTTCTTGTTAGGGTTAGGGTAGCGGTTAGGGTTAGGGTACGCGTTAGGGTTAGGGTAGTTATTAAACCTATCCCACTCTCTAGATACCCCTTAGCACGTCAAGGAATATTATTTGGGGGTCCAGCCATGGAGAAGAGTTTAGACACTAGGAGAAGATAAAGAACACACCGATTATACTGAAATCACATTAGGATTCTCTTTTTAACCTGTTCCTTAATACACTAGTGCTTAGGAAATCTATTGGAGGCAGAAGCAGTCAAGGGTAGCTTAGGGTTAGGGTTACGGTTAGGGTTAGGGTTAGGGTATGGCTTAGGGTACGGGTTCGGGTACGGGTTCGGGTACGGCGTAGGGTATGGGTTAGGGTTAGGGTTAGGGTTAGTTTGAGGGTTAGGGCTCGGTTTAGGGTATGGGTTAGGATTAGGGTACGTGTTAGGGTTAGGGTAGGGGTAAGGGTTAGGGTACGCGTTAGGGTTAGGGTAGTTATTAAACCTATCCCACTCTCTAGATACCCATTTGCACGTTAAGGAATATCATTTCGGGGTCCAGCCATGGAGAAGAGTTTAGACACTAGGAGAAGATAAGGAACACCCCCATTATCAAGAAATCACATTAGGATTCTCTTTTTAACCTGTTCCTTAAAACACTAGTGCTTAGGAAATCTATTGGAGGCAGAAGCAGTCAAGGGTAGCTTAGGGTTAGGGTTTGGGATAGGGTACGGCTTAGGGTACGGGTTCGGGTACGGGTTCGGGTACGGGTTTGGGTATGGCGTAGGATATGGGTTAGGGTTAGGGTTAGGGTTAGTTTGAGGGTTAGGGCTCGGTTTAGGGTACGGGTTAGGATTAGGGTACGTGTTAGGGTTAGGGTAGGGGTTAGGGTTAGGGTACGCGTTAGGGTTAGGGTAGTTATTAAACCTATCCCACTCTCTAGATACCCCTTAGCACGTCAAGTAATATTATTTGGGGGTCCAGCCATGGAGAAGAGTTTAGACACTAGGAAAAGATAAGGAACACACCCATTATCAAGAAATCACATTAGGATTCTCTTTTTAACCTGTTCCTTAAAACACTAGTGCTTAGGAAATCTATTGGAGGCAGAAGCAGTCAAGGGTAGCTTAGGGTTAGGGTTAGGGTTAGTGTTAGGTTACGGGTTAGGAGTAGGGTACGTGTTAGGGTTAGGGTAGTGGTTAGGGTTAGGGTACGCGTTAGGGTTAGGGTAGTTATTAAACCTATCCCACTCCCTAGATACCCCTTAGCACGTCAAGGAATATTATTTGGGGGTCCAGCCATGGAGAAGAGTTTAGACAGTAGGAGAAGATAAGGAACACACCCATTATCAAGAAATCACATTAGGATTCTCTTTTTAACCTGTTCCTTAAAACACTAGTGCTTAGGAAATCTATTGGAGGCAAAGCAGTCAAGGGTAGCTTAGGGTTAGGGCTAGGGTTAGGGTTAGGGTTAGGTTTAGGGTATGGCTTAGGGTACGGGTTCGGGTACGGGTTCGTGTACGCTGTAGGGTAAGGGTTAGGGTTAGGGTTAGGGTTAGTTTGAAGGTTAGGGCTCGGTTTAGGGTACGGGTTAGGATTAGGGTTCGTGTTAGGGTTAGGGTAGGGGTTAGGGTTAGGGTACGCGTTAGGGTTAGGGTAGTTATTAAACCTATCCCACTCTCTAGATACCCCTTAGCACGTCAAGGAATATTATTTGGGGGTCCAGCCATGGAGAAGAGTTTAGACACTAGGAGAAGATAAGGAACACACGCATTATCAAGAAATCACATTACGATTCTCTTTTTAACCTGTTCCTTAAAACACTAGTGCTTAGGAAATCTATTGGAGGCAGAAGCAGTCAAGGGTAGCTTAGGGTTAGGATTAGGGTTAGGGCTAGGGTTAGGACACGGCTTAGGGTACGGGTTCGGGTATGGGTTCGTGTACGGCGTAGGGTATGGGTTTGGGTTAGGGTTAGGATTAGTTTGAAGGTTAGGGCTCGGTTTAGGGTACGGGTTAGGATTAGGGTTCGTGTTAGGGTTAGGGTAGGGGTTAGGGTTAGGGTACGCGTTAAGGTTAGGGTAGTTATTAAACTTATCCCACTCTCTAGATACCCCTTAGCACGTCAAGGAATATTATTTGGGGGTCCAGCCATGGAGAAGAGTTTAGACACTAGGAGAAGATAAGGAACACACCCATTATCAAGAAATCACATTAGGATTCTCTTTTTAACCTGTTCCTTAAAACACTAGTGCTTAGGAAATCTATTGGAGGCAGAAGCAGTCAAGGGTAGCTTAGGGTTAGGGTTAGGGTTAGGGTTAGGGTACGGCTTAGGGTACGGGTTCGGGTACGGGTTCGTGTATGCTGTAGGGTATGGGTTAGTGTTAGGGTTAGGGTTAGTTTGAAGGTTAGGGCTCGGTTTAGGGTACGGGTTAGGATTAGGGTTCGTGTTAGGGTTAGGGTAGGGGTTAGGGTTAGGGTACGCGTTAGGGTTAGGGTAGTTATTAAACCTATCCCACTCTCTAGATAACCCTTAGCACGTCAAGGAATATTATTTGGGTGTCCAGCCATGGAGAAGAGTTTAGACACTAGGAGAAGATAAGGAACACACCCATTATAAAGAAATCACATTAGGATTCTCTTTTTAACCTGTTCCTTAAAACACTAGTGCTTAGGAAATCTATTGGAGGCAGAAGCAGTCAAGGGTAGCTTAGGGTTAGGGTTACGGTTAGGGTTAGGGTTAGGGTTATTGTTAGGGTAATGCTTAGAGTACGGGTTCGGGGACGGCATAGGGTATGGTTTAGGGTTAGGGTTAGGGTTAGTTTGAGGGTTAGGGCTCGGTTTAGGGTACGGGTTAGGAGTAGGGTACGTGTTAGGGTTAGGGTACGCGTTAGGGTTAGGGTACGCGTTAGGGTTAGGGTAGTTATTAAACCTATCCCACTCCCTAGATACCCCTTAGCACGTCAAGGAATACTATTTGGGGGTCCAGCCATGCAGAAGAGTTTAGACAGTAGGAGAAGATAAGGAACACACCCATTATCAAGAAATCACATTAGGATTCTCTTTTTAACCTGTTCCTTAAAACACTAGTGCTTAGGAAATCTATTGGAGGCAAAGCAGTCAAGGGTAGCTTAGGGTTAGGGTTTGGGTTAGGGTACGGCTTAGGGTACGGGTTCGGGTACGGGTTCGGGTACGGGTTTGTGTATGGCGTAGGATATGGGTTAGGGTTAGGGTTAGGGTTAGTTTGAGGGTTAGGGCTCGGTTTAGGGTACGGGTTAGGATTAGGGTACGTGTTAGGGTTAGGGTAGGGGTTAGGGTTAGGGTACGCGTTAGGGTTAGGGTAGTTATTAAACCTATCCCACTCTGTAGATACCCCTTAGCACGTCAAGGAATATCATTTGGGGGTCCAGCCATGGAGAAGAGTTTAGACACTAGGAGAAGATAAGGAACACACCCATTATCAAGAAATCACATTAGGATTCTCTTTTTAACCTGTTCCTTAAAACACTAGTGCTTAGGAAATCTATTGGAGGCAGAAGCAGTCAAGGGTAGCTTAGGGTTAGGGTTAGGGTTAGGGTTAGGTTTAGGGTTAGGGTACGGCTTAGGGTAAGGTTTCGGGTACGGGTTCGCGTACGGCGTAGGGTATGGGTTAGGGTTAGGGATAGGGTTAGTTTGAAGGTTAGGGCTCGGTATAGGGTACGGGTTAGGATTAGGGTTCGTGTTAGGGTTAGGGTAGGGGTTAGGGTTAGGGTACGCGTTAGGGTTAGGGTAGTTATTAAACCTATCCCACTCCCTAGATACCCCTTAGCACGTCAAGGGATATTATTTGGGGGTCCAGCCATGGAGAAGAGTTTAGACACTAGGAGAAGATAAGGAACACACCCATTATCAAGAAATCACATTAGGATTCTCTTTTTAACCTGTTCCTTAAAACACTAGTGCTTAGGAAATCTATTGGAGGCAGAAGCAGTCAAGGGTAGCTTAGGGTTAGGGTTAGGGTTAGGGCTAGGGTTAGGACACGGCTTAGGGTACGAGTTCGGGTACGGGTTCGTGTATGGCGTAGGGTATAGGTTTGGGTTAGTGTTAGGGTTAGTTTCAAGGTTAGGGCTCGGTTTAGGGTACGGGTTAGGATTAGGGTACGTGTTAGGGTTATGGTACGCATTAGGGTTAGGGTAGTTATTAAACCTATCCCACTCTCTAGATACCCCTTAGCACGTCAAGGAATATTATTTGGGTGTCCAGCCATGGAGAAGAGTTTAGACACTAGGAGAAGATAAGGAACACACCCATTATCAAGAAATCACATTAGGATTCTCTTTTTAACCTGTTCCTTAAAACACTAGTGCTTAGGAAATCTATTGGAGGCAGAAGCAGTCAAGGGTAGCTTAGGGTTAGGGTTAGGTTTAGGGTTAGGGTTAGGGTTAGGGTTAGGGTACGGCTTAGGGTACGGTTTCAGGTACGGGTTCGTGTACGGCGTAGTGTATGGGTTAGGGTTAGGGTTAGTTTGAAGGTTAGGGCTCGGTTTAGGGTACGGGTTAGGATTAGGGTTCGAGTTAGGGTTATGGTAGGGGTTAGGGTTAGGGTACGCGTTAGGGTTAGGGTAGTTATTAAACCTATCCCACTCTCTAGATACCCCTTAGCACGTCAAGGAATATTATTTGGGGGTCCAGCCATGGAGAAGATTTTAGACACTAGGAGAAGATAAGGAACACACCCATTATCAAGAAATCACATTAGGATTCTCTTTTTAACCTGTTCCTTAATACACTAGTGCTTAGGAAATCTATTGTAGGCAGAAGCAGTCAAGGGTAGCTTAGGGTTAGGGTTAGGGTTAGGGTTAGGTTTAGGGTACGGCTTAGGGTACGGGTTCGGGTACGGGTTCGGGTACGGGTTCGGGTACGGCGTAGGGTATGGGTTAGGGTTAGGGTTAGGGTTAGTTTGAGGGTTAGGGCTCGGTTTAGTGTACGGGTTAGGATTAGTGTACGTGTTAGGGTTAGGGTAGAGGTTAGGTTAGGGTATGCGTTAGGGTTAGGGTAGTTATTAAACCTATCCCACTCTCTAGATACCCCTTAGCACGTCAAGGAAAATTATTTGGGGGTCCAGCCATGGAGAAGAGTTTAGACACTAGGAGAAGATAAGGAACACACCCATTATCAAGAAATCACATTAGGATTCTCTTTTTAACCTGTTCCTTAAAACACTAGTGCTTAGGAAATCTATTGGAGGCAGAAGCAGTCAAGGGTAGTTTAGGGTTAGGGTTAGGGTTAGGGTTAGGGTTAGGGTACGGCTTAGGGTACGGGTTTGTGTACGGCGTAGGGTATGGGTTAGGGTTAGGGTTAGGGTTAGTTTGAAGGTTAGGGCTCGGTTTAGGGTACGGGTTAGGATTAGGGTTCGTGTTAGGGTTAGGGTAGGGGTTAGGGTTAGGGTACGTGTTAGGGTTAGGGTAGTTATTAAGCCTATCCCACTCCCTAGATACCCCTTAGCACGTCAAGGAATATTATTTGGGTGTCCAGCCATGGAGAAGAGTTTAGACACTAGGAGAAAATAAGGAACACACCCATTATCAAGAAATCACATTAGGATTCTCTTTTTAACCTGTTCCTTAAAACACTAGTGCTTAGGAAATCTATTGGAGGCAGAAGCAGTCAAGGGTAGCTTAGGGTTAGGGTTAGGGTTACGGCTAGGGTTAGGACACGGCTTAGGGTACGGGTTCGGGAACGGGTTCGTGTACGGCGTAGGGTATGGGTTTGGGTTAGTGTTAGGGTTAGTTTGAAGGTTAGGGCTCGGTTTAGGGTACGGGTTAGGATTAGGGTTCTTGTTAGGGTTAGGGTAGCGGTTAGGGTTAGGGTACGCGTTAGGGTTAGGGTAGTTATTAAACCTATCCCACTCTCTAGATACCCCTTAGCACGTCAAGGAATATTATTTGGGGGTCCAGCCATGGAGAAGAGTTTAGACACTAGGAGAAGATAAAGAACACACCGATTATACTGAAATCACATTAGGATTCTCTTTTTAACCTGTTCCTTAATACACTAGTGCTTAGGAAATCTATTGGAGGCAGAAGCAGTCAAGGGTAGCTTAGGGTTAGGGTTACGGTTAGGGTTAGGGTTAGGGTATGGCTTAGGGTACGGGTTCGGGTACGGGTTCGGGTACGGCGTAGGGTATGGGTTAGGGTTAGGGTTAGGGTTAGTTTGAGGGTTAGGGCTCGGTTTAGGGTATGGGTTAGGATTAGGGTACGTGTTAGGGTTAGGGTAGGGGTAAGGGTTAGGGTACGCGTTAGGGTTAGGGTAGTTATTAAACCTATCCCACTCTCTAGATACCCATTTGCACGTTAAGGAATATCATTTCGGGGTCCAGCCATGGAGAAGAGTTTAGACACTAGGAGAAGATAAGGAACACCCCCATTATCAAGAAATCACATTAGGATTCTCTTTTTAACCTGTTCCTTAAAACACTAGTGCTTAGGAAATCTATTGGAGGCAGAAGCAGTCAAGGGTAGCTTAGGGTTAGGGTTTGGGATAGGGTACGGCTTAGGGTACGGGTTCGGGTACGGGTTCGGGTACGGGTTTGGGTATGGCGTAGGATATGGGTTAGGGTTAGGGTTAGGGTTAGTTTGAGGGTTAGGGCTCGGTTTAGGGTACGGGTTAGGATTAGGGTACGTGTTAGGGTTAGGGTAGGGGTTAGGGTTAGGGTACGCGTTAGGGTTAGGGTAGTTATTAAACCTATCCCACTCTCTAGATACCCCTTAGCACGTCAAGTAATATTATTTGGGGGTCCAGCCATGGAGAAGAGTTTAGACACTAGGAAAAGATAAGGAACACACCCATTATCAAGAAATCACATTAGGATTCTCTTTTTAACCTGTTCCTTAAAACACTAGTGCTTAGGAAATCTATTGGAGGCAGAAGCAGTCAAGGGTAGCTTAGGGTTAGGGTTAGGGTTAGTGTTAGGTTACGGGTTAGGAGTAGGGTACGTGTTAGGGTTAGGGTAGTGGTTAGGGTTAGGGTACGCGTTAGGGTTAGGGTAGTTATTAAACCTATCCCACTCCCTAGATACCCCTTAGCACGTCAAGGAATATTATTTGGGGGTCCAGCCATGGAGAAGAGTTTAGACAGTAGGAGAAGATAAGGAACACACCCATTATCAAGAAATCACATTAGGATTCTCTTTTTAACCTGTTCCTTAAAACACTAGTGCTTAGGAAATCTATTGGAGGCAAAGCAGTCAAGGGTAGCTTAGGGTTAGGGCTAGGGTTAGGGTTAGGGTTAGGTTTAGGGTATGGCTTAGGGTACGGGTTCGGGTACGGGTTCGTGTACGCTGTAGGGTAAGGGTTAGGGTTAGGGTTAGGGTTAGTTTGAAGGTTAGGGCTCGGTTTAGGGTACGGGTTAGGATTAGGGTTCGTGTTAGGGTTAGGGTAGGGGTTAGGGTTAGGGTACGCGTTAGGGTTAGGGTAGTTATTAAACCTATCCCACTCTCTAGATACCCCTTAGCACGTCAAGGAATATTATTTGGGGGTCCAGCCATGGAGAAGAGTTTAGACACTAGGAGAAGATAAGGAACACACGCATTATCAAGAAATCACATTACGATTCTCTTTTTAACCTGTTCCTTAAAACACTAGTGCTTAGGAAATCTATTGGAGGCAGAAGCAGTCAAGGGTAGCTTAGGGTTAGGATTAGGGTTAGGGCTAGGGTTAGGACACGGCTTAGGGTACGGGTTCGGGTATGGGTTCGTGTACGGCGTAGGGTATGGGTTTGGGTTAGGGTTAGGATTAGTTTGAAGGTTAGGGCTCGGTTTAGGGTACGGGTTAGGATTAGGGTTCGTGTTAGGGTTAGGGTAGGGGTTAGGGTTAGGGTACGCGTTAAGGTTAGGGTAGTTATTAAACTTATCCCACTCTCTAGATACCCCTTAGCACGTCAAGGAATATTATTTGGGGGTCCAGCCATGGAGAAGAGTTTAGACACTAGGAGAAGATAAGGAACACACCCATTATCAAGAAATCACATTAGGATTCTCTTTTTAACCTGTTCCTTAAAACACTAGTGCTTAGGAAATCTATTGGAGGCAGAAGCAGTCAAGGGTAGCTTAGGGTTAGGGTTAGGGTTAGGGTTAGGGTACGGCTTAGGGTACGGGTTCGGGTACGGGTTCGTGTATGCTGTAGGGTATGGGTTAGTGTTAGGGTTAGGGTTAGTTTGAAGGTTAGGGCTCGGTTTAGGGTACGGGTTAGGATTAGGGTTCGTGTTAGGGTTAGGGTAGGGGTTAGGGTTAGGGTACGCGTTAGGGTTAGGGTAGTTATTAAACCTATCCCACTCTCTAGATAACCCTTAGCACGTCAAGGAATATTATTTGGGTGTCCAGCCATGGAGAAGAGTTTAGACACTAGGAGAAGATAAGGAACACACCCATTATAAAGAAATCACATTAGGATTCTCTTTTTAACCTGTTCCTTAAAACACTAGTGCTTAGGAAATCTATTGGAGGCAGAAGCAGTCAAGGGTAGCTTAGGGTTAGGGTTACGGTTAGGGTTAGGGTTAGGGTTATTGTTAGGGTAATGCTTAGAGTACGGGTTCGGGGACGGCATAGGGTATGGTTTAGGGTTAGGGTTAGGGTTAGTTTGAGGGTTAGGGCTCGGTTTAGGGTACGGGTTAGGAGTAGGGTACGTGTTAGGGTTAGGGTACGCGTTAGGGTTAGGGTACGCGTTAGGGTTAGGGTAGTTATTAAACCTATCCCACTCCCTAGATACCCCTTAGCACGTCAAGGAATACTATTTGGGGGTCCAGCCATGCAGAAGAGTTTAGACAGTAGGAGAAGATAAGGAACACACCCATTATCAAGAAATCACATTAGGATTCTCTTTTTAACCTGTTCCTTAAAACACTAGTGCTTAGGAAATCTATTGGAGGCAAAGCAGTCAAGGGTAGCTTAGGGTTAGGGTTTGGGTTAGGGTACGGCTTAGGGTACGGGTTCGGGTACGGGTTCGGGTACGGGTTTGTGTATGGCGTAGGATATGGGTTAGGGTTAGGGTTAGGGTTAGTTTGAGGGTTAGGGCTCGGTTTAGGGTACGGGTTAGGATTAGGGTACGTGTTAGGGTTAGGGTAGGGGTTAGGGTTAGGGTACGCGTTAGGGTTAGGGTAGTTATTAAACCTATCCCACTCTGTAGATACCCCTTAGCACGTCAAGGAATATCATTTGGGGGTCCAGCCATGGAGAAGAGTTTAGACACTAGGAGAAGATAAGGAACACACCCATTATCAAGAAATCACATTAGGATTCTCTTTTTAACCTGTTCCTTAAAACACTAGTGCTTAGGAAATCTATTGGAGGCAGAAGCAGTCAAGGGTAGCTTAGGGTTAGGGTTAGGGTTAGGGTTAGGTTTAGGGTTAGGGTACGGCTTAGGGTAAGGTTTCGGGTACGGGTTCGCGTACGGCGTAGGGTATGGGTTAGGGTTAGGGATAGGGTTAGTTTGAAGGTTAGGGCTCGGTATAGGGTACGGGTTAGGATTAGGGTTCGTGTTAGGGTTAGGGTAGGGGTTAGGGTTAGGGTACGCGTTAGGGTTAGGGTAGTTATTAAACCTATCCCACTCCCTAGATACCCCTTAGCACGTCAAGGGATATTATTTGGGGGTCCAGCCATGGAGAAGAGTTTAGACACTAGGAGAAGATAAGGAACACACCCATTATCAAGAAATCACATTAGGATTCTCTTTTTAACCTGTTCCTTAAAACACTAGTGCTTAGGAAATCTATTGGAGGCAGAAGCAGTCAAGGGTAGCTTAGGGTTAGGGTTAGGGTTAGGGCTAGGGTTAGGACACGGCTTAGGGTACGAGTTCGGGTACGGGTTCGTGTATGGCGTAGGGTATAGGTTTGGGTTAGTGTTAGGGTTAGTTTCAAGGTTAGGGCTCGGTTTAGGGTACGGGTTAGGATTAGGGTACGTGTTAGGGTTATGGTACGCATTAGGGTTAGGGTAGTTATTAAACCTATCCCACTCTCTAGATACCCCTTAGCACGTCAAGGAATATTATTTGGGTGTCCAGCCATGGAGAAGAGTTTAGACACTAGGAGAAGATAAGGAACACACCCATTATCAAGAAATCACATTAGGATTCTCTTTTTAACCTGTTCCTTAAAACACTAGTGCTTAGGAAATCTATTGGAGGCAGAAGCAGTCAAGGGTAGCTTAGGGTTAGGGTTAGGTTTAGGGTTAGGGTTAGGGTTAGGGTTAGGGTACGGCTTAGGGTACGGTTTCAGGTACGGGTTCGTGTACGGCGTAGTGTATGGGTTAGGGTTAGGGTTAGTTTGAAGGTTAGGGCTCGGTTTAGGGTACGGGTTAGGATTAGGGTTCGAGTTAGGGTTATGGTAGGGGTTAGGGTTAGGGTACGCGTTAGGGTTAGGGTAGTTATTAAACCTATCCCACTCTCTAGATACCCCTTAGCACGTCAAGGAATATTATTTGGGGGTCCAGCCATGGAGAAGATTTTAGACACTAGGAGAAGATAAGGAACACACCCATTATCAAGAAATCACATTAGGATTCTCTTTTTAACCTGTTCCTTAATACACTAGTGCTTAGGAAATCTATTGTAGGCAGAAGCAGTCAAGGGTAGCTTAGGGTTAGGGTTAGGGTTAGGGTTAGGTTTAGGGTACGGCTTAGGGTACGGGTTCGGGTACGGGTTCGGGTACGGGTTCGGGTACGGCGTAGGGTATGGGTTAGGGTTAGGGTTAGGGTTAGTTTGAGGGTTAGGGCTCGGTTTAGTGTACGGGTTAGGATTAGTGTACGTGTTAGGGTTAGGGTAGAGGTTAGGTTAGGGTATGCGTTAGGGTTAGGGTAGTTATTAAACCTATCCCACTCTCTAGATACCCCTTAGCACGTCAAGGAAAATTATTTGGGGGTCCAGCCATGGAGAAGAGTTTAGACACTAGGAGAAGATAAGGAACACACCCATTATCAAGAAATCACATTAGGATTCTCTTTTTAACCTGTTCCTTAAAACACTAGTGCTTAGGAAATCTATTGGAGGCAGAAGCAGTCAAGGGTAGCTTAGGGTTAGGGTTAGGGTTAGGGCTAGGGTTAGGACACGGCTTAGGATACGGGTTCGGGTACGGGTTCGTGTACGGCGTAGGGTATGGGTGTGGGTTAGGGTTAGGGTTAGTTTGAAGGTTAGGGCTCGGTTTAGGATACGGGTTAGGATTAGGGTTCGTGTTAGGGTTAGGGTAGGGGTTAGGGTTAGGGTACGCGTTAGGGTTAGGGTAGTTATTAAACCTGTCCCACTCTCTAGATACCCCTTAGCACGTCAAGGAATATTATTTGGGGGTCCAGCCATGGAGAAGAGTTTAGACACTAGGAGAAGATAAGGAACACACCCATTATCCTGAAATCACATTAGGATTCTCTTTTTAACCTGTTCCTTAATACACTAGTGCTTAGGAAATCTATTGGA
Organism: Eschrichtius robustus; assembly: GCF_028021215.1. Classification (NCBI taxonomy): domain Eukaryota; kingdom Metazoa; phylum Chordata; class Mammalia; order Artiodactyla; family Eschrichtiidae; genus Eschrichtius; species Eschrichtius robustus. The sequence continues at coordinate 420,242 of NW_027175269.1, forward strand.
GGCAGAAGCAGTCAAGGGTAGCTTAGGGTTAGGGTTACGGTTAGGGTTAGGGTTAGGGTTATTGTTAGGGTAAGGCTTAGGATACGGGTTCGTGTACGGCATAGGGTATGGCTTAGGGTTAGGGTTAGGGTTAGTTTGAGGGTTAGGGCTCGGTTTAGGGTACGGGTTAGGAGTAGGGTACGTGTTAGGGTTAGGGTAGGGGTTAGGGTTAGGGTACGCGTTAGGGTTAGGGTAGTTATTAAACCTATCCCACTCTCTAGATACCCCTTAGCACGTCAAGGAATATTATTTGGGGGTCCAGCCATGGAGAAGAGTTTAGACACTAGGAGAAGATAAGGAACACACCCATTATCAAGAAATCACATTAGGATTCTCTTTTTAACCTGTTCCTTAAAACACTAGTGCTTAGGAAATCTATTGGAGGCAGAAGCAGTCAAGGGTAGCTTAGGGTTAGGGTTAGGGTTAGGGCTAGGGTTAGGACACGGCTTAGGGTACGGGTTCGGGTACGGGTACGTGTACGGCGTAGGGTATGGGTTTGGGTTAGGGTTAGGGATAGTTTGAAGGTTAGGGCTCGGTTTAGGGTACGGGTTAGGATTAGGGTTCGTGTTAGGGTTAGGGTAGTGGTTAGGGTTAGGGTACGCGTTAGGGTTAGGGTAGTTATTAAACCTATCCCACTCTCTAGATACCCCTTAGCACGTCAAGGAATATTATTTGGGGGTCCAGCCATGGAGAAGAGTTTAGACACTAGGAGAAGATAAGGAACACACCCATTATCCTGAAATCACATTAGGATTCTCTTTTTAACCTGTTCCTTAATACACTAGTGCTTAGGAAATCTATTGGAGGCAGAAGCAGTCAAGGGTAGCTTAGGGTTAGGGTTACGGTTAGGGTTAGGGTTAGGGTATGGCTTAGGGTACGGGTTCGGGTACGGGTTCGGGTACGGCGTAGGGTATGGGTTAGGGTTAGGGTTAGGGTTAGTTTGAGGGTTAGGGCTCGGTTTAGGGTACGGGTTAGGTTTAGGGTACGTGTTAGGGTTAGGGTAGGGGTTAGGGTTAGGGTACGCATTAGGGTTAGGGTAGTTATTAAACCTATCCCACTCTCTAGATACCCCTTAGCACGTCAAGGAATATTATTTGGGGGTCCAGCCATGGAGAAGAGTTTAGACACTAGGAGAAGATAAGGAACACACCCATTATCAAGAAATCACATTAGGATTCTCTTTTTAACCTGTTCCTTAAAACACTAGTGCTTAGGAAATCTATTGGAGGCAGAAGCAGTCAAGGGTAGTTTAGGGTTAGGGTTAGGGTTAGGGTTAGGGTTAGGGTACGGCTTAGGGTACGGGTTTGTGTACGGCGTAGGGTATGGGTTAGGGTTAGGGTTAGGGTTAGTTTGAAGGTTAGGGCTCGGTTTAGGGTACGGGTTAGGATTAGGGTTCGTGTTAGGGTTAGGGTAGGGGTTAGGGTTAGGGTACGTGTTAGGGTTAGGGTAGTTATTAAGCCTATCCCACTCCCTAGATACCCCTTAGCACGTCAAGGAATATTATTTGGGTGTCCAGCCATGGAGAAGAGTTTAGACACTAGGAGAAAATAAGGAACACACCCATTATCAAGAAATCACATTAGGATTCTCTTTTTAACCTGTTCCTTAAAACACTAGTGCTTAGGAAATCTATTGGAGGCAGAAGCAGTCAAGGGTAGCTTAGGGTTAGGGTTAGGGTTACGGCTAGGGTTAGGACACGGCTTAGGGTACGGGTTCGGGAACGGGTTCGTGTACGGCGTAGGGTATGGGTTTGGGTTAGTGTTAGGGTTAGTTTGAAGGTTAGGGCTCGGTTTAGGGTACGGGTTAGGATTAGGGTTCTTGTTAGGGTTAGGGTAGCGGTTAGGGTTAGGGTACGCGTTAGGGTTAGGGTAGTTATTAAACCTATCCCACTCTCTAGATACCCCTTAGCACGTCAAGGAATATTATTTGGGGGTCCAGCCATGGAGAAGAGTTTAGACACTAGGAGAAGATAAAGAACACACCGATTATACTGAAATCACATTAGGATTCTCTTTTTAACCTGTTCCTTAATACACTAGTGCTTAGGAAATCTATTGGAGGCAGAAGCAGTCAAGGGTAGCTTAGGGTTAGGGTTACGGTTAGGGTTAGGGTTAGGGTATGGCTTAGGGTACGGGTTCGGGTACGGGTTCGGGTACGGCGTAGGGTATGGGTTAGGGTTAGGGTTAGGGTTAGTTTGAGGGTTAGGGCTCGGTTTAGGGTATGGGTTAGGATTAGGGTACGTGTTAGGGTTAGGGTAGGGGTAAGGGTTAGGGTACGCGTTAGGGTTAGGGTAGTTATTAAACCTATCCCACTCTCTAGATACCCATTTGCACGTTAAGGAATATCATTTCGGGGTCCAGCCATGGAGAAGAGTTTAGACACTAGGAGAAGATAAGGAACACCCCCATTATCAAGAAATCACATTAGGATTCTCTTTTTAACCTGTTCCTTAAAACACTAGTGCTTAGGAAATCTATTGGAGGCAGAAGCAGTCAAGGGTAGCTTAGGGTTAGGGTTTGGGATAGGGTACGGCTTAGGGTACGGGTTCGGGTACGGGTTCGGGTACGGGTTTGGGTATGGCGTAGGATATGGGTTAGGGTTAGGGTTAGGGTTAGTTTGAGGGTTAGGGCTCGGTTTAGGGTACGGGTTAGGATTAGGGTACGTGTTAGGGTTAGGGTAGGGGTTAGGGTTAGGGTACGCGTTAGGGTTAGGGTAGTTATTAAACCTATCCCACTCTCTAGATACCCCTTAGCACGTCAAGTAATATTATTTGGGGGTCCAGCCATGGAGAAGAGTTTAGACACTAGGAAAAGATAAGGAACACACCCATTATCAAGAAATCACATTAGGATTCTCTTTTTAACCTGTTCCTTAAAACACTAGTGCTTAGGAAATCTATTGGAGGCAGAAGCAGTCAAGGGTAGCTTAGGGTTAGGGTTAGGGTTAGTGTTAGGTTACGGGTTAGGAGTAGGGTACGTGTTAGGGTTAGGGTAGTGGTTAGGGTTAGGGTACGCGTTAGGGTTAGGGTAGTTATTAAACCTATCCCACTCCCTAGATACCCCTTAGCACGTCAAGGAATATTATTTGGGGGTCCAGCCATGGAGAAGAGTTTAGACAGTAGGAGAAGATAAGGAACACACCCATTATCAAGAAATCACATTAGGATTCTCTTTTTAACCTGTTCCTTAAAACACTAGTGCTTAGGAAATCTATTGGAGGCAAAGCAGTCAAGGGTAGCTTAGGGTTAGGGCTAGGGTTAGGGTTAGGGTTAGGTTTAGGGTATGGCTTAGGGTACGGGTTCGGGTACGGGTTCGTGTACGCTGTAGGGTAAGGGTTAGGGTTAGGGTTAGGGTTAGTTTGAAGGTTAGGGCTCGGTTTAGGGTACGGGTTAGGATTAGGGTTCGTGTTAGGGTTAGGGTAGGGGTTAGGGTTAGGGTACGCGTTAGGGTTAGGGTAGTTATTAAACCTATCCCACTCTCTAGATACCCCTTAGCACGTCAAGGAATATTATTTGGGGGTCCAGCCATGGAGAAGAGTTTAGACACTAGGAGAAGATAAGGAACACACGCATTATCAAGAAATCACATTACGATTCTCTTTTTAACCTGTTCCTTAAAACACTAGTGCTTAGGAAATCTATTGGAGGCAGAAGCAGTCAAGGGTAGCTTAGGGTTAGGATTAGGGTTAGGGCTAGGGTTAGGACACGGCTTAGGGTACGGGTTCGGGTATGGGTTCGTGTACGGCGTAGGGTATGGGTTTGGGTTAGGGTTAGGATTAGTTTGAAGGTTAGGGCTCGGTTTAGGGTACGGGTTAGGATTAGGGTTCGTGTTAGGGTTAGGGTAGGGGTTAGGGTTAGGGTACGCGTTAAGGTTAGGGTAGTTATTAAACTTATCCCACTCTCTAGATACCCCTTAGCACGTCAAGGAATATTATTTGGGGGTCCAGCCATGGAGAAGAGTTTAGACACTAGGAGAAGATAAGGAACACACCCATTATCAAGAAATCACATTAGGATTCTCTTTTTAACCTGTTCCTTAAAACACTAGTGCTTAGGAAATCTATTGGAGGCAGAAGCAGTCAAGGGTAGCTTAGGGTTAGGGTTAGGGTTAGGGTTAGGGTACGGCTTAGGGTACGGGTTCGGGTACGGGTTCGTGTATGCTGTAGGGTATGGGTTAGTGTTAGGGTTAGGGTTAGTTTGAAGGTTAGGGCTCGGTTTAGGGTACGGGTTAGGATTAGGGTTCGTGTTAGGGTTAGGGTAGGGGTTAGGGTTAGGGTACGCGTTAGGGTTAGGGTAGTTATTAAACCTATCCCACTCTCTAGATAACCCTTAGCACGTCAAGGAATATTATTTGGGTGTCCAGCCATGGAGAAGAGTTTAGACACTAGGAGAAGATAAGGAACACACCCATTATAAAGAAATCACATTAGGATTCTCTTTTTAACCTGTTCCTTAAAACACTAGTGCTTAGGAAATCTATTGGAGGCAGAAGCAGTCAAGGGTAGCTTAGGGTTAGGGTTACGGTTAGGGTTAGGGTTAGGGTTATTGTTAGGGTAATGCTTAGAGTACGGGTTCGGGGACGGCATAGGGTATGGTTTAGGGTTAGGGTTAGGGTTAGTTTGAGGGTTAGGGCTCGGTTTAGGGTACGGGTTAGGAGTAGGGTACGTGTTAGGGTTAGGGTACGCGTTAGGGTTAGGGTACGCGTTAGGGTTAGGGTAGTTATTAAACCTATCCCACTCCCTAGATACCCCTTAGCACGTCAAGGAATACTATTTGGGGGTCCAGCCATGCAGAAGAGTTTAGACAGTAGGAGAAGATAAGGAACACACCCATTATCAAGAAATCACATTAGGATTCTCTTTTTAACCTGTTCCTTAAAACACTAGTGCTTAGGAAATCTATTGGAGGCAAAGCAGTCAAGGGTAGCTTAGGGTTAGGGTTTGGGTTAGGGTACGGCTTAGGGTACGGGTTCGGGTACGGGTTCGGGTACGGGTTTGTGTATGGCGTAGGATATGGGTTAGGGTTAGGGTTAGGGTTAGTTTGAGGGTTAGGGCTCGGTTTAGGGTACGGGTTAGGATTAGGGTACGTGTTAGGGTTAGGGTAGGGGTTAGGGTTAGGGTACGCGTTAGGGTTAGGGTAGTTATTAAACCTATCCCACTCTGTAGATACCCCTTAGCACGTCAAGGAATATCATTTGGGGGTCCAGCCATGGAGAAGAGTTTAGACACTAGGAGAAGATAAGGAACACACCCATTATCAAGAAATCACATTAGGATTCTCTTTTTAACCTGTTCCTTAAAACACTAGTGCTTAGGAAATCTATTGGAGGCAGAATTAGTCAAGGGTAGCTTAGGGTTAGGGTTAGGGTTATTGTTAGGGTAAGGCTTAGGGTACGGGTTCGGGTACGGCATAGGGTATGGGTTAGGGTTAGGGTTAGGGTTAGTTTGAGGGTTAGGGCTCGGTTTAGGGTACGGGTTAGGAGTAGGGTACGTGTTAGGGTTAGGGTAGGGTTTAGGGTTAGGGTACGCGTTAGGGTTAGGGTAGTTATTAAACCTATCCCACTCCCTAGATACCCCTTAGCACGTCAAGGAATATTATTTGGGGGTCCAGCCATGGAGAAGAGTTTAGACAGTAGGAGAAGATAAGGAACACACCCATTATCAAGAAATCACATTAGGATTCTCTTTTTAACCTGTTCCTTAAAACACTAGTGCTTAGGAAATCTATTGGAGGCAGAAGCAGTCAAGGGTAGATTAGGGTTAGGGTTAGGGTTAGGGTTAGGGTACGGATTAGGGTACGGGTTCGGGTACGGGTTCGTGTACGCTGTAGGGTATGGGTTAGGGTTAGGGTTAGGGTTAGTTTGAAGGTTAGGGCTCGGTTTAGGGTACGGGTAAGGATTAGGGTTCGTGTTAGGGTTAGGGTAGGGGTTAGGGTTAGGGTACGCGTTAGGGTTAGGGTAGTTATTAAACCTATCCCACTCTCTAGATAACCCTTAGCACGTCAAGGAATATTATTTGGGGGTCCAGCCATGGAGAAGAGTTTAGACACTAGGAGAAGATAAGGAACACACCCATTATCAAGAAATCACATTAGGATTCTCTTTTTAACCTGTTCCTTAAAACACTAGTGCTTAGGAAATCTATTGGAGGCAGAAGCAGTCAAGGGTAGCTTAGGGTTAGGGTTAGGGTTAGGGCTAGGGTTAGGACACGGCTTAGGGTACGGGTTCGGGTACGGGTTCGTGTACGGCGTAGGGTATGGGTTTGGGTTAGGGTTAGGGTTAGTTTGAAGGTTAGGGCTCGGTTTAGGGTACGGGTTAGGATTAGGGTTCGTGTTAGGGTTAGGGTACGCGTTAGGGTTAGGGTAGTTATTAAACCTGTCCCACTCTCTAGATACCCCTTAGCACGTCAAGGAATATTATTTGGGGGTCCAGCCATGGAGAAGAGTTTAGACACTAGGAGAAGATAAGGAACACACCCATTATCCTGAAATCACATTAGGATTCTCTTTTTAACCTGTTCCTTAATACACTAGTGCTTAGGAAATCTATTGGAGGCAGAAGCAGTCAAGGGTAGCTTAGGGTTAGGGTTACGGTTAGGGTTAGGGTTAGGGTTATTGTTAGGCTAAGGCTTAGGGTACGGGTTCGGGTACGGCATAGGGTATGGGTTAGGGTTAGGGTTAGGGTTAGTTTGAGGGTTAGGGCTCGGTTTAGGGTACGGGTTAGGAGTAGGGTACGTGTTAGTGTTAGGGTAGGGGTTAGGGTTAGGGTACGCGTTAGGGTTAGGGTAGTTATTAAACCTATCCCACTCTCTAGATACCCCTTAGCACGTCAAGGAATATTATTTGGGGGTCCAGCCATGGAGAAGAGTTTAGACACTAGGAGAAGATAAGGAACACACCCATTATCAAGAAATCACATTAGGATTCTCTTTTTAACCTGTTCCTTTAAACACGAGTGCTTAGGAAATCTATTGGAGGCAGAAGCAGTCAAGGGTAGCTTAGGGTTAGGGTTAGGGTTAGGGCTAGGGTTAGGACACGGCTTAGGGTACGGGTTCGGGTACGGGTACGTGTACGGCGTAGGGTATGGGTTTGGGTTAGGGTTAGGGTTAGTTTGAAGGTTAAGGCTCGGTTTAGGGTACGGGTTAGGATTAGGGTTCGTGTTAGGGTTAGGGTAGGGGTTAGGGTTAGGGTACGCGTTAGGGTTAGGGTAGTTATTAAACCTATCCCACTCTCTAGATACCCCTTAGCACGTCAAGGAATATTATTTGGGGGTCCAGCCATGGAGAAGAGTTTAGACACTAGGAGAAGATAAGGAACACACCCATTATCCTGAAATCACATTAGGATTCTCTTTTTAACCTGTTCCTTAATACACTAGTGCTTAGGAAATCTATTGGAGACAGAAGCAGTCAAGGGTAGCTTAGGGTTAGGGTTACGGTTAGGGTTAGGGTTAGGGTATGGCTTAGGGTACGGGTTCGGGTACGGGTTCGGGTACGGCGTAGGGTATGGGTTAGGGTTAGGGTTAGGGTTAGTTTGAGGGTTAGGGCTCGGTTTAGGGTACGGGTTAGGTTTAGGGTACGTGTTAGGGTTAGGGTAGGGGTTAGGGTTAGGGTACGCATTAGGGTTAGGGTAGTTATTAAACCTATCCCACTCTCTAGATACCCCTTAGCACGTCAAGGAATATTATTTGGGTGTCCAGCCATGGAGAAGAGTTTAGACACTAGGAGAAGATAAGGAACACACCCATTATCAAGAAATCACATTAGGATTCTCTTTTTAACCTGTTCCTTAAAACACTAGTGCTTAGGAAATCTATTGGAGGCAGAAGCAGTCAAGGGTAGCTTAGGGTTAGGGTTAGGGTTAGGGTTAGGGTTAGGGTACGGCTTAGGGTACGGGTTCGGGTACGGGTTCGGGTACGGCGTAGGGTATGGGTTAGGGTTAGGGTTAGGGTTAGTTTGAAGGTTAGGGCTCGGTTTAGGGTACGGGTTAGGATTAGGGTTCGTGTTAGGGTTAGGGTAGGGGTTAGGGTTAGGGTACGTGTTAGGGTTAGGGTAGTTATTAAACCTATCCCACTCCCTAGATACCCCTTAGCACGTCAAGGAATATTATTTGGGGGTCCAGCCATGGAGAAGAGTTTAGACACTAGGAGAAGATAAGTAACACACCCATTATCAAGAAATCACATTAGGATTCTCTTTTTAACCTGTTCCTTAAAACACTAGTGCTTAGGAAATCTATTGGAGGCAGAAGCAGTCAAGGGTAGCTTAGGGTTAGGGTTAGGGTTACGGCTAGGGTTAGGACACGGCTTAGGGTACGGGTTCGGGAACGGGTTCGTGTACGGCGTAGGGTATGGGTTTGGGTTAGTGTTAGGGTTAGTTTGAAGGTTAGGGCTCGGTTTAGGGTACGGGTTAGGATTAGGGTTCGTGTTAGGGTTAGGGTAGGGGTTAGGGTTAGGGTACGCGTTAGGGTTAGGGTAGTTATTAAACCTATCCCACTCTCTAGATACCCCTTAGCACGTCAAGGAATATTATTTGGGGGTCCAGCCATGGAGAAGAGTTTAGACACTAGGAGAAGATAAAGAACACACCGATTATACTGAAATCACATTAGGATTCTCTTTTTAACCTGTTCCTTAATACACTAGTGCTTAGGAAATCTATTGGAGGCAGAAGCAGTCAAGGGTAGCTTAGGGTTAGGGTTACGGTTAGGTTTAGGGTTACGGTATGGCTTAGGGTACGGGTTCGGGTACGGGTTCGGGTACGGCGTAGGGTATGGGTTAGGGTTAGGGTTAGGGTTAGTTTGAGGGTTAGGGCTCGGTTTAGGGTACGTGTTAGGGTTAGGGTAGGGGTTAGGGTTAGGGTACGCGTTAGGGTTAGGGTAGTTATTAAACCTATCCCACTCTCTAGATACCCCTTAGCACGTCAAGGAATATTATTTGGGGGTCCAGCCATGGAGAAGAGTTTAGACACTAGGAGAAGATAAGGAACACACCCATTATCAAGAAATCACATTAGGATTCTCTTTTTAACCTGTTCCTTAAAACACTAGTGCTTAGGAAATCTATTGGAGGCAGAAGCAGTCAAGGGTAGCTTAGGGTTAGGGTTAGGGTTAGGGTTAGGGTACGGCTTAGGGTACGGGTTCGGGTACGGGTTCGTGTACGCTGTAGGGTATGGGTTAGTGTTAGGGTTAGGGTTAGTTTGAAGGTTAGGGCTCGGTTTAGGGTACGGGTTAGGATTAGGGTTCGTGTTAGGGTTAGGGTAGGGGTTAGGGTTAGGGTACGCGTTAGGGTTAGGGTAGTTATTAAACCTATCCCACTCTCTAGATAACCCTTAGCACGTCAAGGAATATTATTTGGGTGTCCAGCCATGGAGAAGAGTTTAGACACTAGGAGAAGATAAGGAACACACCCAATATAAAGAAATCACATTAGGATTCTCTTTTTAACCTGTTCCTTAAAACACTAGTGCTTAGGAAATCTATTGGAGGCAGAAGCAGTCAAGGGTAGCTTAGGGTTAGGGTTACGGTTAGGGTTAGGGTTAGGGTTATTGTTAGGGTAATGCTTAGAGTACGGGTTCGGGGACGGCATAGGGTATGGGTTAGGGTTAGGGTTAGGGTTAGTTTGAGGGTTAGGGCTCGGTTTAGGGTACGGGTTAGGAGTAGGGTACGTGTTAGGGTTAGGGTACGCGTTAGGGTTAGGGTACGCGTTAGGGTTAGGGTAGTTATTAAACCTATCCCACTCCCTAGATACCCCTTAGCACGTCAAGGAATATTATTTGGGGGTCCAGCCATGCAGAAGAGTTTAGACAGTAGGAGAAGATAAGGAACACACCCATTATCAAGAAATCACATTAGGATTCTCTTTTTAACCTGTTCCTTAAAACACTAGTGCTTAGGAAATCTATTGGAGGCAAAGCAGTCAAGGGTAGCTTAGGGTTAGGGTTTGGGATAGGGTACGGCTTAGGGTACGGGTTCGGGTACGGGTTCGGGTACGGGTTTGTGTATGGCGTAGGATATGGGTTAGGGTTAGGGTTAGGGTTAGTTTGAGGGTTAGGGCTCGGTTTAGGGTACGGGTTAGGATTAGGGTACGTGTTAGGGTTAGGGTAGGGGTTAGGGTTAGGTTACGCGTTAGGGTTAGGGTAGTTATTAAACCTATCCCACTCTGTAGATACCCCTTAGCACGTCAAGGAATATCATTTGGGGGTCCAGCCATGGAGAAGAGTTTAGACACTAGGAGAAGATAAGGAACACACCCATTATCAAGAAATCACATTAGGATTCTCTTTTTAACCTGTTCCTTAAAACACTAGTGCTTAGGAAATCTATTGGAGGCAGAAGCAGTCAAGGGTAGCTTAGGGTTAGGGTTAGGGTTAGGGTTAGGGTACGGCTTAGGGTACGGGTTCGGGTACGGGTTCGTGTATGCTGTAGGGTATGGGTTAGTGTTAGGGTTAGGGTTAGTTTGAAGGTTAGGGCTCGGTTTAGGGTACGGGTTAGGATTAGGGTTCGTGTTAGGGTTAGGGTAGGGGTTAGGGTTAGGGTACGCGTTAGGGTTAGGGTAGTTATTAAACCTATCCCACTCTCTAGATAACCCTTAGCACGTCAAGGAATATTATTTGGGTGTCCAGCCATGGAGAAGAGTTTAGACACTAGGAGAAGATAAGGAACACACCCATTATAAAGAAATCACATTAGGATTCTCTTTTTAACCTGTTCCTTAAAACACTAGTGCTTAGGAAATCTATTGGAGGCAGAAGCAGTCAAGGGTAGCTTAGGGTTAGGGTTACGGTTAGGGTTAGGGTTAGGGTTATTGTTAGGGTAATGCTTAGAGTACGGGTTCGGGGACGGCATAGGGTATGGTTTAGGGTTAGGGTTAGGGTTAGTTTGAGGGTTAGGGCTCGGTTTAGGGTACGGGTTAGGAGTAGGGTACGTGTTAGGGTTAGGGTACGCGTTAGGGTTAGGGTACGCGTTAGGGTTAGGGTAGTTATTAAACCTATCCCACTCCCTAGATACCCCTTAGCACGTCAAGGAATACTATTTGGGGGTCCAGCCATGCAGAAGAGTTTAGACAGTAGGAGAAGATAAGGAACACACCCATTATCAAGAAATCACATTAGGATTCTCTTTTTAACCTGTTCCTTAAAACACTAGTGCTTAGGAAATCTATTGGAGGCAAAGCAGTCAAGGGTAGCTTAGGGTTAGGGTTTGGGTTAGGGTACGGCTTAGGGTACGGGTTCGGGTACGGGTTCGGGTACGGGTTTGTGTATGGCGTAGGATATGGGTTAGGGTTAGGGTTAGGGTTAGTTTGAGGGTTAGGGCTCGGTTTAGGGTACGGGTTAGGATTAGGGTACGTGTTAGGGTTAGGGTAGGGGTTAGGGTTAGGGTACGCGTTAGGGTTAGGGTAGTTATTAAACCTATCCCACTCTGTAGATACCCCTTAGCACGTCAAGGAATATCATTTGGGGGTCCAGCCATGGAGAAGAGTTTAGACACTAGGAGAAGATAAGGAACACACCCATTATCAAGAAATCACATTAGGATTCTCTTTTTAACCTGTTCCTTAAAACACTAGTGCTTAGGAAATCTATTGGAGGCAGAATTAGTCAAGGGTAGCTTAGGGTTAGGGTTAGGGTTATTGTTAGGGTAAGGCTTAGGGTACGGGTTCGGGTACGGCATAGGGTATGGGTTAGGGTTAGGGTTAGGGTTAGTTTGAGGGTTAGGGCTCGGTTTAGGGTACGGGTTAGGAGTAGGGTACGTGTTAGGGTTAGGGTAGGGTTTAGGGTTAGGGTACGCGTTAGGGTTAGGGTAGTTATTAAACCTATCCCACTCCCTAGATACCCCTTAGCACGTCAAGGAATATTATTTGGGGGTCCAGCCATGGAGAAGAGTTTAGACAGTAGGAGAAGATAAGGAACACACCCATTATCAAGAAATCACATTAGGATTCTCTTTTTAACCTGTTCCTTAAAACACTAGTGCTTAGGAAATCTATTGGAGGCAGAAGCAGTCAAGGGTAGATTAGGGTTAGGGTTAGGGTTAGGGTTAGGGTACGGATTAGGGTACGGGTTCGGGTACGGGTTCGTGTACGCTGTAGGGTATGGGTTAGGGTTAGGGTTAGGGTTAGTTTGAAGGTTAGGGCTCGGTTTAGGGTACGGGTAAGGATTAGGGTTCGTGTTAGGGTTAGGGTAGGGGTTAGGGTTAGGGTACGCGTTAGGGTTAGGGTAGTTATTAAACCTATCCCACTCTCTAGATAACCCTTAGCACGTCAAGGAATATTATTTGGGGGTCCAGCCATGGAGAAGAGTTTAGACACTAGGAGAAGATAAGGAACACACCCATTATCAAGAAATCACATTAGGATTCTCTTTTTAACCTGTTCCTTAAAACACTAGTGCTTAGGAAATCTATTGGAGGCAGAAGCAGTCAAGGGTAGCTTAGGGTTAGGGTTAGGGTTAGGGCTAGGGTTAGGACACGGCTTAGGGTACGGGTTCGGGTACGGGTTCGTGTACGGCGTAGGGTATGGGTTTGGGTTAGGGTTAGGGTTAGTTTGAAGGTTAGGGCTCGGTTTAGGGTACGGGTTAGGATTAGGGTTCGTGTTAGGGTTAGGGTACGCGTTAGGGTTAGGGTAGTTATTAAACCTGTCCCACTCTCTAGATACCCCTTAGCACGTCAAGGAATATTATTTGGGGGTCCAGCCATGGAGAAGAGTTTAGACACTAGGAGAAGATAAGGAACACACCCATTATCCTGAAATCACATTAGGATTCTCTTTTTAACCTGTTCCTTAATACACTAGTGCTTAGGAAATCTATTGGAGGCAGAAGCAGTCAAGGGTAGCTTAGGGTTAGGGTTACGGTTAGGGTTAGGGTTAGGGTTATTGTTAGGCTAAGGCTTAGGGTACGGGTTCGGGTACGGCATAGGGTATGGGTTAGGGTTAGGGTTAGGGTTAGTTTGAGGGTTAGGGCTCGGTTTAGGGTACGGGTTAGGAGTAGGGTACGTGTTAGTGTTAGGGTAGGGGTTAGGGTTAGGGTACGCGTTAGGGTTAGGGTAGTTATTAAACCTATCCCACTCTCTAGATACCCCTTAGCACGTCAAGGAATATTATTTGGGGGTCCAGCCATGGAGAAGAGTTTAGACACTAGGAGAAGATAAGGAACACACCCATTATCAAGAAATCACATTAGGATTCTCTTTTTAACCTGTTCCTTTAAACACGAGTGCTTAGGAAATCTATTGGAGGCAGAAGCAGTCAAGGGTAGCTTAGGGTTAGGGTTAGGGTTAGGGCTAGGGTTAGGACACGGCTTAGGGTACGGGTTCGGGTACGGGTACGTGTACGGCGTAGGGTATGGGTTTGGGTTAGGGTTAGGGTTAGTTTGAAGGTTAGGGCTCGGTTTAGGGTACGGGTTAGGATTAGGGTTCGTGTTAGGGTTAGGGTAGGGGTTAGGGTTAGGGTACGCGTTAGGGTTAGGGTAGTTATTAAACCTATCCCACTCTCTAGATACCCCTTAGCACGTCAAGGAATATTATTTGGGGGTCCAGCCATGGAGAAGAGTTTAGACACTAGGAGAAGATAAGGAACACACCCATTATCCTGAAATCACATTAGGATTCTCTTTTTAACCTGTTCCTTAATACACTAGTGCTTAGGAAATCTATTGGAGACAGAAGCAGTCAAGGGTAGCTTAGGGTTAGGGTTACGGTTAGGGTTAGGGTTAGGGTATGGCTTAGGGTACGGTTTCGGGTACGGGTTCGGGTACGGCGTAGGGTATGGGTTAGGGTTAGGGTTAGGGTTAGTTTGAGGGTTAGGGCTCGGTTTAGGGTACGGGTTAGGTTTAGGGTACGTGTTAGGGTTAGGGTAGGGGTTAGGGTTAGGGTACGCATTAGGGTTAGGGTAGTTATTAAACCTATCCCACTCTCTAGATACCCCTTAGCACGTCAAGGAATATTATTTGGGTGTCCAGCCATGGAGAAGAGTTTAGACACTAGGAGAAGATAAGGAACACACCCATTATCAAGAAATCACATTAGGATTCTCTTTTTAACCTGTTCCTTAAAACACTAGTGCTTAGGAAATCTATTGGAGGCAGAAGCAGTCAAGGGTAGCTTAGGGTTAGGGTTAGGGTTAGGGTTAGGGTTAGGGTACGGCTTAGGGTACGGGTTCGGGTACGGGTTCGGGTACGGCGTAGGGTATGGGTTAGGGTTAGGGTTAGGGTTAGTTTGAAGGTTAGGGCTCGGTTTAGGGTACGGGTTAGGATTAGGGTTCGTGTTAGGGTTAGGGTAGGGGTTAGGGTTAGGGTACGTGTTAGGGTTAGGGTAGTTATTAAACCTATCCCACTCCCTAGATACCCCTTAGCACGTCAAGGAATATTATTTGGGGGTCCAGCCATGGAGAAGAGTTTAGACACTAGGAGAAGATAAGTAACACACCCATTATCAAGAAATCACATTAGGATTCTCTTTTTAACCTGTTCCTTAAAACACTAGTGCTTAGGAAATCTATTGGAGGCAGAAGCAGTCAAGGGTAGCTTAGGGTTAGGGTTAGGGTTACGGCTAGGGTTAGGACACGGCTTAGGGTACGGGTTCGGGAACGGGTTCGTGTACGGCGTAGGGTATGGGTTTGGGTTAGTGTTAGGGTTAGTTTGAAGGTTAGGGCTCGGTTTAGGGTACGGGTTAGGATTAGGGTTCGTGTTAGGGTTAGGGTAGGGGTTAGGGTTAGGGTACGCGTTAGGGTTAGGGTAGTTATTAAACCTATCCCACTCTCTAGATACCCCTTAGCACGTCAAGGAATATTATTTGGGGGTCCAGCCATGGAGAAGAGTTTAGACACTAGGAGAAGATAAAGAACACACCGATTATACTGAAATCACATTAGGATTCTCTTTTTAACCTGTTCCTTAATACACTAGTGCTTAGGAAATCTATTGGAGGCAGAAGCAGTCAAGGGTAGCTTAGGGTTAGGGTTACGGTTAGGGTTAGGGTTAGGGTATGGCTTAGGGTACGGGTTCGGGTACGGGTTCGGGTACGGCGTAGGGTATGGGTTAGGGTTAGGGTTAGGGTTAGTTTGAGGGTTAGGGCTCGGTTTAGGGTACGTGTTAGGGTTAGGGTAGGGGTTAGGGTTAGGGTACGCGTTAGGGTTAGGGTAGTTATTAAACCTATCCCACTCTCTAGATACCCCTTAGCACGTCAAGGAATATTATTTGGGGGTCCAGCCATGGAGAAGAGTTTAGACACTAGGAGAAGATAAGGAACACACCCATTATCAAGAAATCACATTAGGATTCTCTTTTTAACCTGTTCCTTAAAACACTAGTGCTTAGGAAATCTATTGGAGGCAGAAGCAGTCAAGGGTAGCTTAGGGTTAGGGTTAGGGTTAGGGTTAGGGTACGGCTTAGGGTACGGGTTCGGGTACGGGTTCGTGTACGCTGTAGGGTATGGGTTAGTGTTAGGGTTAGGGTTAGTTTGAAGGTTAGGGCTCGGTTTAGGGTACGGGTTAGGATTAGGGTTCGTGTTAGGGTTAGGGTAGGGGTTAGGGTTAGGGTACGCGTTAGGGTTAGGGTAGTTATTAAACCTATCCCACTCTCTAGATAACCCTTAGCACGTCAAGGAATATTATTTGGGTGTCCAGCCATGGAGAAGAGTTTAGACACTAGGAGAAGATAAGGAACACACCCAATATAAAGAAATCACATTAGGATTCTCTTTTTAACCTGTTCCTTAAAACACTAGTGCTTAGGAAATCTATTGGAGGCAGAAGCAGTCAAGGGTAGCTTAGGGTTAGGGTTACGGTTAGGGTTAGGGTTAGGGTTATTGTTAGGGTAATGCTTAGAGTACGGGTTCGAGGACGGCATAGGGTATGGGTTAGGGTTAGGGTTAGGGTTAGTTTGAGGGTTAGGGCTCGGTTTAGGGTACGGGTTAGGAGTAGGGTACGTGTTAGGGTTAGGGTACGCGTTAGGGTTAGGGTACGCGTTAGGGTTAGGGTAGTTATTAAACCTATCCCACTCCCTAGATACCCCTTAGCACGTCAAGGAATATTATTTGGGGGTCCAGCCATGCAGAAGAGTTTAGACAGTAGGAGAAGATAAGGAACACACCCATTATCAAGAAATCACATTAGGATTCTCTTTTTAACCTGTTCCTTAAAACACTAGTGCTTAGGAAATCTATTGGAGGCAAAGCAGTCAAGGGTAGCTTAGGGTTAGGGTTTGGGATAGGGTACGGCTTAGGGTACGGGTTCGGGTACGGGTTCGGGTACGGGTTTGTGTATGGCGTAGGATATGGGTTAGGGTTAGGGTTAGGGTTAGTTTGAGGGTTAGGGCTCGGTTTAGGGTACGGGTTAGGATTAGGGTACGTGTTAGGGTTAGGGTAGGGGTTAGGGTTAGGGTACGCGTTAGGGTTAGGGTAGTTATTAAACCTATCCCACTCTGTAGATACCCCTTAGCACGTCAAGGAATATCATTTGGGGGTCCAGCCATGGAGAAGAGTTTAGACACTAGGAGAAGATAAGGAACACACCCATTATCAAGAAATCACATTAGGATTCTCTTTTTAACCTGTTCCTTAAAACACTAGTGCTTAGGAAATCTATTGGAGGCAGAATTAGTCAAGGGTAGCTTAGGGTTAGGGTTAGGGTTATTGTTAGGGTAAGGCTTAGGGTACGGGTTCGGGTACGGCATAGGGTATGGGTTAGGGTTAGGGTTAGGGTTAGTTTGAGGGTTAGGGCTCGGTTTAGGGTACGGGTTAGGAGTAGGGTACGTGTTAGGGTTAGGGTAGGGTTTAGGGTTAGGGTACGCGTTAGGGTTAGGGTAGTTATTAAACCTATCCCACTCCCTAGATACCCCTTAGCACGTCAAGGAATATTATTTGGGGGTCCAGCCATGGAGAAGAGTTTAGACACTAGGAGAAGATAAGGAACACACCCATTATCCTGAAATCACATTAGGATTCTCTTTTTAACCTGTTCCTTAATACACTAGTGCTTAGGAAATCTATTGGAGGCAGAAGCAGTCAAGGGTAGCTTAGGGTTAGGGTTACGGTTAGGGTTAGGGTTAGGGTTATTGTTAGGCTAAGGCTTAGGGTACGGGTTCGGGTACGGCATAGGGTATGGGTTAGGGTTAGGGTTAGGGTTAGTTTGAGGGTTAGGGCTCGGTTTAGGGTACGGGTTAGGAGTAGGGTACGTGTTAGTGTTAGGGTAGGGGTTAGGGTTAGGGTACGCGTTAGGGTTAGGGTAGTTATTAAACCTATCCCACTCTCTAGATACCCCTTAGCACGTCAAGGAATATTATTTGGGGGTCCAGCCATGGAGAAGAGTTTAGACACTAGGAGAAGATAAGGAACACACCCATTATCAAGAAATCACATTAGGATTCTCTTTTTAACCTGTTCCTTTAAACACGAGTGCTTAGGAAATCTATTGGAGGCAGAAGCAGTCAAGGGTAGCTTAGGGTTAGGGTTAGGGTTAGGGCTAGGGTTAGGACACGGCTTAGGGTACGGGTTCGGGTACGGGTACGTGTACGGCGTAGGGTATGGGTTTGGGTTAGGGTTAGGGTTAGTTTGAAGGTTAGGGCTCGGTTTAGGGTACGGGTTAGGATTAGGGTTCGTGTTAGGGTTAGGGTAGGGGTTAGGGTTAGGGTACGCGTTAGGGTTAGGGTAGTTATTAAACCTATCCCACTCTCTAGATACCCCTTAGCACGTCAAGGAATATTATTTGGGGGTCCAGCCATGGAGAAGAGTTTAGACACTAGGAGAAGATAAGGAACACACCCATTATCCTGAAATCACATTAGGATTCTCTTTTTAACCTGTTCCTTAATACACTAGTGCTTAGGAAATCTATTGGAGACAGAAGCAGTCAAGGGTAGCTTAGGGTTAGGGTTACGGTTAGGGTTAGGGTTAGGGTATGGCTTAGGGTACGGTTTCGGGTACGGGTTCGGGTACGGCGTAGGGTATGGGTTAGGGTTAGGGTTAGGGTTAGTTTGAGGGTTAGGGCTCGGTTTAGGGTACGGGTTAGGTTTAGGGTACGTGTTAGGGTTAGGGTAGGGGTTAGGGTTAGGGTACGCATTAGGGTTAGGGTAGTTATTAAACCTATCCCACTCTCTAGATACCCCTTAGCACGTCAAGGAATATTATTTGGGTGTCCAGCCATGGAGAAGAGTTTAGACACTAGGAGAAGATAAGGAACACACCCATTATCAAGAAATCACATTAGGATTCTCTTTTTAACCTGTTCCTTAAAACACTAGTGCTTAGGAAATCTATTGGAGGCAGAAGCAGTCAAGGGTAGCTTAGGGTTAGGGTTAGGGTTAGGGTTAGGGTTAGGGTACGGCTTAGGGTACGGGTTCGGGTACGGGTTCGGGTACGGCGTAGGGTATGGGTTAGGGTTAGGGTTAGGGTTAGTTTGAAGGTTAGGGCTCGGTTTAGGGTACGGGTTAGGATTAGGGTTCGTGTTAGGGTTAGGGTAGGGGTTAGGGTTAGGGTACGTGTTAGGGTTAGGGTAGTTATTAAACCTATCCCACTCCCTAGATACCCCTTAGCACGTCAAGGAATATTATTTGGGGGTCCAGCCATGGAGAAGAGTTTAGACACTAGGAGAAGATAAGTAACACACCCATTATCAAGAAATCACATTAGGATTCTCTTTTTAACCTGTTCCTTAAAACACTAGTGCTTAGGAAATCTATTGGAGGCAGAAGCAGTCAAGGGTTGCTTAGGGTTAGGGTTACGGTTAGGGTTAGGGTTAGGGTTATTGTTAGGGTAATGCTTAGAGTACGGGTTCGGGGACGGCATAGGGTATGGGTTAGGGTTAGGGTTAGGGTTAGTTTGAGGGTTAGGGCTCGGTTTAGGGTACGGGTTAGGAGTAGGGTACGTGTTAGGGTTAGGGTAGGGTTTAGGGTTAGGGTACGCGTTAGGGTTAGGGTAGTTATTAAACCTATCCCACTCCCTAGATACCCCTTAGCACGTCAAGGAATATTATTTGGGGGTCCAGCCATGGAGAAGAGTTTAGACAGTAGGAGAAGATAAGGAACACACCCATTATCAAGAAATCACATTAGGATTCTCTTTTTAACCTGTTCCTTAAAACACTAGTGCTTAGGAAATCTATTGGAGGCAGAAGCAGTCAAGGGTAGCTTAGGGTTAGGGTTAGGGTTAGGGTTAGGGTACGGCTTAGGGTACGGGTTCGGGTACGGGTTCGTGTACGCTGTAGGGTATGGGTTAGGGTTAGGGTTAGGGTTAGTTTGAAGGTTAGGGCTCGGTTTAGGGTACGGGTTAGGATTAGGGTTCGTGTTAGGGTTAGGGTAGGGGTTAGGGTTAGGGTACGCGTTAGGGTTAGGGTAGTTATTAAACCTATCCCACTCTCTAGATAACCCTTAGCACGTCAAGGAATATTATTTGGGGGTCCAGCCATGGAGAAGAGTTTAGACACTAGGAGAAGATAAGGAACACACCCATTATCAAGAAATCACATTAGGATTCTCTTTTTAACCTGTTCCTTAAAACACTAGTGCTTAGGAAATCTATTGGAGGCAGAAGCAGTCAAGGGTAGCTTAGGGTTAGGGTTAGGGTTAGGGCTAGGGTTAGGACACGGCTTAGGGTACGGGTTCGGATACGGGTTCGTGTACGGCGTAGGGTATCGGTTTGGGTTAGGGTTAGGGTTAGTTTGAAGGTTAGGGCTCGGTTTAGGGTACGGGTTAGGATTAGGGTTCGTGTTAGGGTTAGGGTAGGGGTTAGGGTTAGGGTACGCGTTAGGGTTAGGGTAGTTATTAAACCTGTCCCACTCTCTAGATACCCCTTAGCACGTCAAGGAATATTATTTGGGGGTCCAGCCATGGAGAAGAGTTTAGACACTAGGAGAAGATAAGGAACACACCCATTATCCTGAAATCACATTAGGATTCTCTTTTTAACCTGTTCCTTAATACACTAGTGCTTAGGAAATCTATTGGAGGCAGAAGCAGTCAAGGGTAGCTTAGGGTTAGGGTTACGGTTAGGGTTAGGGTTAGGGTTATTGTTAGGCTAAGGCTTAGGGTACGGGTTCGGGTACGGCATAGGGTATGGGTTAGGGTTAGGGTTAGGGTTAGTTTGAGGGTTAGGGCTCGGTTTAGGGTACGGGTTAGGAGTAGGGTACGTGTTAGGGTTAGGGTAGGGGTTAGGGTTAGGGTACGCGTTAGGGTTAGGGTAGTTATTAAACCTATCCCACTCTCTAGATACCCCTTAGCACGTCAAGGAATATTATTTGGGGGTCCAGCCATGGAGAAGAGTTTAGACACTAGGAGAAGATAAGGAACACACCCATTATCAAGAAATCACATTAGGATTCTCTTTTTAACCTGTTCCTTTAAACACTAGTGCTTAGGAAATCTATTGGAGGCAGAAGCAGTCAAGGGTAGCTTAGGGTTAGGGTTAGGGTTAGGGCTAGGGTTAGGACACGGCTTAGGGTACGGGTTCGGGTACGGGTACGTGTACGGCGTAAGGTATGGGTTTGGGTTAGGGTTAGGGTTAGTTTGAAGGTTAGGGCTCGGTTTAGGGTACGGGTTAGGATTAGGGTTCGTGTTAGGGTTAGGGTAGGGGTTAGGGTTAGGGTACGCGTTAGGGTTAGGTTAGTTATTAAACCTATCCCACTCTCTAGATACCCCTTAGCACGTCAAGGAATATTATTTGGGGGTCCAGCCATGGAGAAGAGTTTAGACACTAGGAGAAGATAAGGAACACACCCATTATCCTGAAATCACATTAGGATTCTCTTTTTAACCTGTTCCTTAATACACTAGTGCTTAGGAAATCTATTGGAGGCAGAAGCAGTCAAGGGTAGCTTAGGGTTAGGGTTACGGTTAGGGTTAGGGTTAGGGTATGGCTTAGGGTACGGGTTCGGGTACGGGTTCGGGTACGGCGTAGGGTATGGGTTAGGGTTAGGTTTAGGGTTAGTTTGAGGGTTAGGGCTCGGTTTAGGGTACGGGTTAGGTTTAGGGTACGTGTTAGTGTTAGGGTAGGGGTTAGGGTTAGGGTACGCATTAGGGTTAGGGTAGTTATTAAACCTATCCCACTCTCTAGATACCCCTTAGCACGTCAAGGAATATTATTTGGGTGTCCAGCCATGGAGAAGAGTTTAGACACTAGGAGAAGATAAGGAACACACCCATTATCAAGAAATCACATTAGGATTCTCTTTTTAACCTGTTCCTTAAAACACTAGTGCTTAGGAAATCTATTGGAGGCAGAAGCAGTCAAGGGTAGCTTAGGGTTAAGGTTAGGGTTAGGGTTAGGGTTAGGGTACGGCTTAGGGTACGGGTTCGGGTACGGGTTCGTGTACGGCGTAGGGTATGGGTTAGGGTTAGGTTTAGGGTTAGTTTGAAGGTTAGGGCTCGGTTTAGGGTACGGGTTAGGATTAGGTTTCGTGTTAGGGTTAGGGTAGGGGTTAGGGTTAGGGTACGTGTTAGGGTTAGGGTAGTTATTAAACCTATCCCACTCCCTAGATACCCCTTAGCACGTCAAGGAATATTATTTGGGGGTCCAGCCATGGAGAAGAGTTTAGACACTAGGAGAAGATAAGGAACACACCCATTATCAAGAAATCACATTAGGATTCTCTTTTTAACCTGTTCCTTAAAACACTAGTGCTTAGGAAATCTATTGGAGGCAGAAGCAGTCAAGGGTAGCTTAGGGTTAGGGTTAGGGTTACGGCTAGGGTTAGGACACGGCTTAGGGTACGGGTTCGGGAACGGGTTCGTGTACGGCGTAGGGTATGGGTTTGGGTTAGTGTTAGGGTTAGTTTGAAGGTTAGGGCTCGGTTTAGGGTACGGGTTAGGATTAGGGTTCGTGTTAGGGTTAGGGTAGGGGTTAGGGTTAGGGTACGCGTTAGGGTTAGGGTAGTTATTAAACCTATCCCACTCTCTAGATACCCCTTAGCACGTCAAGGAATATTATTTGGGGGTCCAGCCATGGAGAAGAGTTTAGACACTAGGAGAAGATAAAGAACACACCGATTATACTGAAATCACATTAGGATTCTCTTTTTAACCTGTTCCTTAATACACTAGTGCTTAGGAAATCTATTGGAGGCAGAAGCAGTCAAGGGTAGCTTAGGGTTAGGGTTACGGTTAGGGTTAGGGTTAGGGTATGGCTTAGGGTACGGGTTCGGGTACGGGTTCGGGTACGGCGTAGGGTATGGGTTAGGGTTAGGGTTAGGGTTAGTTTGAGGGTTAGGGCTCGGTTTAGGGTAGGTGTTAGGGTTAGGGTAGGGGTTAGGGTTAGGGTACGCGTTAGGGTTAGGGTAGTTATTAAACCTATCCCACTCTCTAGATACCCCTTTGCACGTTAAGGAATATCATTTCGGGGTCCAGCCATGGAGAAGAGTTTAGACACTAGGAGAAGATAAGGAACACACCCATTATCAAGAAATCACATTAGGATTCTCTTTTTAACCTGTTCCTTAAAACACTAGTGCTTAGGAAATCTATTGGAGGCAGAAGCAGTCAAGGGTAGCTTAGGGATAGGGTTTGGGATAGGGTACGGCTTAGGGTACGGGTTCGGGTACGGGTTCGGGTACGGGTTTGGGTATGGCGTAGGATATGGGTTAGGGTTAGGGTTAGGGTTAGTTTGAGGGTTAGGGCTCGGTTTAGGGTACGGGTTAGGATTAGGGTACGTGTTAGGGTTAGGGTAGGGGTTAGGGTTAGGGTACGCGTTAGGGTTAGGGTAGTTATTAAACCTATCCCACTCTCTAGATACCCCTTAGCACGTCAAGTAATATTATTTGGGGGTCCAGCCATGGAGAAGAGTTTAGACACTAGGAGAAGATAAGGAACACACCCATTATCAAGAAATCACATTAGGATTCTCTTTTTAACCTGTTCCTTAAAACACTAGTGCTTAGGAAATCTATTGGAGGCAGAAGCAGTCAAGGGTAGCTTAGGGTTAGGGTTAGGGTTAGTGTTAGGTTACGGGTTAGGAGTAGGGTACGTGTTAGGGTTAGGGTAGTGGTTAGGGTTAGGGTACGCGTTAGGGTTAGGGTAGTTATTAAACCTATCCCACTCCCTAGATACCCCTTAGCACGTCAAGGAATATTATTTGGGGGTCCAGCCATGGAGAAGAGTTTAGACAGTAGGAGAAGATAAGGAACACACCCATTATCAAGAAATCACATTAGGATTCTCTTTTTAACCTGTTCCTTAAAACACTAGTGCTTAGGAAATCTATTGGAGGCAAAGCAGTCAAGGGTAGCTTAGGGTTAGGGTTAGGGTTAGGGTTAGGGTTAGGTTTAGGGTATGGCTTAGGGTACGGGTTCGGGTACGGGTTCGTGTACGCTGTAGGGTAAGGGTTAGGGTTAGGGTTAGGGTTAGTTTGAAGGTTAGGGCTCGGTTTAGGGTACGGGTTAGGATTAGGGTTCGTGTTAGGGTTAGGGTAGGGGTTAGGGTTAGGGTACGCGTTAGGGTTAGGGTAGTTATTAAACCTATCCCACTCTCTAGATACCCCTTAGCACGTCAAGGAATATTATTTGGGGGTCCAGCCATGGAGAAGAGTTTAGACACTAGGAGAAGATAAGGAACACACCCATTATCAAGAAATCACATTAGGATTCTCTTTTTAACCTGTTCCTTAAAACACTAGTGCTTAGGAAATCTATTGGAGGCAGAAGCAGTCAAGGGTAGCTTAGGGTTAGGATTAGGGTTAGGGCTAGGGTTAGGACACGGCTTAGGGTACGGGTTCGGGTATGGGTTCGTGTACGGCGTAGGGTATGGGTTTGGGTTAGGGTTAGGATTAGTTTGAAGGTTAGGGCTCGGTTTAGGGTACGGGTTAGGATTAGGGTTCGTGTTAGGGTTAGGGTAGGGGTTAGGGTTAGGGTACGCGTTAGGGTTAGGGTAGTTATTAAACGTATCCCACTCTCTAGATAACCCTTAGCACGTCAAGGAATATTATTTGGGTGTCCAGCCATGGAGAAGAGTTTAGACACTAGGAGAAGATAAGGAACACACCCATTATAAAGAAATCACATTAGGATTCTCTTTTTAACCTGTTCCTTAAAACACTAGTGCTTAGGAAATCTATTGGAGGCAGAAGCAGTCAAGGGTTGCTTAGGGTTAGGGTTACGGTTAGGGTTAGGGTTAGGGTTATTGTTAGGGTAATGCTTAGAGTACGGGTTCGGGGACGGCATAGGGTATGGGTTAGGGTTAGGGTTAGGGTTAGTTTGAGGGTTAGGGCTCGGTTTAGGGTACGGGTTAGGAGTAGGGTACGTGTTAGTGTTAGGGTACGCGTTAGGGTTAGGGTACGCGTTAGGGTTAGGGTAGTTATTAAACCTATCCCACTCCCTAGATACCCCTTAGCACGTCAAGGAATATTATTTGGGGGTCCAGCCATGCAGAAGAGTTTAGACAGTAGGAGAAGATAAGGAACACACCCATTATCAAGAAATCACATTAGGATTCTCTTTTTAACCTGTTCCTTAAAACACTAGTGCTTAGGAAATCTATTGGAGGCAAAGCAGTCAAGGGTAGCTTAGGGTTAGGGTTAGGATTAGGGTTAGGGTACGGCTTAGGGTACGGGTTCGGGTACGGGTTCGTGTACGCTGTAGGGTATGGGTTAGGGTTAGTGTTAGGGTTAGTTTGAGGGTTAGGGCTCGGTTTAGGGTACGGGTTAGGATTAGGGTACGTGTTAGGGTTAGGGTAGGGGTTAGGGTTAGGGTACGCGTTAGGGTTAGGGTAGTTATTAAACCTATCCCACTCTCTAGATACCCCTTAGCACGTCAAGGAATATCATTTGGGGGTCCAGCCATGGAGAAGAGTTTAGACACTAGGAGAAGATAAGGAACACACCCATTATCAAGAAATCACATTAGGATTCTCTTTTTAACCTGTTCCTTAAAACACTAGTGCTTAGGAAATCTATTGGAGGCAGAATTAGTCAAGTGTAGCTTAGGGTTAGGGTTAGGGTTATTGTTAGGGTAAGGCTTAGGGTACGGGTTCGGTTACGGCATAGGGTATGGGTTAGGGTTAGGGTTAGGGTTAGTTTGAGGGTTAGGGCTCGGTTTAGGGTACGGGTTAGGAGTAGGGTACGTGTTAGGGTTAGGGTAGGGGTTAGGGTTAGGGTACGCGTTAGGGTTAGGGTAGTTATTAAACCTATCCCACTCCCTAGATACCCCTTAGCACGTCAAGGAATATTATTTGGGGGTCCAGCCATGGAGAAGAGTTTAGACAGTAGGAGAAGATAAGGAACACACCCATTATCAAGAAATCACATTAGGATTCTCTTTTTAACCTGTTCCTTAAAACACTAGTGCTTAGGAAATCTATTGGAGGCAGAAGCAGTCAAGGGTAGCTTAGGGTTAGGGTTAGGGTTAGGGTTAGGGTACGGCTTAGGGTACGGGTTCGGGTACGGGTTCGTGTACGCTGTAGGGTATGGGTTAGGGTTAGGGTTAGGGTTAGTTTGAAGGTTAGGGCTCGGTTTAGGGTACGGGTTAGGATTAGGGTTCGTGTTAGGGTTAGGGTAGGGGTTAGGGTTAGGGTACGCGTTAGGGTTAGGGTAGTTATTAAACCTATCCCACTCTCTAGATACCCCTTAGCACGTCAAGGAATATTATTTGGGGGTCCAGCCATGGAGAAGAGTTTAGACACTAGGAGAAGATAAGGAACACACCCATTATCAAGAAATCACATTAGGATTCTCTTTTTAACCTGTTCCTTAAAACACTAGTGCTTAGGAAATCTATTGGAGGCAGAAGCAGTCAAGGGTAGCTTAGGGTTAGGGTTAGGGTTAGGGCTAGGGTTAGGACACGGCTTAGGGTACGGGTTCGGGTACGGGTTCGTGTACGGCGTAGGGTATGGGTTTGGGTTAGGGTTAGGGTTAGTTTGAAGGTTAGGGCTCGGTTTAGGGTACGGGTTAGGATTAGGGTTCGTGTTAGGGTTAGGGTAGGGGTTAGGGTTAGGGTACGCGTTAGGGTTAGGGTAGTTATTAAACCTGTCCCACTCTCTAGATACCCCTTAGCACGTCAAGGAATATTATTTGGGGGTCCAGCCATGGAGAAGAGTTTAGACACTAGGAGAAGATAAGGAACACACCCATTATCCTGAAATCACATTAGGATTCTCTTTTTAACCTGTTCCTTAATACACTAGTGCTTAGGAAATCTATTGGAGGCAGAAGCAGTCAAGGGTAGCTTAGGGTTAGGGTTAGGATTAGGGTTAGGGTACGGCTTAGGGTACGGGTTCGGGTACGGGTTCGTGTACGCTGTAGGGTATGGGTTAGGGTTAGTGTTAGGGTTAGTTTGAGGGTTAGGGCTCGGTTTAGGGTACGGGTTAGGATTAGGGTACGTGTTAGGGTTAGGGTAGGGGTTAGGGTTAGGGTACGCGTTAGGGTTAGGGTAGTTATTAAACCTATCCCACTCTCTAGATACCCCTTAGCACGTCAAGGAATATCATTTGGGGGTCCAGCCATGGAGAAGAGTTTAGACACTAGGAGAAGATAAGGAACACACCCATTATCAAGAAATCACATTAGGATTCTCTTTTTAACCTGTTCCTTAAAACACTAGTGCTTAGGAAATCTATTGGAGGCAGAATTAGTCAAGTGTAGCTTAGGGTTAGGGTTAGGGTTATTGTTAGGGTAAGGCTTAGGGTACGGGTTCGGTTACGGCATAGGGTATGGGTTAGGGTTAGGGTTAGGGTTAGTTTGAGGGTTAGGGCTCGGTTTAGGGTACGGGTTAGGAGTAGGGTACGTGTTAGGGTTAGGGTAGGGGTTAGGGTTAGGGTACGCGTTAGGGTTAGGGTAGTTATTAAACCTATCCCACTCCCTAGATACCCCTTAGCACGTCAAGGAATATTATTTGGGGGTCCAGCCATGGAGAAGAGTTTAGACAGTAGGAGAAGATAAGGAACACACCCATTATCAAGAAATCACATTAGGATTCTCTTTTTAACCTGTTCCTTAAAACACTAGTGCTTAGGAAATCTATTGGAGGCAGAAGCAGTCAAGGGTAGCTTAGGGTTAGGGTTAGGGTTAGGGTTAGGGTACGGCTTAGGGTACGGGTTCGGGTACGGGTTCGTGTACGCTGTAGGGTATGGGTTAGGGTTAGGGTTAGGGTTAGTTTGAAGGTTAGGGCTCGGTTTAGGGTACGGGTTAGGATTAGGGTTCGTGTTAGGGTTAGGGTAGGGGTTAGGGTTAGGGTACGCGTTAGGGTTAGGGTAGTTATTAAACCTATCCCACTCTCTAGATACCCCTTAGCACGTCAAGGAATATTATTTGGGGGTCCAGCCATGGAGAAGAGTTTAGACACTAGGAGAAGATAAGGAACACACCCATTATCAAGAAATCACATTAGGATTCTCTTTTTAACCTGTTCCTTAAAACACTAGTGCTTAGGAAATCTATTGGAGGCAGAAGCAGTCAAGGGTAGCTTAGGGTTAGGGTTAGGGTTAGGGCTAGGGTTAGGACACGGCTTAGGGTACGGGTTCGGGTACGGGTTCGTGTACGGCGTAGGGTATGGGTTTGGGTTAGGGTTAGGGTTAGTTTGAAGGTTAGGGCTCGGTTTAGGGTACGGGTTAGGATTAGGGTTCGTGTTAGGGTTAGGGTAGGGGTTAGGGTTAGGGTACGCGTTAGGGTTAGGGTAGTTATTAAACCTGTCCCACTCTCTAGATACCCCTTAGCACGTCAAGGAATATTATTTGGGGGTCCAGCCATGGAGAAGAGTTTAGACACTAGGAGAAGATAAGGAACACACCCATTATCCTGAAATCACATTAGGATTCTCTTTTTAACCTGTTCCTTAATACACTAGTGCTTAGGAAATCTATTGGAGGCAGAAGCAGTCAAGGGTAGCTTAGGGTTAGGGTTACGGTTAGGGTTAGGGTTAGGGTTATTGTTAGGGTAAGGCTTAGGGTACGGGTTCGGGTACGGCATAGGGTATGGGTTAGGGTTAGGGTTAGGGTTAGTTTGAGGGTTAGGGCTCGGTTTAGGGTACGGGTTAGGAGTAGGGTACGTGTTAGTGTTAGGTTAGGGGTTAGGGTTAGGGTACGCGTTAGGGTTAGGGTAGTTATTAAACCTATCCCACTCTCTAGATACCCCTTAGCACGTCAAGGAATATTATTTGGGGGTCCAGCCATGGAGAAGAGTTTAGACACTAGGAGAAGATAAGGAACACACCCATTATCAAGAAATCACATTAGGATTCTCTTTTTAACCTGTTCCTTAAAACACTAGTGCTTAGGAAATCTATTGGAGGCAGAAGCAGTCAAGGGTAGCTTAGGGTTAGGGTTAGGGTTAGGGCTAGGGTTAGGACACGGCTTAGGGTACGGGTTCGGGTACGGGTACGTGTACGGCGTAGGGTATGGGTTTGGGTTAGGGTTAGGGTTAGTTTGAAGGTTAGGGCTCGGTTTAGGGTACGGGTTAGGATTAGGGTTCGTGTTAGGGTTAGGGTAGGGGTTAGGGTTAGGGTACGCGTTAGGGTTAGGGTAGTTATTAAACCTATCCCACTCTCTAGATACCCCTTAGCACGTCAAGGAATATTATTTGGGGGTCCAGCCATGGAGAAGAGTTTAGACACTAGGAGAAGATAAGGAACACACCCATTATCCTGAAATCACATTAGGATTCTCTTTTTAACCTGTTCTTTAATACACTAGTGCTTAGGAAATCTATTGGAGGCAGAAGCAGTCAAGGGTAGCTTAGGGTTAGGGTTACGGTTAGGGTTAGGGTTAGGGTATGGCTTAGGGTACGGGTTCGGGTACGGGTTCGGGTACGGCGTAGGGTATGGGTTAGGGTTAGGGTTAGGGTTAGTTTGAGGGTTAGGGCTCGGTTTAGGGTACGGGTTAGGTTTAGGGTACGTGTTAGGGTTAGGGTAGGGGTTAGGGTTAGGGTACGCATTAGGGTTAGGGTAGTTATTAAACCTATCCCACTCTCTAGATACCCCTTAGCACGTCAAGGAATATTATTTGGGGGTCCAGCCATGGAGAAGAGTTTAGACACTAGGAGAAGATAAGGAACACACCCATTATCAAGAAATCACATTAGGATTCTCTTTTTAACCTGTTCCTTAAAACACTAGTGCTTAGGAAATCTATTGGAGGCAGAAGCAGTCAAGGGTAGCTTAGGGTTAGGGTTAGGGTTAGGGTTAGGGTTAGGGTACGGCTTAGGGTACGGGTTCGGGTACGGGTTCGTGTACGGCGTAGGGTATGGGTTAGGGTTAGGGTTAGGGTTAGTTTGAAGGTTAGGGCTCGGTTTAGGGTACGGGTTAGGATTAGGGTTCGTGTTAGGGTTAGGGTAGGGGTTAGGGTTAGGGTACGTGTTAGGGTTAGGGTAGTTATTAAACCTATCCCACTCCCTAGATACCCCTTAGCACGTCAAGGAATATTATTTGGAGGTCCAGCCATGGAGAAGAGTTTAGACACTAGGAGAAGATAAGGAACACACCCATTATCAAGAAATCACATTAGGATTCTCTTTTTAACCTGTTCCTTAAAACACTAGTGCTTAGGAAATCTATTGGAGGCAGAAGCAGTCAAGGGTAGCTTAGGGTTAGGGTTAGGGTTACGGCTAGGGTTAGGACACGGCTTAGGGTACGGTTTCGGGAACGGGTTCGTGTACGGCGTAGGGTATGGGTTTGGGTTAGTGTTAGGGTTAGTTTGAAGGTTAGGGCTCGGTTTAGGGTACGGGTTAGGATTAGGGTTCGTGTTAGGGTTAGGGTAGGGGTTAGGGTTAGGGTACGCGTTAGGGTTAGGGTAGTTATTAAACCTATCCCACTCTCTAGATACCCCTTAGCACGTCAAGGAATATTATTTGGGGGTCCAGCCATGGAGAAGAGTTTAGACACTAGGAGAAGATAAAGAACACACCGATTATACTGAAATCACATTAGGATTCTCTTTTTAACCTGTTCCTTAATACACTAGTGCTTAGGAAATCTATTGGAGGCAGAAGCAGTCAAGGGTAGCTTAGGGTTAGGGTTACGGTTAGGGTTAGGGTTAGGGTATGGCTTAGGGTACGGGTTCGGGTACGGGTTCGGGTACGGCGTAGGGTATGGGTTAGGGTTAGGGTTAGGGTTAGTTTGTGGGTTAGGGCTCGGTTTAGGGTACGGGTTAGGATTAGGGTACGTGTTAGGGTTAGGGTAGGGGTTAGGGTTAGGGTACGCGTTAGGGTTAGGGTAGTTATTAAACCTATCCCACTCTCTAGATACCCCTTTGCACGTTAAGGAATATCATTTCGGGGTCCAGCCATGGAGAAGAGTTTAGACACTAGGAGAAGATAAGGAACACACCCATTATCAAGAAATCACATTAGGATTCTCTTTTAAACCTGTTCCTTAAAACACTAGTGCTTAGGAAATCTATTGGAGGCAGAAGCAGTCAAGGGTAGCTTAGGGTTAGGGTTTGGGATAGGGTACGGCTTAGGGTATGGGTTCGGGTACGGGTTCGGGTACGGGTTTGGGTATGGCGTAGGATATGGGTTAGGGTTAGGGTTAGGGTTAGTTTGAGGGTTAGGGCTCGGTTTAGGGTACGGGTTAGGATTAGGGTACGTGTTAGGGTTAGGGTAGGGGTTAGGGTTAGGGTTAGGGTTAGGGTTAGGGTTAGGGTAGTTATTAAACCTATCCCACTCTCTAGATACCCCTTAGCACGTCAAGTAATATTATTTGGGGGTCCAGCCATGGAGAAGAGTTTAGACACTAGGAGAAGATAAGGAACACACCCATTATCAAGAAATCACATTAGGATTCTCTTTTTAACCTGTTCCTTAAAACACTAGTGCTTAGGAAATCTATTGGAGGCAGAAGCAGTCAAGGGTAGCTTAGGGTTAGGGTTAGGGTTAGTGTTAGGTTACGGGTTAGGAGTAGGGTACGTGTTAGTGTTAGGGTAGTGGTTAGGGTTAGGGTACGCGTTAGGGTTAGGGTAGTTATTAAACCTATCCCACTCCCTAGATACCCCTTAGCACGTCAAGGAATATTATTTGGGGGTCCAGCCATGGAGAAGAGTTTAGACAGTAGGAGAAGATAAGGAACACACCCATTATCAAGAAATCACATTAGGATTCTCTTTTTAACCTGTTCCTTAAAACACTAGTGCTTAGGAAATCTATTGGAGGCAAAGCAGTCAAGGGTAGCTTAGGGTTAGGGTTAGGGTTAGGGTTAGGGTTAGGTTTAGGGTATGGCTTAGGGTACGGGTTCGGGTACGGGTTCGTGTACGCTGTAGGGTAAGGGTTAGGGTTAGGGTTAGGGTTAGTTTGAAGGTTAGGGCTCGGTTTAGGGTACGGGTTAGGATTAGGGTTCGTGTTAGGGTTAGGGTAGGGGTTAGGGTTAGGGTACGCGTTAGGGTTAGGGTAGTTATTAAACCTATCCCACTCTCTAGATACCCCTTAGCACGTCAAGGAATATTATTTGGGGGTCCAGCCATGGAGAAGAGTTTAGACACTAGGAGAAGATAAGGAACACACCCATTATCAAGAAATCACATTAGGATTCTCTTTTTAACCTGTTCCTTAAAACACTAGTGCTTAGGAAATCTATTGGAGGCAGAAGCAGTCAAGGGTAGCTTAGGGTTAAAATTAGGGTTAGGGCTAGGGTTAGGACACGGCTTAGGGTACGGGTTCGGGTATGGGTTCGTGTACGGCGTAGGGTATGGGTTTGGGTTAGGGTTAGGATTAGTTTGAAGGTTAGGGCTCGGTTTAGGGTACGGGTTAGGATTAGGGTTCGTGTTAGGGTTAGGGTAGGGGTTAGGGTTAGGGTACGCGTTAAGGTTAGGGTAGTTATTAAACCTATCCCACTCTCTAGATACCCCTTAGCACGTCAAGGAATATTATTTGGGGGTCCAGCCATGGAGAAGAGTTTAGACACTAGGAGAAGATAAGGAACACACCCATTATCAAGAAATCACATTAGGATTCTCTTTTTAACCTGTTCCTTAAAACACTAGTGCTTAGGAAATCTATTGGAGGCAGAAGCAGTCAAGGGTAGCTTAGGGTTAGGGTTAGGGTTAGGGTTAGGGTTAGGGTACGGCTTAGGGTACGGGTTCGGGTACGGGTTCGTGTACGGCGTAGGGTATGGGTTAGGGTTAGGGTTAGGGTTAGTTTGAAGGTTAGGGCTCGGTTTAGGGTACGGGTTAGGATTAGGGTTCGTGTTAGGGTTAGGGTAGGGGTTAGGGTTAGGGTACGTGTTAGGGTTAGGGTAGTTATTAAACCTATCCCACTCCCTAGATACCCCTTAGCACGTCAAGGAATATTATTTGGAGGTCCAGCCATGGAGAAGAGTTTAGACACTAGGAGAAGATAAGGAACACACCCATTATCAAGAAATCACATTAGGATTCTCTTTTTAACCTGTTCCTTAAAACACTAGTGCTTAGGAAATCTATTGGAGGCAGAAGCAGTCAAGGGTAGCTTAGGGTTAGGGTTAGGGTTACGGCTAGGGTTAGGACACGGCTTAGGGTACGGTTTCGGGAACGGGTTCGTGTACGGCGTAGGGTATGGGTTTGGGTTAGTGTTAGGGTTAGTTTGAAGGTTAGGGCTCGGTTTAGGGTAGGGGTTAGGATTAGGGTTCGTGTTAGGGTTAGGGTAGGGGTTAGGGTTAGGGTACGCGTTAGGGTTAGGGTAGTTATTAAACCTATCCCACTCTCTAGATACCCCTTAGAACGTCAAGGAATATTATTTGGGGGTCCAGCCATGGAGAAGAGTTTAGACACTAGGAGAAGATAAAGAACACACCGATTATACTGAAATCACATTAGGATTCTCTTTTTAACCTGTTCCTTAATACACTAGTGCTTAGGAAATCTATTGGAGGCAGAAGCAGTCAAGGGTAGCTTAGGGTTAGGGTTACGGTTAGGGTTAGGGTTAGGGTATGGCTTAGGGTACGGGTTCGGGTACGGGTTCGGGTACGGCGTAGGGTATGGGTTAGGGTTAGGGTTAGGGTTAGTTTGAGGGTTAGGGCTCGGTTTAGGGTACGGGTTAGGATTAGGGTACGTGTTAGGGTTAGGGTAGGGGTTAGGGTTAGGGTACGCGTTAGGGTTAGGGTAGTTATTAAACCTATCCCACTCTCTAGATACCCCTTTGCACGTTAAGGAATATCATTTCGGGGTCCAGCCATGGAGAAGAGTTTAGACACTAGGAGAAGATAAGGAACACACCCATTATCAAGAAATCACATTAGGATTCTCTTTTAAACCTGTTCCTTAAAACACTAGTGCTTAGGAAATCTATTGGAGGCAGAAGCAGTCAAGGGTAGCTTAGGGTTAGGGTTTGGGATAGGGTACGGCTTAGGGTACGTGTTCGGGTACGGGTTCGGGTACGGGTTTGGGTATGGCGTAGGATATGGGTTAGGGTTAGGGTTAGGGTTAGTTTGAGGGTTAGGGCTCGGTTTAGGGTACGGGTTAGGATTAGGGTACGTGTTAGGGTTAGGGTAGGGGTTAGGGTTAGGGTTAGGGTTAGGGTTAGGGTTAGGGTAGTTATTAAACCTATCCCACTCTCTAGATACCCCTTAGCACGTCAAGTAATATTATTTGGGGGTCCAGCCATGGAGAAGAGTTTAGACACTAGGAGAAGATAAGGAACACACCCATTATCAAGAAATCACATTAGGATTCTCTTTTTAACCTGTTCCTTAAAACACTAGTGCTTAGGAAATCTATTGGAGGCAGAAGCAGTCAAGGGTAGCTTAGGGTTAAAATTAGGGTTAGGGCTAGGGTTAGGACACGGCTTAGGGTACGGGTTCGGGTATGGGTTCGTGTACGGCGTAGGGTATGGGTTTGGGTTAGGGTTAGGATTAGTTTGAAGGTTAGGGCTCGGTTTAGGGTACGGGTTAGGATTAGGGTTCGTGTTAGGGTTAGGGTAGGGGTTAGGGTTAGGGTACGCGTTAAGGTTAGGGTAGTTATTAAACCTATCCCACTCTCTAGATACCCCTTAGCACGTCAAGGAATATTATTTGGGGGTCCAGCCATGGAGAAGAGTTTAGACACTAGGAGAAGATAAAGAACACACCCATTATCCTGAAATCACATTAGGATTCTCTTTTTAACCTGTTCCTTAAAACACTAGTGCTTAGGAAATCTATTGGAGGCAGAATTAGTCAAGGGTAGCTTAGGGTTAGGGTTAGGGTTATTGTTAGGGTAAGGCTTAGGGTACGGGTTCGGGTACGGCATAGGGTATGTGTTAGGGTTAGGGTTAGGGTTAGTTTGAGGGTTAGGGCTCGGTTTAAGGTACGAGTTAGGATTAGGGTACGTGTTAGGGTTAGGGTAGGGGTTAGGGTTAGGGTACGCGTTAGGGTTAGGGTAGTTATTAAACCTATCCCACTCTCTAGATACCCCTTAGCACGTCAGGGAATATTAATTGGGTGTCCAGCCATGGAGAAGAGTTTAGACACTAGGAGAAGATAAGGAACACACCCATTATCAAGAAATCACATTAGGATTCTCTTTTTAACCTGTTCCTTAAAACACTAGTGCTTAGGAAATCTATTGGAGGCAGAAGCAGTCAAGGGTAGCTTAGGGTTAGGGTTAGGGTTAGGGTTAGGTTTAGGGTTAGGGTACGGCTTAGGGTAAGGGTTCGGGTACGGGTTCGCGTACGGCGTAGGGTATGGGTTAGGGTTAGGGATAGGGTTAGTTTGAAGGTTAGGGCTCGGTATAGGGTACGGGTTAGGATTAGGGTTCGTGTTAGGGTTAGGGTAGGGGTTAGGGTTAGGGTACGCGTTAGGGTTAGGGTAGTTATTAAACCTATCCCACTCCCTAGATACCCCTTAGCACGTCAAGGGATATTATTTGGGGGTCCAGCCATGGAGAAGAGTTTAGACACTAGGAGAAGATAAGGAACACACCCATTATCAAGAAATCACATTAGGATTCTCTTTTTAACCTGTTCCTTAAAACACTAGTGCTTAGGAAATCTATTGGAGGCAGAAGCAGTCAAGGGTAGCTTAGGGTTAGGGTTAGGGTTAGGGCTAGGGTTAGGACACGGCTTAGGGTACGAGTTCGGGTACGGGTTCGTGTATGGCGTAGGGTATAGGTTTGGGTTAGTGTTAGGGTTAGTTTGAAGGTTAGGGCTCGGTTTAGGGTACGGGTTAGGATTAGGGTACGTGTTAGGGTTATGGTACGCATTAGGGTTAGGGTAGTTATTAAACCTATCCCACTCTCTAGATACCCCTTAGCACGTCAAGGAATATTATTTGGGTGTCCAGCCATGGAGAAGAGTTTAGACACTAGGAGAAGATAAGGAACACACCCATTATCAAGAAATCACATTAGGATTCTCTTTTTAACCTGTTCCTTAAAACACTAGTGCTTAGGAAATCTATTGGAGGCAGAAGCAGTCAAGGGTAGCTTAGGGTTAGGGTTAGGTTTAGGGTTAGGGTTAGGGTTAGGGTTAGGGTACGGCTTAGGGTACGGTTTCAGGTACGGGTTCGTGTACGGCGTAGTGTATGGGTTAGGGTTAGGGTTAGTTTGAAGGTTAGGGCTCGGTTTAGGGTACGGGTTAGGATTAGGGTTCGAGTTAGGGTTATGGTAGGGGTTAGGGTTAGGGTACGCGTTAGGGTTAGGGTAGTTATTAAACCTATCCCACTCTCTAGATACCCCTTAGCACGTCAAGGAATATTATTTGGGGGTCCAGCCATGGAGAAGATTTTAGACACTAGGAGAAGATAAGGAACACACCCATTATCAAGAAATCACATTAGGATTCTCTTTTTAACCTGTTCCTTAATACACTAGTGCTTAGGAAATCTATTGGAGGCAGAAGCAGTCAAGGGTAGCTTAGGGTTAGGGTTAGGGTTAGGGTTAGGTTTAGGGTACGGCTTAGGGTAAGGGTTCGGGTACGGGTTCGCGTACGGCGTAGGGTATGGGTTAGGGTTAGGGTTAGGGTTAGTTTGAGGGTTAGGGCTCGGTTTAGTGTACGGGTTAGGATTAGTGTACGTGTTAGGGTTAGGGTAGAGGTTAGGTTAGGGTATGCGTTAGGGTTAGGGTAGTTATTAAACCTATCCCACTCTCTAGATACCCCTTAGCACGTCAAGGAATATTATTTGGGTGTCCAGCCATGGAGAAGAGTTTAGACACTAGGAGAAGATAAGGAACACACCCATTATCAAGAAATCACATTAGGATTCTCTTTTTAACCTGTTCCTTAAAACACTAGTGCTTAGGAAATCTATTGGAGGCAGAAGCAGTCAAGGGTAGCTTAGGGTTAGGGTTACGGTTAGGGTTAGGGTTAGGGTTATTGTTAGGGTAATGCTTAGGGTACGGGTTCGGGGACGGCATAGGGTATGGGTTAGGGTTAGGGTTAGGGTTAGTTTGAGGGTTAGGGCTCGGTTTAGGGTACGGGTTAGGAGTAGGGTACGTGTTAGGGTTAGGGTACGCGTTAGGGTTAGGGTACGCGTTAGGGTTAGGGTAGTTATTAAACCTATCCCACTCCCTAGATACCCCTTAGCACGTCAAGGAATATTATTTGGGGGTCCAGCCATGCAGAAGAGTTTAGACAGTAGGAGAAGATAAGGAACACACCCATTATCAAGAAATCACATTAGGATTCTCTTTTTAACCTGTTCCTTAAAACACTAGTGCTTAGGAAATCTATTGGAGGCAAAGCAGTCAAGGGTAGCTTAGGGTTAGGGTTAGGGTTAGGGTTAGGGTACGGCTTAGGGTACGGGTTCGGGTACGGGTTCGTGTACGCTGTAGGGTATGGGTTAGGGTTAGTGTTAGGGTTAGTTTGAGGGTTAGGGCTCGGTTTAGGGTACGGGTTAGGATTAGGGTACGTGTTAGGGTTAGGGTAGGGGTTAGGGTTAGGGTACTCGTTAGGGTTAGGGTAGTTATTAAACCTATCCCACTCTCTAGATACCCCTTAGCACGTCAAGGAATATCATTTGGGGGTCCAGCCATGGAGAAGAGTTTAGACACTAGGAGAAGATAAGGAACACACCCATTATCAAGAAATCACATTAGGATTCTCTTTTTAACCTGTTCCTTAAAACACTAGTGCTTAGGAAATCTATTGGAGGCAGAATTAGTCAAGGGTAGCTTAGGGTTAGGGTTAGGGTTATTGTTAGGGTAAGGCTTAGGGTACGGGTTCGGGTACGGCATAGGGTATGGGTTAGGGTTAGGGTTAGGGTTAGTTTGAGGGTTAGGGCTCGGTTTAGGGTACGGGTTAGGAGTAGGGTACGTGTTAGGGTTAGGGTAGGGGTTAGGGTTAGGGTACGCGTTAGGGTTAGGGTATTTATTAAACCTATCCCACTCCCTAGATACCCCTTAGCACGTCAAGGAATATTATTTGGGGGTCCAGCCATGGAGAAGAGTTTAGACAGTAGGAGAAGATAAGGAACACACCCATTATCAAGAAATCACATTAGGATTCTCTTTTTAACCTGTTCCTTAAAACACTAGTGCTTAGGAAATCTATTGGAGGCAGAAGCAGTCAAGGGTAGCTTAGGGTTAGGGTTAGGGTTAGGGTTAGGGTACGGCTTAGGGTACGGGTTCGGGTACGGGTTCGTGTACGCTGTAGGGTATGGGTTAGGGTTAGGGTTAGGGTTAGTTTGAAGGTTAGGGCTCGGTTTAGGGTACGGGTTAGGATTAGGGTTCGTGTTAGGGTTAGGGTAGGGGTTAGGGTTAGGGTACGCGTTAGGGTTAGGGTAGTTATTAAACCTATCCCACTCTCTAGATAACCCTTAGCACGTCAAGGAATATTATTTGGGGGTCCAGCCATGGAGAAGAGTTTAGACACTAGGAGAAGATAAGGAACACACCCATTATCAAGAAATCACTTTAGGATTCTCTTTTTAACCTGTTCCTTAAAACACTAGTGCTTAGGAAATCTATTGGAGGCAGAAGCAGTCAAGGGTAGCTTAGGGTTAGGGTTAGGGTTAGGGCTAGGGTTAGGACACGGCTTAGGGTACGGGTTCGTGTACGGGTTCGTGTACGGCGTAGGGTATGGGTTTGGGTTAGGGTTAGGGTTAGTTTGAAGGTTAGGGCTCGGTTTAGGGTACGGGTTAGGATTAGGGTTCGTGTTAGGGTTAGGGTAGGGGTTAGGATTAGGGTACGCGTTAGGGTTAGGGTAGTTATTAAACCTGTCCCACTCTCTAGATACCCCTTAGCACGTCAAGGAATATTATTTGGGGGTCCAGCCATGGAGAAGAGTTTAGACACTAGGAGAAGATAAGGAACACACCCATTATCCTGAAATCACATTAGGATTCTCTTTTTAACCTGTTCCTTAATACACTAGTGCTTAGGAAATCTATTGGAGGCAGAAGCAGTCAAGGGTAGCTTAGGGTTAGGGTTACGGTTAGGGTTAGGGTTAGGGTTATTGTTAGGGTAAGGCTTAGGGTACGGGTTCGGGTACGGCATAGGGTATGGGTTAGGGTTAGGGTTAGGGTTAGTTTGAGGGTTAGGGCTCGGTTTAGGGTACGGGTTAGGAGTAGGGTACGTGTTAGGGTTAGGGTAGGGGTTAGGGTTAGGGTACGCGTTAGGGTTAGGGTAGTTATTAAACCTATCCCACTCTCTAGATACCCCTTAGCACGTCAAGGAATATTATTTGGGGGTCCAGCCATGGAGAAGAGTTTAGACACTAGGAGAAGATAAGGAACACACCCATTATCAAGAAATCACATTAGGATTCTCTTTTTAACCTGTTCCTTAAAACACTAGTGCTTAGGAAATCTATTGGAGGCAGAAGCAGTCAAGGGTAGCTTAGGGTTAGGGTTAGGGTTAGGGCTAGGGTTAGGACACGGCTTAGGGTACGGGTTCGGGTACGGGTACGTGTACGGCGTAGGGTATGGGTTTGGGTTAGGGTTAGGGTTAGTTTGAAGGTTAGGGCTCGGTTTAGGGTACGGGTTAGGATTAGGGTTCGTGTTAGGGTTAGGGTAGGGGTTAGGGTTAGGGTACGCGTTAGGGTTAGGGTAGTTATTAAACCTATCCCACTCTCTAGATACCCCTTAGCACGTCAAGGAATATTATTTGGGGGTCCAGCCATGGAGAAGAGTTTAGACACTAGGAGAAGATAAGGAACACACCCATTATCCTGAAATCACATTAGGATTCTCTTTTTAACCTGTTCCTTAATACACTAGTGCTTAGGAAATCTATTGGAGGCAGAAGCAGTCAAGGGTAGCTTAGGGTTAGGGTTACGGTTAGGGTTAGGGTTAGGGTATGGCTTAGGTTACGGGTTCGGGTACGGGTTCGGGTACGGCGTAGGGTATGGGTTAGGGTTAGGGTTAGGGTTAGTTTGAGGGTTAGGGCTCGGTTTAGGTTACGGGTTAGGTTTAGGGTACGTGTTAGGGTTAGGGTAGGGGTTAGGGTTAGGGTACGCATTAGGGTTAGGGTAGTTATTAAACCTATCCCACTCTCTAGATACCCCTTAGCACGTCAAGGAATATTCTTTGGGGGTCCAGCCATGGAGAAGAGTTTAGACACTAGGAGAAGATAAGGAACACACCCATTATCAAGAAATCACATTAGGATTCTCTTTTTAACCTGTTCCTTAAAACACTAGTGCTTAGGAAATCTATTGGAGGCAGAAGCAGTCAAGGGTAGCTTAGGGTTAGGGTTAGGGTTAGGGTTAGGGTTAGGGTACGGCTTAGGGTACGGGTTCGGGTACGGGTTCGTGTACGGCGTAGGGTATGGGTTAGGGTTATGGTTAGGGTTAGTTTGAAGGTTAGGGCTCGGTTTAGGGTACGGGTTAGGATTAGGGTTCGTGTTAGGGTTAGGGTAGGGG
The DNA here is from genome assembly GCF_028021215.1 of Eschrichtius robustus. Classification (NCBI taxonomy): domain Eukaryota; kingdom Metazoa; phylum Chordata; class Mammalia; order Artiodactyla; family Eschrichtiidae; genus Eschrichtius; species Eschrichtius robustus. The sequence continues at coordinate 459,918 of NW_027175269.1, forward strand.
TTAGGGTTAGGGTACGTGTTAGGGTTAGGGTAGTTATTAAACCTATCCCACTCCCTAGATACCCCTTAGCACGTCAAGGAATATTATTTGGGGGTCCAGCCATGGAGAAGAGTTTAGACACTAGGAGAAGATAAGGAACACACCCATTATCAAGAAATCACATTAGGATTCTCTTTTTAACCTGTTCCTTAAAACACTAGTGCTTAGGAAATCTATTGGAGGCAGAAGCAGTCAAGGGTAGCTTAGGGTTAGGGTTAGGGTTACGGCTAGGGTTAGGACACGGCTTAGGTTACGGGTTCGGGAACGGGTTCGTGTACGGCGTAGGGTATGGGTTTGGGTTAGTGTTAGGGTTAGTTTGAAGGTTAGGGCTCGGTTTAGGGTACGGGTTAGGATTAGGGTTCGTGTTAGGGTTAGGGTAGGGGTTAGGGTTAGGGTACGCGTTAGGGTTAGGGTAGTTATTAAACCTATCCCACTCTCTAGATACCCCTTAGCACGTCAAGGAATATTATTTGGGGGTCCAGCCATGGAGAAGAGTTTAGACACTAGGAGAAGATAAAGAACACACCGATTATACTGAAATCACATTAGGATTCTCTTTTTAACCTGTTCCTTAATACACTAGTGCTTAGGAAATCTATTGGAGGCAGAAGCAGTCAAGGGTAGCTTAGGGTTAGGGTTACGGTTAGGGTTAGGGTTAGGGTATGGCTTAGGGTACGGGTTCGGGTACGGGTTCGGGTACGGCGTAGGGTATGGGTTAGGGTTAGGGTTAGGGTTAGTTTGAGGATTAGGGCTCGGTTTAGGGTACGGGTTAGGATTAGGGTACGTGTTAGGGTTAGGGTAGTGGTTAGGGTTAGGGTACGCGTTAGGGTTAGGGTAGTTATTAAACCTATCCCACTCTCTAGATACCCCTTTGCACGTTAAGGAATATCATTTCGGGGTCCAGCCATGGAGAAGAATTTAGACACTAGGAGAAGATAAGGAACACACCCATTATCAAGAAATCACATTAGGATTCTCTTTTTAACCTGTTCCTTAAAACACTAGTGCTTAGGAAATCTATTGGAGGCAGAAGCAGTCAAGGGTAGCTTAGGGTTAGGGTTTGGGATAGGGTACGGCTTAGGGTACGGGTTCGGGTACGGGTTCGGGTACGGGTTTGGGTATGGCGTAGGATATGGGTTAGGGTTAGGGTTAGGGTTAGTTTGAGGGTTAGGGCTCGGTTTAGGTTACGGGTTAGGATTAGGGTACGTGTTAGGGTTAGGGTAGGGGTTAGGGTTAGGGTACGCGTTAGGGTTAGGGTAGTTATTAAACCTATCCCACTCTCTAGATACCCCTTAGCACGTCAAGTAATATTATTTGGGGGTCCAGCCATGGAGAAGAGTTTAGACACTAGGAGAAGATAAGGAACACACCCATTATCAAGAAATCACATTAGGATTCTCTTTTTAACCTGTTCCTTAAAACACTAGTGCTTAGGAAATCTATTGGAGGCAGAAGCAGTCAAGGGTAGCTTAGGGTTAGGGTTAGGGTTAGTGTTAGGTTACGGGTTAGGAGTAGGGTACGTGTTAGGGTTAGGGTAGTGGTTAGGGTTAGGGTACGCGTTAGGGTTAGGGTAGTTATTAAACCTATCCCACTCCCTAGATACCCCTTAGCACGTCAAGGAATATTATTTGGGGGTCCAGCCATGGAGAAGAGTTTAGACAGTAGGAGAAGATAAGGAACACACCCATTATCAAGAAATCACATTAGGATTCTCTTTTTAACCTGTTCCTTAAAACACTAGTGCTTAGGAAATCTATTGGAGGCAAAGCAGTCAAGGGTAGCTTAGGGTTAGGGTTAGGGTTAGGGTTAGGGTTAGGTTTAGGGTATGGCTTAGGGTACGGGTTCGGGTACGGGTTCGTGTACGCTGTAGGGTAAGGGTTAGGGTTAGGGTTAGGGTTAGTTTGAAGGTTAGGGCTCGGTTTAGGGTACGGGTTAGGATTATGGTTCGTGTTAGGGTTAGGGTAGGGGTTAGGGTTAGGGTACGCGTTAGGGTTAGGGTAGTTATTAAACCTATCCCACTCTCTAGATACCCCTTAGCACGTCAAGGAATATTATTTGGGGGTCCAGCCATGGAGAAGAGTTTAGACACTAGGAGAAGATAAGGAACACACCCATTATCAAGAAATCACATTAGGATTCTCTTTTTAACCTGTTCCTTAAAACACTAGTGCTTAGGAAATCTATTGGAGGCAGAAGCAGTCAAGGGTAGCTTAGGGTTAGGATTAGGGTTAGGGCTAGGGTTAGGACACGGCTTAGGGTACGGGTTCGGGTATGGGTTCGTGTACGGCGTAGGGTATGGGTTTGGGTTAGGGTTAGGATTAGTTTGAAGGTTAGGGCTCGGTTTAGGGTACGGGTTAGGATTAGGGTTCGTGTTAGGGTTAGGGTAGGGGTTAGGGTTAGGGTACGCGTTAAGGTTAGGGTAGTTATTAAACCTATCCCACTCTCTAGATACCCCTTAGCACGTCAAGGAATATTATTTGGGGGTCCAGCCATGGAGAAGAGTTTAGACACTAGGAGAAGATAAGGAACACACCCATTATCAAGAAATCACATTAGGATTCTCTTTTTAACCTGTTCCTTAAAACACTAGTGCTTAGGAAATCTATTGGAGGCAGAAGCAGTCAAGGGTAGCTTAGGGTTAGTGTTAGGGTTAGGGTTAGGGTACGGCTTAGGGTACGGGTTCGGGTACGGGTTCGTGTACGCTGTAGGGTATGGGTTAGTGTTAGGGTTAGGGTTAGTTTGAAGGTTAGGGCTCGGTTTAGGGTACGGGTTAGGATTAGGGTTCGTGTTAGGTTTAGGGTAGGGGTTAGGGTTAGGGTACGCGTTAGGGTTAGGGTAGTTATTAAACCTATCCCACTCTCTAGATAACCCTTAGCACGTCAAGGAATATTATTTGGGTGTCCAGCCATGGAGAAGAGTTTAGACACTAGGAGAAGATAAGGAACACACCCATTATAAAGAAATCACATTAGGATTCTCTTTTTAACCTGTTCCTTAAAACACTAGTGCTTAGGAAATCTATTGGAGGCAGAAGCAGTCAAGGGTAGCTTAGGGTTAGGGTTACGGTTAGGGTTAGGGTTAGGGTTATTGTTAGGGTAATGCTTAGAGTACGGGTTCGGGGACGGCATAGGGTATGGGTTAGGGTTAGGGTTAGGGTTAGTTTGAGGGTTAGGGCTCGGTTTAGGGTACGGGTTAGGAGTAGGGTACGTGTTAGGGTTAGGGTACGCGTTAGGGTTAGGGTACGCGTTAGGGTTAGGGTAGTTATTAAATCTATCCCACTCCCTAGATACCCCTTAGCACGTCAAGGAATATTATTTGGGGGTCCAGCCATGCAGAAGAGTTTAGACAGTAGGAGAAGATAAGGAACACACCCATTATCAAGAAATCACATTAGGATTCTCTTTTTAACCTGTTCCTTAAAACACTAGTGCTTAGGAAATCTATTGGAGGCAAAGCAGTCAAGGGTAGCTTAGGGTTAGGGTTTGGGATAGGGTACGGCTTAGGGTACGGGTTCAGGTACGGGTTCGGGTACGGGTTTGGGTATGGCGTAGGATATGGGTTAGGGTTAGGGTTAGGGTTAGTTTGAGGGTTAGGGCTCGGTTTAGGGTACGGGTTAGGATTAGGGTACGTGTTAGGGTTAGGGTAGGTGTTAGGGTTAGGGTACGCGTTAGGGATAGGGTAGTTATTAAACCTATCCCACTCTCTAGATACCCCTTAGCACGTCAAGGAATATCATTTGGGGGTCCAGCCATGGAGAAGAGTTTAGACACTAGGAGAAGATAAGGAACACACCCATTATCAAGAAATCACATTAGGATTCTCTTTTTAACCTGTTCCTTAAAACACTAGTGCTTAGGAAATCTATTGGAGGCAGAAGCAGTCAAGGGTAGCTTAGGGTTAGGGTTAGGGTTATTGTTAGGGTAAGGCTTAGGGTACGGTTTCGGGTACGGCATAGGGTATGGGTTAGGGTTAGGGTTAGGGTTAGTTTGAGGGTTAGGGCTCGGTTTAGGGTACGGGTTAGGAGTAGGGTACGTGTTAGGGTTAGGGTAGGGGTTAGGGTTAGGGTACGCGTTAGGGTTAGGGTAGTTATTAAACCTATCCCACTCCCTAGATGCCCCTTAGCACGTCAAGGAATATTATTTGGGGGTCCAGCCATGGAGAAGAGTTTAGACAGTAGGAGAAGATAAGGAACACACCCATTATCAAGAAATCACATTAGGATTCTCTTTTAACCTGTTCCTTAAAACACTAGTGCTTAGGAAATCTATTGGAGGCAGAAGCAGTCAAGGGTAGCTTAGGGTTAGGGTTAGGGTTAGGGTTAGGGTACGGCTTAGGGTACGGGTTCGGGTACGGGTTCGTGTACGCTGTAGGGTATGGGTTAGGGTTAGGGTTAGGGTTAGTTTGAAGGTTAGGGCTCGGTTTAGGGTACGGGTTAGGATTAGGGTTCGTGTTAGGGTTAGGGTAGTGGTTAGGGTTAGGGTACGCGTTAGGGTTAGGGTAGTTATTAAACCTATCCCACTCTCTAGATAACCCTTAGCACGTCAAGGAATATTATTTGGGGGTCCAGCCATGGAGAAGAGTTTAGACACTAGGAGAAGATAAGGAACACACCCATTATCAAGAAATCACATTAGGATTCTCTTTTTAACCTGTTCCTTAAAACACTAGTGCTTAGGAAATCTATTGGAGGCAGAAGCAGTCAAGGGTAGCTTAGGGTTAGGGTTAGGGTTAGGGCTAGGGTTAGGACACGGCTTAGGGTACGGGTTCGGGTACGGGTTCGTGTACGGCGTAGGGTATGGGTTTGGGTTAGGGTTAGGGTTAGTTTGAAGGTTAGGGCTCGGTTTAGGGTACGGGTTAGGATTAGGGTTCGTGTTAGGGTTAGGGTAGGGGTTAGGGTTAGGGTACGCGTTAGGGTTAGGGTAGTTATTAAACCTGTCCCACTCTCTAGATACCCCTTAGCACGTCAAGGAATATTATTTGGGGGTCCAGCCATGGAGAAGAGTTTAGACACTAGGAGAAGATAAGGAACACACCCATTATCCTGAAATCACATTAGGATTCTCTTTTTAACCTGTTCCTTAATACACTAGTGCTTAGGAAATCTATTGGAGGCAGAAGCAGTCAAGGGTAGCTTAGGGTTAGGGTTACGGTTAGGGTTAGGGTTAGGGTTATTGTTAGGGTAAGGCTTAGGGTACGGGTTCGGGTACGGCATAGGGTATGGGTTAGGGTTAGGGTTAGGGTTAGTTTGAGGGTTAGGGCTCGGTTTAGGGTACGGGTTAGGAGTAGGGTACGTGTTAGGGTTAGGGTAGGGGTTAGGGTTAGGGTACGCGTTAGGGTTAGGGTAGTTATTAAACCTATCCCACTCTCTAGATACCCCTTAGCACGTCAAGGAATATTATTTGGGGGTCCAGCCATGGAGAAGAGTTTAGACACTAGGAGAAGATAAGGAACACACCCATTATCAAGAAATCACATTAGGATTCTCTTTTTAACCTGTTCCTTAAAACACTAGTGCTTAGGAAATCTATTGGAGGCAGAAGCAGTCAAGGGTAGCTTAGGGTTAGGGTTAGGGTTAGGGCTAGGGTTAGGACACGGCTTAGGGTACGGGTTCGGGTACGGGTACGTGTACGGCGTAGGGTATGGGTTTGGGTTAGGGTTAGGGTTAGTTTGAAGGTTAGGGCTCGGTTTAGGGTACGGGTTAGGATTAGGGTTCGTGTTAGGGTTAGGGTAGGGGTTAGGGTTAGGGTACGCGTTAGGGTTAGGGTAGTTATTAAACCTATCCCACTCTCTAGATACCCCTTAGCACGTCAAGGAATATTATTTGGGGGTCCAGCCATGGAGAAGAGTTTAGACACTAGGAGAAGATAAGGAACACACCCATTATCCTGAAATCACATTAGGATTCTCTTTTAACCTGTTCCTTAATACACTAGTGCTTAGGAAATCTATTGGAGGCAGAAGCAGTCAAGGGTAGCTTAGGGTTAGGGTTACGGTTAGGGTTAGGGTTAGGGTATGGCTTAGGGTACGGGTTCCGGTACGGGTTCGGGTACGGCGTAGGGTATGGGTTAGGGTTAGGGTTAGGGTTAGTTTGAGGGTTAGGGCTCGGTTTAGGGTACGGGTTAGGTTTAGGGTACGTGTTAGGGTTAGGGTAGGGGTTAGGGTTAGGGTACGCGTTAGGGTTAGGGTAGTTATTAAACCTATCCCACTCTCTAGATACCCCTTTGCACGTTAAGGAATATCATTTCGGGGTCCAGCCATGGAGAAGAGTTTAGACACTAGGAGAAGATAAGGAACACACCCATTATCAAGAAATCACATTAGGATTCTCTTTTTAACCTGTTCCTTAAAACACTAGTGCTTAGGAAATCTATTGGAGGCAGAAGCAGTCAAGGGTAGCTTAGGGTTAGGGTTTGGGATAGGGTACGGCTTAGGGTACGGGTTCGGGTACGGGTTCGGGTACGGGTTTGGGTATGGCGTAGGATATGGGTTAGGGTTAGGGTTAGGGTTAGTTTGAGGGTTAGGGCTCGGTTTAGGGTACGGGTTAGGATTAGGGTACGTGTTAGGGTTAGGGTAGGGGTTAGGGTTAGGGTACGCGTTAGGGTTAGGGTAGTTATTAAACCTATCCCACTCTCTAGATACCCCTTAGCACGTCAAGTAATATTATTTGGGGGTCCAGCCATGGAGAAGAGTTTAGACACTAGGAGAAGATAAGGAACACACCCATTATCAAGAAATCACATTAGGATTCTCTTTTTAACCTGTTCCTTAAAACACTAGTGCTTAGGAAATCTATTGGAGGCAGAAGCAGTCAAGGGTAGCTTAGGGTTAGGGTTAGGGTTAGTGTTAGGTTACGGGTTAGGAGTAGGGTACGTGTTAGGGTTAGGGTAGTGGTTAGGGTTAGGGTACGCGTTAGGGTTAGGGTAGTTATTAAACCTATCCCACTCCCTAGATACCCCTTAGCACGTCAAGGAATATTATTTGGGGGTCCAGCCATGGAGAAGAGTTTAGACAGTAGGAGAAGATAAGGAACACACCCATTATCAAGAAATCACATTAGGATTCTCTTTTTAACCTGTTCCTTAAAACACTAGTGCTTAGGAAATCTATTCGAGGCAAAGCAGTCAAGGGTAGCTTAGGGTTAGGGTTAGGGTTAGGGTTAGGGTTAGGTTTAGGGTATGGCTTAGGGTACGGGTTCGGGTACGGGTTCGTGTACGCTGTAGGGTAAGGGTTAGGGTTAGGGTTAGGGTTAGTTTGAAGGTTAGGGCTCGGTTTAGGGTACGGGTTAGGATTAGGGTTCGTGTTAGGGTTAGGGTATGGGTTAGGGTTAGGGTACGCGTTAGGGTTAGGGTAGTTATTAAACCTATCCCACTCTCTAGATACCCCTTAGCACGTCAAGGAATATTATTTGGGGGTCCAGCCATGGAGAAGAGTTTAGACACTAGGAGAAGATAAGGAACACACCCATTATCAAGAAATCACATTAGGATTCTCTTTTTAACCTGTTCCTTAAAACACTAGTGCTTAGGAAATCTATTGGAGGCAGAAGCAGTCAAGGGTAGCTTAGGGTTAGGATTAGGGTTAGGGCTAGGGTTAGGACACGGCTTAGGGTACGGGTTCGGGTATGGGTTCGTGTACGGCGTAGGGTATGGGTTTGGGTTAGGTTTAGGATTAGTTTGAAGGTTAGGGCTCGGTTTAGGGTACGGGTTAGGATTAGGGTTCGTGTTAGGGTTAGGGTAGGGGTTAGGGTTAGGGTACGCGTTAAGGTTAGGGTAGTTATTAAACCTATCCCACTCTCTAGATACCCCTTAGCACGTCAAGGAATATTATTTGGGGGTCCAGCCATGGAGAAGAGTTTAGACACTAGGAGAAGATAAGGAACACACCCATTATCAAGAAATCACATTAGGATTCTCTTTTTAACCTGTTCCTTAAAACACTAGTGCTTAGGAAATCTATTGGAGGCAGAAGCAGTCAAGGGTAGCTTAGGGTTAGGGTTAGGGTTAGGGTTAGGGTACGGCTTAGGGTACGGGTTCGGGTACGGGTTCGTGTACGCTGTAGGGTATGGGTTAGTGTTAGGGTTAGGGTTAGTTTGAAGGTTAGGGCTCGGTTTAGGGTACGGGTTAGGATTAGGGTTCGTGTTAGGGTTAGGGTAGGGGTTAGGGTTAGGGTACGCGTTAGGGTTAGGGTAGTTATTAAACCTATCCCACTCTCTAGATAACCCTTAGCACGTCAAGGAATATTATTTGGGTGTCCAGCCATGGAGAAGAGTTTAGACACTAGGAGAAGATAAGGAACACACCCATTATAAAGAAATCACATTAGGATTCTCTTTTTAACCTGTTCCTTAAAACACTAGTGCTTAGGAAATCTATTGGAGGCAGAAGCAGTCAAGGGTAGCTTAGGGTTAGGGTTACGGTTAGGGTTAGGGTTAGGGTTATTGTTAGGGTAATGCTTAGAGTACGGGTTCGGGTACGGCGTAGGGTATGGGTTAGGGTTAGGGTTAGGGTTAGTTTGAGGGTTAGGGCTCGGTTTAGGGTACGGGTTAGGAGTAGGGTACGTGTTAGGGTTAGGGTACGCGTTAGGGTTAGGGTACGCGTTAGGGTTAGGGTAGTTATTAAACCTATCCCACTCCCTAGATACCCCTTAGCACGTCAAGGAATATTATTTGGGGGTCCAGCCATGCAGAAGAGTTTAGACAGTAGGAGAAGATAAGGAACACACCCATTATCAAGAAATCACATTAGGATTCTCTTTTTAACCTGTTCCTTAAAACACTAGTGCTTAGGAAATCTATTGGAGGCAAAGCAGTCAAGGGTAGCTTAGGGTTAGGGTTAGGATTAGGGTTAGGGTACGGCTTAGGGTACGGGTTCGGGTACGGGTTCGTGTACGCTGTAGGGTATGGGTTAGGGTTAGGGTTAGGGTTAGTTTGAGGGTTAGGGCTCGGTTTAGGGTACGGGTTAGGATTAGGGTACGTGTTAGGGTTAGGGTAGGGGTTAGGGTTAGGGTAGGCGTTAGGGTTAGGGTAGTTATTAAACCTATCCCACTCTCTAGATACCCCTTAGCACGTCAAGGAATATCATTTGGGGGTCCAGCCATGGAGAAGAATTTAGACACTAGGAGAAGATAAGGAACACACCCATTATCAAGAAATCACATTAGGATTCTCTTTTTAACCTGTTCCTTAAAACACTAGTGCTTAGGAAATCTATTGGAGGCAGAAGCAGTCAAGGGTAGCTTAGTGTTAGGGTTAGGGTTAGGGTTAGGTTTAGGGTTAGGGTACGGCTTAGGGTAAGGGTTCGGGTACGGGTTCGCGTACGGCGTAGGGTATGGGTTAGGGTTAGGGTTAGGGTTAGTTTGAAGGTTAGGGCTCGGTATAGGGTACGGGTTAGGATTAGGGTTCGTGTTAGGGTTAGGGTAGGGGTTAGGGTTAGGGTACGCGTTAAGGTTAGGGTAGTTATTAAACCTATCCCACTCCCTAGATACCCCTTAGCACGTCAAGGGATATTATTTGGGGGTCCAGCCATGGAGAAGAGTTTAGACACTAGGAGAAGATAAGGAACACACCCATTATCAAGAAATCACATTAGGATTCTCTTTTTAACCTGTTCCTTAAAACACTAGTGCTTAGGAAATCTATTGGAGGCAGAAGCAGTCAAGGGTAGCTTAGGGTTAGGGTTAGGGTTAGGGCTAGGGTTAGGACACGGCTTAGGGTACGGGTTCGGGTACGGGTTCGTGTATGGCGTAGGGTATGGGTTTGGGTTAGTGTTAGGGTTAGTTTGAAGGTTAGGGCTCGGTTTAGGGTACGGGTTAGGATTAGGGTACGTGTTAGGGTTATGGTACGCATTAGGGTTCGGGTAGTTATTAAACCTATCCCACTCTCTAGATACCCCTTAGCACGTCAAGGAATATTATTTGGGTGTCCAGCCATGGAGAAGAGTTTAGACACTAGGAGAAGATAAGGAACACACCCATTATCAAGAAATCACATTAGGATTCTCTTTTTAACCTGTTCCTTAAAACACTAGTGCTTAGGAAATCTATTGGAGGCAGAAGCAGTCAAGGGTAGCTTAGGGTTAGGGTTAGGTTTAGGGTTAGGGTTAGGGTTAGGGTTAGGGTACGGCTTAGGGTACGGTTTCAGGTACGGGTTCGTGTACGGCGTAGTGTATGGGTTAGGGTTAGGGTTAGTTTGAAGGTTAGGGCTCTGTTTAGGGTACGGGTTAGGATTAGGGTTCGAGTTAGGGTTATGGTAGGGGTTAGGGTTAGGGTACGCGTTAGGGTTAGGGTAGTTATTAAACCTATCCCACTCTCTAGATACCCCTTAGCACGTCAAGGAATATTATTTGGGGGTCCAGCCATGGAGAAGAGTTTAGACACTAGGAGAAGATAAGGAACACACCCATTATCAAGAAATCACATTAGGATTCTCTTTTTAACCTGTTCCTTAATACACTAGTGCTTAGGAAATCTATTGGAGGCAGAAGCAGTCAAGGGTAGCTTAGGGTTAGGGTTAGGGTTAGGGTTAGGTTTAGGGTACGGCTTAGGGTACGGGTTCGGGTACGGGTTCGGGTACGGGTTCGGGTACGGCGTAGGGTATGGGTTAGGGTTAGGGTTGGGGTTAGTTTGAGGGTTAGGGCTCGGTTTAGTGTACGGGTTAGGATTAGTGTACGTGTTAGGGTTAGGGTAGAGGTTAGGTTAGGGTATGCGTTAGGGTTAGGGTAGTTATTAAACCTATCCCACTCTCTAGATACCCCTTAGCACGTCAAGGAATATTATTTGGGGGTCCAGCCATGGAGAAGAGTTTAGACACTAGGAGAAGATAAGGAACACACCCATTATCAAGAAATCACATTAGGATTCTCTTTTTAACCTGTTCCTTAAAACACTAGTGCTTAGGAAATCTATTGGAGGCAGAATTAGTCAAGGGTAGCTTAGGGTTAGGGTTAGGGTTATTGTTAGGGTAAGGCTTAGGGTACGGGTTCGGGTACGGCATAGGGTATGGGTTAGGGTTAGGGTTAGGGTTAGTTTGAGGGTTAGGGCTCGTTTTAGGGTACGGGTTAGGATTAGGGTACGTGTTAGGGTTAGGGTAGGGGTTAGGGTTAGGGTACGCGTTAGGGTTAGGGTAGTTATTAAACCTATCCCACTCCCTAGATACCCCTTAGCACGTCAAGGAATATTATTTGGGGGACCAGCCATGGAGAAGAGTTTAGACAGTAGGAGAAGATAAGGAACACACCCATTATCAAGAAATCACATTAGGATTCTCTTTTTAACCTGTTCCTTAAAACACTAGTGCTTAGGAAATCTATTGGAGGCAGAAGCAGTCAAGGGTAGCTTAGGGTTAGGGTTAGGGTTAGGGTTAGGGTTAGGGAACGGGTTCGGGTACGGGTTCGTGTACGGCGTAGGGAATGGGTTAGGGTTAGGGTTAGGGTTAGTTTGAAGGTTAGGGCTCGGTTTAGGGTACGGGTTAGGATTAGGTTTCGTGTTAGGGTTAGGGTAGCGGTTAGGGTTAGGGTACGCGTTAGGGTTAGGGTAGTTATTAAACCTATCCCACTCTCTAGATACCCCTTAGCACGTCAAGGAATATTATTTGGGGGTCCAGCCATGGAGAAGAGTTTAGACACTAGGAGAAGATAACGAACACACCCATTATCAAGAAATCACATTAGGATTCTCTTTTTAACCTGTTCCTTAAAACACTAGTGCTTAGGAAATCTATTGGAGGCAGAAGCCGTGAAGGGTAGCTTAGGGTTAGGGTTACGGTTAGGGTTAGGGTTAGGGTATGGCTTAGGGTACGGGTTCGGGTACGGGTTCGGGTACGGCGTAGGGTATGGGTTAGGGTTAGGGTTAGGGTTAGTTTGAGGGTTAGGGCTCGGTTTAGGTTACGGGTTAGGATTAGGGTACGTGTTAGGGTTAGGGTAGGGGTTAGGGTTAGGGTACGCATTAGGGTTAGGGTAGTTATTAAACCTATCCCACTCTCTAGATACCCCTTAGCACGTCAAAGAATATTATTTGGGGGTCCAGCCATGGAGAAGAGTTTAGACACTAGGAGAAGATAAGGAACACACCCATTATCAAGAAATCACATTAGGATTCCCTTTTTAACCTGTTCCTTAAAACACTAGTGCTCAGGAAATCTATTGGAGGCAGAAGCAGTCAAGGGTAGCTTAGGGTTAGGGTTAGGGTTAGGTTTAGGGTACGGCATAGGGTACGGGTTCGGGTACGGGTTCGGGTACGTGTTCGGGTACGGCGTAGGGTATGGGTTAGGTTGAGGGTTAGGGTTAGTTTGAGGGTTAGGGCTCGGTTTAGGATACGGGTTAGGATTAGGGTACGTGTTAGGGTTAGGGTAGGGGTTAGGGTTAGGGTACGCGTTAGGGTTAGGGTAGTTATTAAACATATCCCACTCTCTAGATACCCCTTAGCACGTCAAGGAATATTATTTGGGGGTCCAGCCATGGAGAAGTGTTTAGACACTAGGAGAAGATAAGGAACACACCCATTATCAAGAAATCACATTAGGATTCTCTTTTTAACCTGTTCCTTAAAACACTAGTGCTTAGGAAATCTATTGGAGGCAGAAGCAGTCAAGGGTAGCTTAGGGTTAGGGTTAGGGTTAGGGCTAGGGTTAGGACACGGCTTAGGGTACGGGTTCGGGTACGGGTTCGTGTATGGCGTAGGGTATGGGTTTGGGTTAGTGTTAGGGTTAGTTTGAAGGTTAGGGCTCGGTTTAGGGTACGGGTTAGGATTAGGATACGTGTTAGGGTTATGGTACGCATTAGGGTTAGGGTAGTTATTAAACCTATCCCACTCTCTAGATACCCCTTAGCACGTCAAGGAATATTATTTGGGTGTCCAGCCATGGAGAAGAATTTAGACACTAGGAGAAGATAAGGAACACACCCATTATCAAGAAATCACATTAGGATTCTCTTTTTAACCTGTTCCTTAAAACACTAGTGCTTAGGAAATCTATTGGAGGCAGAAGCAGTCAAGGGTAGCTTAGGGTTAGGGTTAGGTTTAGGGTTAGGGTTAGGGTTAGGGTTAGGGTACGGCTTAGGGTACGGTTTCAGGTACGGGTTCGTGTACGGCGTAGTGTATGGGTTAGGGTTAGGGTTAGTTTGAAGGTTAGGGCTCGGTTTAGGGTACGGTTTAGGATTAGGGTTCGAGTTAGGGTTATGGTAGGGGTTAGGGTTAGGGTACGCGTTAGGGTTAGGGTAGTTATTAAACCTATCCCACTCTCTAGATACCCCTTAGCACGTCAAGGAATATTATTTGGGGGTCCAGCCATGGAGAAGATTTTAGACACTAGGAGAAGATAAGGAACACACCCATTATCAAGAAATCACATTAGGATTCTCTTTTTAACCTGTTCCTTAATACACTAGTGCTTAGGAAATCTATTGGAGGCAGAAGCAGTCAAGGGTAGCTTAGGGTTAGGGTTAGGGTTAGGGCTAGGGTTAGGACACGGCTTAGGGTACGGGTTCGTGTACGGGTTCGTGTACGGCGTAGGGTATGGGTTTGGGTTAGGGTTAGGGTTAGTTTGAAGGTTAGGGCTCGGTTTAGGGTACGGGTTAGGATTAGGGTTCGTGTTAGGGTTAGGGTAGGGGTTAGGGTTAGGGTACGCGTTAGGGTTAGGGTAGTTATTAAACCTGTCCCACTCTCTAGATACCCCTTAGCACGTCAAGGAATATTATTTGGGGGTCCAGCCATGGAGAAGAGTTTAGACACTAGGAGAAGATAAGGAACACACCCATTATCCTGAAATCACATTAGGATTCTCTTTTTAACCTGTTCCTTAATACACTAGTGCTTAGGAAATCTATTGGAGGCAGAAGCAGTCAAGGGTAGCTTAGGGTTAGGGTTACGGTTAGGGTTAGGGTTAGGGTTATTGTTAGGGTAAGGCTTAGGGTACGGGTTCGGGTACGGCATAGGGTATGGGTTAGGGTTAGGGTTAGGGTTAGTTTGAGGGTTAGGGCTCGGTTTAGGGTACGGGTTAGGAGTAGGGTACGTGTTAGGGTTAGGGTAGGGGTTAGGGTTAGGGTACGCGTTAGGGTTAGGGTAGTTATTAAACCTATCCCACTCTCTAGATACCCCTTAGCACGTCAAGGAATATTATTTGGGGGTCCAGCCATGGAGAAGAGTTTAGACACTAGGAGAAGATAAGGAACACACCCATTATCAAGAAATCACATTAGGATTCTCTTTTTAACCTGTTCCTTAAAACACTAGTGCTTAGGAAATCTATTGGAGGCAGAAGCAGTCAAGGGTAGCTTAGGGTTAGGGTTAGGGTTAGGGCTAGGGTTAGGACACGGCTTAGGGTACGGGTTCGGGTACGGGTACGTGTACGGCGTAGGGTATGGGTTTGGGTTAGGGGTTAGGGTTAGTTTGAAGGTTAGGGCTCGGTTTAGGGTACGGGTTAGGATTAGGGTTCGTGTTAGGGTTAGGGTAGGGGTTAGGGTTAGGGTACGCGTTAGGGTTAGGGTAGTTATTAAACCTATCCCACTCTCTAGATACCCCTTAGCACGTCAAGGAATATTATTTGGGGGTCCAGCCATGGAGAAGAGTTTAGACACTAGGAGAAGATAAGGAACACACCCATTATCCTGAAATCACATTAGGATTCTCTTTTTAACCTGTTCCTTAATACACTAGTGCTTAGGAAATCTATTGGAGGCAGAAGCAGTCAAGGGTAGCTTAGGGTTAGGGTTACGGTTAGGGTTAGGGTTAGGGTATGGCTTAGGGTACGGGTTCGGGTACGGGTTCGGGTACGGCGTAGGGTATGGGTTAGGGTTAGGGTTAGGGTTAGTTTGAGGGTTAGGGCTCGGTTTAGGTTACGGGTTAGGTTTAGGGTACGTGTTAGGGTTAGGGTAGGGGTTAGGGTTAGGGTACGCATTAGGGTTAGGGTAGTTATTAAACCTATCCCACACTCTAGATACCCCTTAGCACGTCAAGGAATATTCTTTGGGGGTCCAGCCATGGAGAAGAGTTTAGACACTAGGAGAAGATAAGGAACACACCCCATTATCAAGAAATCACATTAGGATTCTCTTTTTAACCTGTTCCTTAAAACACTTGTGCTTAGGAAATCTATTGGAGGCAGAAGCAGTCAAGGGTAGCTTAGGGTTAGGGTTAGGGTTAGGGTTAGGGTTAGGGTACGGCTTAGGGTACGGGTTCGGGTACGGGTTCGTGTACGGCGTAGGGTATGGGTTAGGGTTATGGTTAGGGTTAGTTTGAAGGTTAGGGCTCGGTTTAGGGTACGGGTTAGGATTAGGGTTCGTGTTAGGGTTAGGGTAGGGGTTAGGGTTAGGGTACGTGTTAGGGTTAGGGTAGTTATTAAACCTATCCCACTCCCTAGATACCCCTTAGCACGTCAAGGAATATTATTTGGGGGTCCAGCCATGGAGAAGAGTTTAGACACTAGGAGAAGATAAGGAACACACCCATTATCAAGAAATCACATTAGGATTCTCTTTTTAACCTGTTCCTTAAAACACTAGTGCTTAGGAAATCTATTGGAGGCAGAAGCAGTCAAGGGTAGCTTAGGGTTAGGGTTAGGGTTACGGCTAGGGTTAGGACACGGCTTAGGGTACGGGTTCGGGAACGGGTTCGTGTACGGCGTAGGGTATGGGTTTGGGTTAGTGTTAGGGTTAGTTTGAAGGTTAGGCCTCGGTTTAGGGTACGGGTTAGGATTAGGGTACGTGTTAGGGTTAGGGTAGGGGTTAGGGTTAGGGTACGCGTTAGGGTTAGGGTAGTTATTAAACCTATCCCACTCTCTAGATACCCCTTAGCACGTCAAGGAATATTATTTGGGGGTCCAGCCATGGAGAAGAGTTTAGACACTAGGAGAAGATAAAGAACACACCGATTATACTGAAATCACATTAGGATTCTCTTTTTAACCTGTTCCTTAATACACTAGTGCTTAGGAAATCTATTGGAGGCAGAAGCAGTCAAGGGTAGCTTAGGGTTAGGGTTACGGTTAGGGTTAGGGTTAGGGTATGGCTTAGGGTACGGGTTCGGGTACGGGTTCGGGTACGGCGTAGGGTATGGGTTAGGGTTAGGGTTAGGGTTAGTTTGAGGGTTAGGGCTCGGTTTAGGGTACGGGTTAGGATTAGGGTACGTGTTAGGGTTAGGGTAGTGGTTAGGGTTAGGGTACGCGTTAGGGTTAGGGTAGTTATTAAACCTATCCCACTCTCTAGATACCCCTTTGCACGTTAAGGAATATCATTTCGGGGTCCAGCCATGGAGAAGAGTTTAGACACTAGGAGAAGATAAGGAACACACCCATTATCAAGAAATCACATTAGGATTCTCTTTTTAACCTGTTCCTTAAAACACTAGTGCTTAGGAAATCTATTGGAGGCAGAAGCAGTCAAGGGTAGCTTAGGGTTAGGGTTTGGGATAGGGTACGGCTTAGGGTACGGGTTCGGGTACGGGTTCGGGTACGGGTTTGGGTATGGCGTAGGATATGGGTTAGGGTTAGGGTTAGGGTTAGTTTGAGGGTTAGGGCTCGGTTTAGGTTACGGGTTAGGATTAGGGTACGTGTTAGGGTTAGGGTAGGGGTTAGGGTTAGGGTACGCGTTAGGGTTAGGGTAGTTATTAAACCTATCCCACTCTCTAGATACCCCTTAGCACGTCAAGTAATATTATTTGGGGGTCCAGCCATGGAGAAGAGTTTAGACACTAGGAGAAGATAAGGAACACACCCATTATCAAGAAATCACATTAGGATTCTCTTTTTAACCTGTTCCTTAAAACACTAGTGCTTAGGAAATCTATTGGAGGCAGAAGCAGTCAAGGGTAGCTTAGGGTTAGGGTTAGGGTTAGTGTTAGGTTACGGGTTAGGAGTAGGGTACGTGTTAGGGTTAGGGTAGTGGTTAGGGTTAGGGTACGCGTTAGGGTTAGGGTAGTTATTAAACCTATCCCACTCCCTAGATACCCCTTAGCACGTCAAGGAATATTATTTGGGGGTCCAGCCATGGAGAAGAGTTTAGACAGTAGGAGAAGATAAGGAACACACCCATTATCAAGAAATCACATTAGGATTCTCTTTTTAACCTGTTCCTTAAAACACTAGTGCTTAGGAAATCTATTGGAGGCAAAGCAGTCAAGGGTAGCTTAGGGTTAGGGTTAGGGTTAGGGTTAGGGTTAGGTTTAGGGTATGGCTTAGGGTACGGGTTCGGGTACGGGTTCGTGTACGCTGTAGGGTAAGGGTTAGGGTTAGGGTTAGGGTTAGTTTGAAGGTTAGGGCTCGGTTTAGGGTACGGGTTAGGATTAGGGTTCGTGTTAGGGTTAGGGTAGGGGTTAGGGTTAGGGTACGCGTTAGGGTTAGGGTAGTTATTAAACCTATCCCACTCTCTAGATACCCCTTAGCACGTCAAGGAATATTATTTGGGGGTCCAGCCATGGAGAAGAGTTTAGACACTAGGAGAAGATAAGGAACACACCCATTATCAAGAAATCACATTAGGATTCTCTTTTTAACCTGTTCCTTAAAACACTAGTGCTTAGGAAATCTATTGGAGGCAGAAGCAGTCAAGGGTAGCTTAGGGTTAGGATTAGGGTTAGGGCTAGGGTTAGGACACGGCTTAGGGTACGGGTTCGGGTATGGGTTCGTGTACGGCGTAGGGTATGGGTTTGGGTTAGGGTTAGGATTAGTTTGAAGGTTAGGGCTCGGTTTAGGGTACGGGTTAGGATTAGGGTTCGTGTTAGGGTTAGGGTAGGGGTTAGGGTTAGGGTACGCGTTAAGGTTAGGGTAGTTATTAAACCTATCCCACTCTCTAGATACCCCTTAGCACGTCAAGGAATATTATTTGGGGGTCCAGCCATGGAGAAGAGTTTAGACACTAGGAGAAGATAAGGAACACACCCATTATCAAGAAATCACATTAGGATTCTCTTTTTAACCTGTTCCTTAAAACACTAGTGCTTAGGAAATCTATTGGAGGCAGAAGCAGTCAAGGGTAGCTTAGGGTTAGTGTTAGGGTTAGGGTTAGGGTACGGCTTAGGGTACGGGTTCGGGTACGGGTTCGTGTACGCTGTAGGGGTATGGGTTAGTGTTAGGGTTAGGGTTAGTTTGAAGGTTAGGGCTCGGTTTAGGGTACGGGTTAGGATTAGGGTTCGTGTTAGGGTTAGGGTAGGGGTTAGGGTTAGGGTACGCGTTAGGGTTAGGGTAGTTATTAAACCTATCCCACTCTCTAGATAACCCTTAGCACGTCAAGGAATATTATTTGGGTGTCCAGCCATGGAGAAGAGTTTAGACACTAGGAGAAGATAAGGAACACACCCATTATCAAGAAATCACATTAGGATTCTCTTTTTAACCTGTTCCTTAAAACACTAGTGCTTAGGAAATCTATTGGAGGCAGAAGCAGTCAAGGGTAGCTTAGGGTTAGGGTTACGGTTAGGGTTAGGGTTAGGGTTATTGTTAGGGTAATGCTTAGAGTACGGGTTCGGGGACGGCATAGGGTATGGGTTAGGGTTAGGGTTAGGGTTAGTTTGAGGGTTAGGGCTCGGTTTAGGGTACGGGTTAGGAGTAGGGTACGTGTTAGGGTTAGGGTACGCGTTAGGGTTAGGGTACGCGTTAGGGTTAGGGTAGTTATTAAACCTATCCCACTCCCTAGATACCCCTTAGCACGTCAAGGAATATTATTTGGGGGGTCCAGCCATGCAGAAGAGTTTAGACAGTAGGAGAAGATAAGGAACACACCCATTATCAAGAAATCACATTAGGATTCTCTTTTTAACCTGTTCCTTAAAACACTAGTGCTTAGGAAATCTATTGGAGGCAAAGCAGTCAAGGGTAGCTTAGGGTTAGGGTTTGGGATAGGGTACGGCTTAGGGTACGGGTTCGGGTACGGGTTCGGGTACGGGTTTGGGTAAGGCGTAGGATATGGGTTAGGGTTAGGGTTAGGGTTAGTTTGAGGGTTAGGGCTCGGTTTAGGGTACGGGTTAGGATTAGGGTACGTGTTAGGGTTAGGGTAGGTGTTAGGGTTAGGGTACGCGTTAGGGTTAGGGTAGTTATTAAACCTATCCCACTCTCTAGATACCCCTTAGCACGTCAAGGAATATCATTTGGGGGTCCAGCCATGGAGAAGAGTTTAGACACTAGGAGAAGATAAGGAACACACCCATTATCAAGAAATCACATTAGGATTCTCTTTTTAACCTGTTCCTTAAAACACTAGTGCTTAGGAAATCTATTGGAGGCAGAAGCAGTCAAGGGTAGCTTAGTGTTAGGGTTAGGGTTATTGTTAGGGTAAGGCTTAGGGTACGGGTTCGGGTACGGCATAGGGTATGGGTTAGGGTTAGGGTTAGGGTTAGTTTGAGGGTTAGGGCTCGGTTTAGGGTACGGGTTAGGAGTAGGGTACGTGTTAGGGTTAGGGTAGGGGTTAGGGTTAGGGTACGCGTTAGGGTTAGGGTAGTTATTAAACCTATCCCACTCCCTAGATACCCCTTAGCACGTCAAGGAATATTATTTGGGGGTCCAGCCATGGAGAAGAGTTTAGACAGTAGGAGAAGATAAGGAACACACCCATTATCAAGAAATCACATTAGGATTCTCTTTTTAACCTGTTCCTTAAAACACTAGTGCTTAGGAAATCTATTGGAGGCAGAAGCAGTCAAGGGTAGCTTAGGGTTAGGGTTAGGGTTAGGTTAGGGTACGGCTTAGGGTACGGGTTCGGGTACGGGTTCGTGTACGCTGTAGGGTATGGGTTAGGGTTAGGGTTAGGGTTAGTTTGAAGGTTAGGGCTCGGTTTAGGGTACGGGTTAGGATTAGGGTTCGTGTTAGGGTTAGGGTAGTGGTTAGGGTTAGGGTACGCGTTAGGGTTAGGGTAGTTTTTAAACCTATCCCACTCTCTAGATAACCCTTAGCACGTCAAGGAATATTATTTGGGGGTCCAGCCATGGAGAAGAGTTTAGACACTAGGAGAAGATAAGGAACACACCCATTATCAAGAAATCACATTAGGATTCTCTTTTTAACCTGTTCCTTAAAACACTAGTGCTTAGGAAATCTATTGGAGGCAGAAGCAGTCAAGGGTAGCTTAGGGTTAGGGTTAGGGTTAGGGCTAGGGTTAGGACACGGCTTAGGGTACGGGTTCGGGTACGGGTTCGTGTACGGCGTAGGGTATGGGTTTGGGTTAGGGTTAGGGTTAGTTTGAAGGTTAGGGCTCGGTTTAGGGTACGGGTTAGGATTAGGGTTCGTGTTAGGGTTAGGGTAGGGGTTAGGGTTAGGGTACGCGTTAGGGTTAGGGTAGTTATTAAACCTGTCCCACTCTCTAGATACCCCTTAGCACGTCAAGGAATATTATTTGGGGGTCCAGCCATGGAGAAGAGTTTAGACACTAGGAGAAGATAAGGAACACACCCATTATCCTGAAATCACATTAGGATTCTCTTTTTAACCTGTTCCTTAATACACTAGTGCTTAGGAAATCTATTGGAGGCAGAAGCAGTCAAGGGTAGCTTAGGGTTAGGGTTACGGTTAGGGTTAGGGTTAGGGTTATTGTTAGGGTAAGGCTTAGGGTACGGGTTCGGGTACGGCATAGGGTATGGGTTAGGGTTAGGGTTAGGGTTAGTTTGAGGGTTAGGGCTCGGTTTAGGGTACGGGTTAGGATTAGGGTTCGTGTTAGGGTTAGGGTAGGGGTTAGGGTTAGGGTACGCGTTAGGGTTAGGGTAGTTATTAAACCTATCCCACTCTCTAGATACCCCTTAGCACGTCAAGGAATATTATTTGGGGGTCCAGCCATGGAGAAGAGTTTAGACACTAGGAGAAGATAAGGAACACACCCATTATCCTGAAATCACATTAGGATTCTCTTTTAACCTGTTCCTTAATACACTAGTGCTTAGGAAATCTATTGGAGGCAGAAGCAGTCAAGGGTAGCTTAGGGTTAGGGTTACGGTTAGGGTTAGGGTTAGGGTATGGCTTAGGGTACGGGTTCGGGTACGGGTTCGGGTACGGCGTAGGGTATGGGTTAGGGTTAGGGTTAGGGTTAGTTTGAGGGTTAGGGCTCGGTTTAGGGTACGGGTTAGGTTTAGGGTACGTGTTAGGGTTAGGGTAGGGGTTAGGGTTAGGGTACGCATTAGGGTTAGGGTAGTTATTAATCCTATCCCACTCTCTAGATACCCCTTAGCACGTCAAGGAATATTATTTGGGGTTCCAGCCATGGAGAAGAGTTTAGACACTAGGAGAAGATAAGGAACACACCCATTATCAAGAAATCACATTAGGATTCTCTTTTTAACCTGTTCCTTAAAACACTAGTGCTTAGGAAATCTATTGGAGGCAGAAGCAGTCAAGGGTAGCTTAGGGTTAGGGTTAGGGTACGGCTTAGGGTACGGGTTCGGGTACGGGTTCGTGTACGGCGTAGGGTATGGGTTAGGGTTAGGGTTAGGGTTAGTTTGAAGGTTAGGGCTCGGTTTAGGGTACGGGTTAGGATTAGGGTTCGTGTTAGGGTTAGGGTAGGTGTTAGGGTTAGGGTACGTGTTAGGGTTAGGGTAGTTATTAAACCTATCCCACTCCCTAGATACCCCTTAGCACGTCAAGGAATATTATTTGGGGGTCCAGCCATGGAGAAGAGTTTAGACACTAGGAGAAGATAAGGAACACACCCATTATCAAGAAATCACATTAGGATTCTCTTTTTAACCTGTTCCTTAAAACACTAGTGCTTAGGAAATCTATTGGAGGCAGAAGCAGTCAAGGGTAGCTTAGGGTTAGGGTTAGGGTTACGGCTAGGGTTAGGACACGGCTTAGGGTACGGGTTCGGGAACGGGTTCGTGTACGGCGTAGGGTATGGGTTTGGGTTAGTGTTAGGGTTAGTTTGAAGGTTAGGGCTCGGTTTAGGGTACGGGTTAGGATTAGGGTTCGTGTTAGGGTTAGGGTAGGGGTTAGGGTTAGGTTACGCGTTAGGGTTAGGGTAGTTATTAAACCTATCCCACTCTCTAGATACCCCTTAGCACGTCAAGGAATATTATTTGGGGGTCCAGCCATGGAGAAGAGTTTAGACACTAGGAGAAGATAAAGAACACACCGATTATACTGAAATCACATTAGGATTCTCTTTTTAACCTGTTCCTTAATACACTAGTGCTTAGGAAATCTATTGGAGGCAGAAGCAGTCAAGGGTAGCTTAGGGTTAGGGTTACGGTTAGGGTTAGGGTTAGGGTATGGCTTAGGGTACGGGTTCGGGTACGGGTTCGGGTACGGCGTAGGGTATGGGTTAGGGTTAGGGTTAGGGTTAGTTTGAGGGTTAGGGCTCGGTTTAGGTTACGGGTTAGGATTAGGGTACGTGTTAGGGTTAGGGTAGGGGTTAGGGTTAGGGTACGCGTTAGGGTTAGGGTAGTTATTAAACCTATCCCACTCTCTAGATACCCCTTTGCACGTTAAGGAATATCATTTCGGGGTCCAGCCATGGAGAAGAGTTTAGACACTAGGAGAAGATAAGGAACACACCCATTATCAAGAAATCACATTAGGATTCTCTTTTTAACCTGTTCCTTAAAACACTAGTGCTTAGAAAATCTATTGGAGGCAGAAGCAGTCAAGGGTAGCTTAGGGTTAGGGTTTGGGATAGGGTACGGCTTAGGGTACGGGTTCGGGTACGGGTTCGGGTACGGGTTTGGGTATGGCGTAGGATATGGGTTAGGGTTAGGGTTAGGGTTAGTTTGAGGGTTAGGGCTCGGTTTAGGGTACGGGTTAGGATTAGGGTACGTGTTAGGGTTAGGGTAGGGGTTAGGGTTAGGGTACGCGTTAGGGTTAGGGTAGTTATTAAACCTATCCCACTCTCTAGATACCCCTTAGCACGTCAAGTAATATTATTTGGGGGTCCAGCCATGGAGAAGAGTTTAGACACTAGGAGAAGATAAGGAACACACCCATTATCAAGAAATCACATTAGGATTCTCTTTTTAACCTGTTCCTTAAAACACTAGTGCTTAGGAAATCTATTGGAGGCAGAAGCAGTCAAGGGTAGCTTAGGGTTAGGGTTAGGGTTAGTGTTAGGTTACGGGTTAGGAGTAGGGTACGTTTTGGGTTAGGGTAGTGGTTAGGGTTATGGTACTCGTTAGGGTTAGGGTAGTTATTAAACCTATCCCACTCCCTAGATACCCCTTAGCACGTCAAGGAATATTATTTGGGGGTCCAGCCATGGAGAAGAGTTTAGACAGTAGGAGAAGATAAGGAACACACCCATTATCAAGAAATCACATTAGGATTCTCTTTTTAACCTGTTCCTTAAAACACTAGTGCTTAGGAAATCTATTCGAGGCAAAGCAGTCAAGGGTAGCTTAGGGTTAGGGTTAGGGTTAGGGTTAGGGTTAGGTTTAGGGTATGGCTTAGGGTACGGGTTCGGGTACGGGTTCGTGTACGCTGTAGGGTAAGGGTTAGGGTTAGGGTTAGGGTTAGTTTGAAGGTTAGGGCTCGGTTTAGGGTACGGGTTAGGATTAGGGTTCGTGTTAGGGTTAGGGTAGGGGTTAGGGTTAGGGTACGCGTTAGGGTTAGGGTAGTTATTAAACCTATCCCACTCTCTAGATACCCCTTAGCACGTCAAGGAATATTATTTGGGGGTCCAGCCATGGAGAAGAGTTTAGACACTAGGAGAAGATAAGGAACACACCCATTATCAAGAAATCACATTAGGATTCTCTTTTTAACCTGTTCCTTAAAACACTAGTGCTTAGGAAATCTATTGGAGGCAGAAGCAGTCAAGGGTAGCTTAGGGTTAGGATTAGGGTTAGGGCTAGGGTTAGGACACGGCTTAGGGTACGGGTTCGGGTATGGGTTCGTGTACGGCGTAGGGTATGGGTTTGGGTTAGGGTTAGGATTAGTTTGAAGGTTAGGGCTCGGTTTAGGGTACGGGTTAGGATTAGGGTTCGTGTTAGGGTTAGGGTAGGGGTTAGGGTTAGGGTACGCGTTAAGGTTAGGGTAGTTATTAAACCTATCCCACTCTCTAGATACCCCTTAGCACGTCAAGGAATATTATTTGGGGGTCCAGCCATGGAGAAGAGTTTAGACACTAGGAGAAGATAAGGAACACACCCATTATCAAGAAATCACATTAGGATTCTCTTTTTAACCTGTTCCTTAAAACACTAGTGCTTAGGAAATCTATTGGAGGCAGAAGCAGTCAAGGGTAGCTTAGGGTTAGGGTTAGGGTTAGGGTTAGGGTACGGCTTAGGGTACGGGTTCGGGTACGGGTTCGTGTACGCTGTAGGGTATGGGTTAGTGTTAGGGTTAGGGTTAGTTTGAAGGTTAGGGCTCGGTTTAGGGTACGGGTTAGGATTAGGGTTCGTGTTAGGGTTAGGGTAGGGGTTAGGGTTAGGGTACGCGTTAGGGTTAGGGTAGTTATTAAACCTATCCCACTCTCTAGATAACCCTTAGCACGTCAAGGAATATTATTTGGGTGTCCAGCCATGGAGAAGAGTTTAGACACTAGGAGAAGATAAGGAACACACCCATTATAAAGAAATCACATTAGGATTCTCTTTTTAACCTGTTCCTTAAAACACTAGTGCTTAGGAAATCTATTGGAGGCAGAAGCAGTCAAGGGTAGCTTAGGGTTAGGGTTACGGTTAGGGTTAGGGTTAGGGTTATTGTTAGGGTAATGCTTAGAGTACGGGTTCGGGTACGGCGTAGGGTATGGGGTTAGGGTTAGGGTTAGGGTTAGTTTGAGGGTTAGGGCTCGGTTTAGGGTACGGGTTAGGAGTAGGGTACGTGTTAGGGTTAGGGTACGCGTTAGGGTTAGGGTACGCGTTAGGGTTAGGGTAGTTATTAAGCCTATCCCACTCCCTAGATACCCCTTAGCACGTCAAGGAATATTATTTGGGGGTCCAGCCATGCAGAAGAGTTTAGACAGTAGGAGAAGATAAGGAAAACACCCATTATCAAGAAATCACATTAGGATTCTCTTTTTAACCTGTTCCTTAAAACACTAGTGCTTAGGAAATCTATTGGAGGCAAAGCAGTCAAGGGTAGCTTAGGGTTAGGGTTAGGATTAGGGTTAGGGTACGGCTTAGGGTACGGGTTCGGGTACGGGTTCGTGTACGCTGTAGGGTATGGGTTAGGGTTAGGGTTAGGGTTAGTTTGAGGGTTAGGGCTCGGTTTAGGGTACGGGTTAGGATTAGGGTACGTGTTAGGGTTAGGGTAGGGGTTAGGGTTAGGGTACGCGTTAGGGTTAGGGTAGTTATTAAACCTATCCCACTCTCTAGATACCCCTTAGCACGTCAAGGAATATCATTTGGGGGTCCAGCCATGGAGAAGAGTTTAGACACTAGGAGAAGATAAGGAACACACCCATTATCAAGAAATCACATTAGGATTCTCTTTTTAACCTGTTCCTTAAAACACTAGTGCTTAGGAAATCTATTGGAGGCAGAATTAGTCAAGGGTAGCTTAGGGTTAGGGTTAGGGTTATTGTTAGGGTAAGGCTTAGGGTACGGGTTCGGGTACGGCATAGGGTATGGGTTAGGGTTAGGGTTAGGGTTAGTTTGAGGGTTAGGGCTCGGTTAAGGGTACGGGTTAGGAGTAGGGTACGTGTTAGGGTTAGGGTAGGGGTTAGGGTTAGGGTACGCGTTAGGGTTAGGGTAGTTATTAAACCTATCCCACTCCCTAGATACCCCTTAGCACGTCAAGGAATATTATTTGGGGGTCCAGCCATGGAGAAGAGTTTAGACAGTAGGAGAAGATAAGGAACACACCCATTATCAAGAAATCACATTAGGATTCTCTTTTTAACCTGTTCCTTAAAACACTAGTGCTTAGGAAATCTATTGGAGGCAGAAGCAGTCAAGGGTAGCTTAGGGTTAGGGTTAGGGTTAGGGTTAGGGTACGGCTTAGGGTACGGGTTCGGGTACGGGTTCGTGTACGCTGTAGGGTATGGGTTAGGGTTAGGGTTAGGGTTAGTTTGAAGGTTAGGGCTCGGTTTAGGGTACGGGTTAGGATTAGGGTTCGTGTTAGGGTTAGGGTAGGGGTTAGGGTTAGGGTACGCGTTAGGGTTAGGGTAGTTATTAAACCTGTCCCACTCTCTAGATACCCCTTAGCACGTCAAGGAATATTATTTGGGGGTCCAGCCATGGAGAAGAGTTTAGACACTAGGAGAAGATAAGGAACACACCCATTATCCTGAAATCACATTAGGATTCTCTTTTTAACCTGTTCCTTAATACACTAGTGCTTAGGAAATCTATTGGAGGCAGAAGCAGTCAAGGGTAGCTTAGGGTTAGGGTTACGGTTAGGGTTAGGGTTAGGGTTATTGTTAGGGTAAGGCTTAGGGTACGGGTTCGGGTACGGCATAGGGTATGGGTTAGGGTTAGGGTTAGGGTTAGTTTGAGGGTTAGGGCTCGGTTTAGGGTACGGGTTAGGAGTAGGGTACGTGTTAGGGTTAGGGTAGGGGTTAGGGTTAGGGTACGCGTTAGGGTTAGGGTAGTTATTAAACCTATCCCACTCTCTAGATACCCCTTAGCACGTCAAGGAATATTATTTGGGGGTCCAGCCATGGAGAAGAGTTTAGACACTAGGAGAAGATAAGGAACACACCCATTATCAAGAAATCACATTAGGATTCTCTTTTTAACCTGTTCCTTAAAACACTAGTGCTTAGGAAATCTATTGGAGGCAGAAGCAGTCAAGGGTAGCTTAGGGTTAGGGTTAGGGTTAGGGCTAGGGTTAGGACACGGCTTAGGGTACGGGTTCGGGTACGGGTACGTGTACGGCGTAGGGTATGGGTTTGGGTTAGGGTTAGGGTTAGTTTGAAGGTTAGGGCTCGGTTTAGGGTACGGGTTAGGATTAGGGTTCGTGTTAGGGTTAGGGTAGGGGTTAGGGTTAGGGTACGCGTTAGGGTTAGGGTAGTTATTAAACCTATCCCACTCTCTAGATACCCCTTAGCACGTCAAGGAATATTATTTGGGGGTCCAGCCATGGAGAAGAGTTTAGACACTAGGAGAAGATAAAGAACACACCGATTATACTGAAATCACATTAGGATTCTCTTTTTAACCTGTTCCTTAATACACTAGTGCTTAGGAAATCTATTGGAGGCAGAAGCAGTCAAGGGTAGCTTAGGGTTAGGGTTACGGTTAGGGTTAGGGTTAGGGTATGGCTTAGGGTACGGGTTCGGGTACGGGTACGGGTACAGCGTAGGGTATGGGTTAGGGTTAGGGTTAGGGTTAGTTTGAGGGTTAGGGCTCGGTTTAGGGTACGGGTTAGGATTAGGGTACGTGTTAGGGTTAGGGTAGGGGTTAGGGTTAGGGTACGCGTTAGGGTTAGGGTAGTTATTAAACCTATCCCACTCTCTAGATACCCCTTTGCACGTTAAGGAATATCATTTCGGGGTCCAGCCATGGAGAAGACTTTAGACACTAGGAGAAGATAAGGAACACACCCATTATCAAGAAATCACATTAGGATTCTCTTTTTAACCTGTTCCTTAAAACACTAGTCCTTAGGAAATCTATTGGAGGCAGAAGCAGTCAAGGGTAGCTTAGGGTTAGGGTTTGGGATAGGGTACGGCTTAGGGTACGGGTTCGGGTACGGGTTCGGGTACGGGTTTGGGTATGGCGTAGGATATGGGTTAGGGTTAGGGTTAGGGTTAGTTTGAGGGTTAGGGCTCGGTTTAGGGTACGGGTTAGGATTAGGGTACGTGTTACGGTTAGGGTAGGGGTTAGGGTTAGGGTACGCGTTAGGGTTAGGATAGTTATTAAACCTATCCCACTCTCTAGATACCCCTTAGCACGTCAAGTAATATTATTTGGGGGTCCAGCCATGGAGAAGAGTTTAGACACTAGGAGAAGATAAGGAACACACCCATTATCAAGAAATCACATTAGGATTCTCTTT
Source organism: Eschrichtius robustus (assembly GCF_028021215.1). Taxonomy (NCBI): domain Eukaryota; kingdom Metazoa; phylum Chordata; class Mammalia; order Artiodactyla; family Eschrichtiidae; genus Eschrichtius; species Eschrichtius robustus. The sequence goes on from NW_027175269.1 coordinate 487,795, forward strand.
TTAACCTGTTCCTTAAAACACTAGTGCTTAGGAAATCTATTGGAGGCAGAAGCAGTCAAGGGTAGCTTAGGGTTAGGGTTAGGGTTAGTGTTAGGTTACGGGTTAGGAGTAGGGTACGTGTTAGGGTTAGGGTAGTGGTTAGGGTTAGGGTACGCGTTAGGGTTAGGGTAGTTATTAAACCTATCCCACTCCCTAGATACCCCTTAGCACGTCAAGGAATATTATTTGGGGGTCCAGCCATGGAGAAGAGTTTAGACAGTAGGAGAAGATAAGGAACACACCCATTATCAAGAAATCACATTAGGATTCTCTTTTTAACCTGTTCCTTAATACACTAGTGCTTAGGAAATCTATTGGAGGCAAAGCAGTCAAGGGTAGCTTAGGGTTAGGGTTAGGGTTAGGGTTAGGGTTAGGTTTAGGGTATGGCTTAGGGTACGGGTTCGGGTACGGGTTCGTGTACGCTGTAGGGTAAGGGTTAGGGTTAGGGTTAGGGTTAGTTTGAAGGTTAGGGCTCGGTTTAGGGTACGGGTTAGGATTAGGGTTCGTGTTAGGGTTAGGGTAGGGGTTAGGGTTAGGGTACGCGTAAGGGTTAGGGTATTTATTAAACCTATCCCACTCTCTAGATACCCCTTAGCACGTCAAGGAATATTATTTGGGGGTCCAGCCATGGAGAAGAGTTTAGACACTAGGAGAAGATAAGGAACACACCCATTATCAAGAAGTCACATTAGGATTCTCTTTTTAACCTGTTCCTTAAAACACTAGTGCTTAGGAAATCTATTGGAGGCAGAAGCAGTCAAGGGTAGCTTAGGGTTAGGATTAGGGTTAGGGCTAGGGTTAGGACACGGCTTAGGGTACGGGTTCGGGTATGGGTTCGTGTACGGCGTAGGGTATGGGTTTGGGTTAGGGTTAGGATTAGTTTGAAGGTTAGGGCTCGGTTTAGGGTACGGGTTAGGATTAGGGTTCGTGTTAGGGTTAGGGTAGGGGTTAGGGTTATGGTACGCGTTAAGGTTAGGGTAGTTATTAAACCTATCCCACTCTCTAGATACCCCTTAGCACGTCAAGGAATATTATTTGGGGGTCCAGCCATGGAGAAGAGTTTAGACACTAGGAGAAGGTAAGGAACACACCCATTATCAAGAAATCACATTAGAATTCTCTTTTTAACCTGTTCCTTAAAACACTAGTGCTTAGGAAATCTATTGGAGGCAGAAGCAGTCAAGGGTAGCTTAGGGTTAGGGTTAGGGTTAGGGTTAGGGTACGGCTTAGGGTACGGGTTCGGGTACGGGTTCGTGTACGCTGTAGGGTATGGGTTAGTGTTAGGGTTAGGGTTAGTTTGAAGGTTAGGGCTCGGTTTAGGGTACGGGTTAGGATTAGGGTTCGTGTTAGTGTTAGGGTAGGGGTTAGGGTTAGGGTACGCGTTAGGGTTAGGGTAGTTATTAAACCTATCCCACTCTCTAGATAACCCTTAGCACGTCAAGGAATATTATTTGGGTGTCCAGCCATGGAGAAGAGTTTAGACACTAGGAGAAGATAAGGAACACACCCATTATAAAGAAATCACATTAGGATTCTCTTTTTAACCTGTTCCTTAAAACACTAGTGCTTAGGAAATCTATTGGAGGCAGAAGCAGTCAAGGGTAGCTTAGGGTTAGGGTTACGGTTAGGGTTAGGGTTAGGGTTATTGTTAGGGTAATGCTTAGAGTACGGGTTCGGGGACGGCATAGGGTATGGGTTAGGGTTAGGGTTAGGGTTAGTTTGAGGGTTAGGGCTCGGTTTAGGGTACGGGTTAGGAGTAGGGTACGTGTTAGGGTTAGGGTACGCGTTAGGGTTAGGGTACGCGTTAGGGTTAGGGTAGTTATTAAACCTATCCCACTCCCTAGATACCCCTTAGCACGTCAAGGAATATTATTTGGGGGTCCAGCCATGCAGAAGAGTTTAGATAGTAGGAGAAGATAAGGAACACACCCATTATCAAGAAATCACATTAGGATTCTCTTTTTAACCTGTTCCTTAAAACACTAGTGCTTAGGAAATCTATTGGAGGCAAAGCAGTCAAGGGTAGCTTAGGGTTAGGGTTTGGGATAGGGTACGGCTTAGGGTACGGGTTCGGGTACGGGTTCGGGTACGGGTTTGGGTATGGCGTAGGATATGGGTTAGGGTTAGGGTTAGGGTTAGTTTGAGGGTTAGGGCTCGGTTTAGGGTACGGGTTAGGATTAGGGTACGTGTTAGGGTTAGGGTAGGGGTTAGGGTTAGGGTAGGCGTTAGGGTTAGGGTAGTTATTAAACCTATCCCACTCTCTAGATACCCCTTAGCACGTCAAGGAATATCATTTGGGGGTCCAGCCATGGAGAAGAGTTTAGACACTAGGAGAAGATAAGGAACACACCCATTATCAAGAAATCACATTAGGATTCTCTTTTTAACCTGTTCCTTAAAACACTAGTGCTTAGGAAATCTATTGGAGGCAGAAGAAGTCAAGGGTAGCTTAGTGTTAGGGTTAGGGTTAGGGTTAGGTTTAGGGTTAGGGTACGGCTTAGGGTAAGGGTTCGGGTACGGGTTCGCGTACGGCGTAGGGTATGGGTTAGGGTTAGGGTTAGGGTTAGTTTGAAGGTTAGGGCTCGGTATAGGGTACGGGTTAGGATTAGGGTTCGTGTTAGGGTTAGGGTAGGGGTTAGGGTTAGGGTACGCGTTAAGGTTAGGGTAGTTATTAAACCTATCCCACTCCCTAGATACCCCTTAGCACGTCAAGGGATATTATTTGGGGGTCCAGCCATGGAGAAGAGTTTAGACACTAGGAGAAGATAAGGAACACACCCATTATCAAGAAATCACATTAGGATTCTCTTTTTAACCTGTTCCTTAAAACACTAGTGCTTAGGAAATCTATTGGAGGCAGAAGCAGTCAAGGGTAGCTTAGGGTTAGGGTTAGGGTTAGGGCTAGGGTTAGGACACGGCTTAGGGTACGGGTTCGGGTACGGGTTCGTGTATGGCGTAGGGTATGGGTTTGGGTTAGTGTTAGGGTTAGTTTGAAGGTTAGGGCTCGGTTTAGGGTACGGGTTAGGATTAGGGTACGTGTTAGGGTTATGGTACGCATTAGGGTTAGGGTAGTTATTAAACCTATCCCACTCTCTAGATACCCCTTAGCACGTCAAGGAATATTATTTGGGTGTCCAGCCATGGAGAAGAGTTTAGACACTAGGAGAAGATAAGGAACACACCCATTATCAATAAATCACATTAGGATTCTCTTTTTAACCTGTTCCTTAAAACACTAGTGCTTAGGAAATCTATTGGAGGCAGAAGCAGTCAAGGGTAGCTTAGGGTTAGGGTTAGGTTTAGGGTTAGGGTTAGGGTTAGGGTTAGGGTACGGCTTAGGGTACGGTTTCAGGTACGGGTTCGTGTACGGCGTAGTGTATGGGTTAGGGTTAGGGTTAGTTTGAAGGTTAGGGCTCGGTTTAGGGTACGGGTTAGGATTAGGGTTCGAGTTAGGGTTATGGTAGGGGTTAGGGTTAGGGTACGCGTTAGGGTTAGGGTAGTTATTAAACCTATCCCACTCTCTAGATACCCCTTAGCACGTCAAGGAATATTATTTGGGGGTCCAGCCATGGAGAAGAGTTTAGACACTAGGAGAAGATAAGGAACACACCCATTATCCTGAAATCACATTAGGATTCTCTTTTTAACCTGTTCCTTAAAACACTAGTGCTTAGGAAATCTATTGGAGGCAGAAGCAGTCAAGGGTAGCTTAGGGTTAGGGTTAGGGTTAGGGTTAGGGTTAGGGTACGGCTTAGGGTACGGGTTCGGGTACGGGTTCGTGTACGGCGTAGGGTATGGGTTAGGGTTATGGTTAGGGTTAGTTTGAAGGTTAGGGCTCGGTTTAGGGTACGGGTTAGGATTAGGGTTCGTGTTAGGGTTAGGGTAGGCGTTAGGGTTAGGGTACGTGTTAGGGTTAGGGTAGTTATTAAACCTATCCCACTCCCTAGATACCCCTTAGCACGTCAAGGAATATTATTTGGGGGTCCAGCCATGGAGAAGAGTTTAGACACTAGGAGAAGATAAGGAACACACCCATTATCAAGAAATCACATTAGGATTCTCTTTTTAACCTGTTCCTTAAAACACTAGTGCTTAGGAAATCTATTGGAGGCAGAAGCAGTCAAGGGTAGCTTAGGGTTAGGGTTAGGGTTACGGCTAGGGTTAGGACACGGCTTAGGTTACGGGTTCGGGAACGGGTTCGTGTACGGCGTAGGGTATGGGTTTGGGTTAGTGTTAGGGTTAGTTTGAAGGTTAGGCCTCGGTTTAGGGTACGGGTTAGGATTAGGGTTCGTGTTAGGGTTAGGGTAGGGGTTAGGGTTAGGGTACGCGTTAGGGTTAGGGTAGTTATTAAACCTATCCCACTCTCTAGATACCCCTTAGCACGTCAAGGAATATTATTTGGGGGTCCAGCCATGGAGAAGAGTTTAGACACTAGGAGAAGATAAAGAACACACCGATTATACTGAAATCACATTAGGATTCTCTTTTTAACCTGTTCCTTAATACACTAGTGCTTAGGAAATCTATTGGAGGCAGAAGCAGTCAAGGGTAGCTTAGGGTTAGGGTTACGGTTAGGGTTAGGGTTAGGTTATGGCTTAGGGTACGGGTTCGGGTACGGGTTCGGGTACGGCGTAGGGTATGGGTTAGGGTTAGGGTTAGGGTTAGTTTGAGGGTTAGGGCTCGGTTTAGGGTACGGGTTAGGATTAGGGTACGTGTTAGGGTTAGGGTAGTGGTTAGGGTTAGGGTACGCGTTAGGGTTAGGGTAGTTATTAAACCTATCCCACTCTCTAGATACCCCTTTGCACGTTAAGGAATATCATTTCGGGGTCCAGCCATGGAGAAGAGTTTAGACACTAGGAGAAGATAAGGAACACACCCATTATCAAGAAATCACATTAGGATTCTCTTTTTAACCTGTTCCTTAAAACACTAGTGCTTAGGAAATCTATTGGAGGCAGAAGCAGTCAAGGGTAGCTTAGGGTTAGGGTTAGGGTTAGGGTTAGGGTACGGCTTAGGGTACGGGTTCGGGTACGGGTTCGTGTACGCTGTAGGGTATGGGTTAGGGTTAGGGTTAGGGTTAGTTTGAAGGTTAGGGCTCGGTTTAGGGTACGGGTTAGGATTAGGGTTCGTGTTAGGGTTAGGGTAGGGGTTAGGGTTAGGGTACGCGTTAGGGTTAGGGTAGTTATTAAACGTATCCCACTCTCTAGATAACCCTTAGCACGTCAAGGAATATTATTTGGGTGTCCAGCCATGGAGAAGAGTTTAGACACTAGGAGAAGATAAGGAACACACCCATTATCAAGAAATCACATTAGGATTCTCTTTTTAACCTGTTCCTTAAAACACTAGTGCTTAGGAAATCTATTGGAGGCAGAAGCAGTCAAGGGTAGCTTAGGGTTAGGGTTTGGGATAGGGTACGGCTTAGGGTACGGGTTCGGGTACGGGTTCGGGTACGGGTTTGGGTATGGCGTAGGATATGGGTTAGGGTTAGGGTTAGGGTTAGTTTGAGGGTTAGGGCTCGGTTTAGGTTACGGGTTAGGATTAGGGTACGTGTTAGGGTTAGGGTAGGGGTTAGGGTTAGGGTACGCGTTAGGGTTAGGGTAGTTATTAAACCTATCCCACTCTCTAGATACCCCTTAGCACGTCAAGTAATATTATTTGGGGGTCCAGCCATGGAGAAGAGTTTAGACACTAGGAGAAGATAAGGAACACACCCATTATCAAGAAATCACATTAGGATTCTCTTTTTAACCTGTTCCTTAAAACACTAGTGCTTAGGAAATCTATTGGAGGCAGAAGCAGTCAAGGGTAGCTTAGGGTTAGGGTTAGGGTTAGGGTTAGGTTTAGGGTACGGCTTAGGGTACGGGTTCGGGTACGGGTTCGGGTACGGGTTCGGGTACGGCGTAGGGTATGGGTTAGGGTTAGGGTTAGGGTTAGTTTGAGGGTTAGGGCTCGGTTTAGTGTACGGGTTAGGATTAGTGTACGTGTTAGGGTTAGGGTAGAGGTTAGGTTAGGGTATGCGTTAGGGTTAGGGTAGTTATTAAACCTATCCCACTCTCTAGATACCCCTTAGCACGTCAAGGAATATTATTTGGGGGTCCAGCCATGGAGAAGAGTTTAGACACTAGGAGAAGATAAGGAACACACCCATTATCAAGAAATCACATTAGGATTCTCTTTTTAACCTGTTCCTTAAAACACTAGTGCTTAGGAAATCTATTGGAGGCAGAATTAGTCAAGGGTAGCTTAGGGTTAGGGTTAGGGTTATTGTTAGGGTAAGGCTTAGGGTACGGGTTCGGGTACGGCATAGGGTATGGGTTAGGGTTAGGGTTAGGGTTAGTTTGAGGGTTAGGGCTCGGTTTAGGGTACGGGTTAGGATTAGGGTACGTGTTAGGGTTAGGGTAGGGGTTAGGGTTAGGGTACGCGTTAGGGTTAGGGTAGTTATTAAACCTATCCCACTCCCTAGATACCCCTTAGCACGTCAAGGAATATTATTTGGGGGACCAGCCATGGAGAAGAGTTTAGACAGTAGGAGAAGATAAGGAACACACCCATTATCAAGAAATCACATTAGGATTCTCTTTTTAACCTGTTCCTTAAAACACTAGTGCTTAGGAAATCTATTGGAGGCAGAAGCAGTCAAGGGTAGCTTAGGGTTAGGGTTAGGGTTAGGGTTAGGGTTAGGGAACGGGTTCGGGTACGGGTTCGTGTACGGCGTAGGGAATGGGTTAGGGTTAGGGTTAGGGTTAGTTTGAAGGTTAGGGCTCGGTTTAGGGTACGGGTTAGGATTAGGTTTCGTGTTAGGGTTAGGGTAGGGGTTAGGGTTAGGGTAGGCGTTAGGGTTAGGGTAGTTATTAAACCTATCCCACTCTCTAGATACCCCTTAGCACGTCAAGGAATATTATTTGGGGGTCCAGCCATGGAGAAGAGTTTAGACACTAGGAGAAGATAAGGAACACACCCATTATCAAGAAATCACATTAGGATTCTCTTTTTAACCTGTTCCTTAAAACACTAGTGCTTAGGAAATCTATTGGAGGCAGAAGCCGTGAAGGGTAGCTTAGGGTTAGGGTTACGGTTAGGGTTAGGGTTAGGGTATGGCTTAGGGTACGGGTTCGGGTACGGGTTCGGGTACGGCGTAGGGTATGGGTTAGGGTTAGGGTTAGGGTTAGTTTGAGGGTTAGGGCTCGGTTTAGGTTACGGGTTAGGATTAGGGTACGTGTTAGGGTTAGGGTAGGGGTTAGGGTTAGGGTACGCATTAGGGTTAGGGTAGTTATTAAACCTATCCCACTCTCTAGATACCCCTTAGCACGTCAAAGAATATTATTTGGGGGTCCAGCCATGGAGAAGAGTTTAGACACTAGGAGAAGATAAGGAACACACCCATTATCAAGAAATCACATTAGGATTCTCTTTTTAACCTGTTCCTTAAAACACTAGTGCTCAGGAAATCTATTGGAGGCAGAAGCAGTCAAGGGTAGCTTAGGGTTAGGGTTAGGGTTAGGTTTAGGGTACGGCATAGGGTACGGGTTCGGGTACGGGTTCGGGTACGTGTTCGGGTACGGCGTAGGGTATGGGTTAGGTTGAGGGTTAGGGTTAGTTTGAGGGTTAGGGCTCGGTTTAGGTTACGGGTTAGGATTAGGGTACGTGTTAGGGTTAGGGTAGGGGTTAGGGTTAGGGTTAGGGTTAGGGTTAGGGTACGCATTAGGGTTAGGGTAGTTATTAAACCTATCCCACTCTCTAGATACCCCTTAGCACGTCAAGGAATATTATTTGGGTGTCCAGCCATGGAGAAGAGTTTAGACACTAGGAGAAGATAAGGAACACACCCATTATCAAGAAATCACATTAGGATTCTCTTTTTAACCTGTTCCTTAAAACACTAGTGCTTAGGAAATCTATTGGAGGCAGAAGCAGTCAAGGGTAGCTTAGGGTTAGGGTTAGGTTTAGGGTTAGGGTTAGGGTTAGGGTTAGGGTACGGATTAGGGTACGGTTTCAGGTACGGGTTCGTGTACGGCGTAGTGTATGGGTTAGGGTTAGGGTTAGTTTGAAGGTTAGGGCTCGGTTTAGGGTACGGGTTAGGATTAGGGTTCGAGTTAGGGTTATGGTAGGGGTTAGGGTTAGGGTACGCGTTAGGGTTAGGGTAGTTATTAAACCTATCCCACTCTCTAGATACCCCTTAGCACGTCAAGGAATATTATTTGGGGGTCCAGCCATGGAGAAGATTTTAGACACTAGGAGAAGATAAGGAACACACCCATTATCAAGAAATCACATTAGGATTCTCTTTTTAACCTGTTCCTTAATACACTAGTGCTTAGGAAATCTATTGGAGGCAGAAGCAGTCAAGGGTAGCTTAGGGTTAGGGTTAGGGTTAGGGTTAGGTTTAGGGTACGGCTTAGGGTACGGGTTCGGGTACGGGTTCGGGTACGGGTTCGGGTACGGCGTAGGGTATGGGTTAGGGTTAGGGTTAGGGTTAGTTTGAGGGTTAGGGCTCGGTTTAGTGTACGGGTTAGGATTAGTGTACGTGTTAGGGTTAGGGTAGAGGTTAGGTTAGGGTATGCGTTAGGGTTAGGGTAGTTATTAAACCTATCCCACTCTCTAGATACCCCTTAGCACGTCAAGGAATATTATTTGGGGGTCCAGCCATGGAGAAGAGTTTAGACACTAGGAGAAGATAAGGAACACACCCATTATCAAGAAATCACATTAGGATTCTCTTTTTAACCTGTTCCTTAAAACACTAGTGCTTAGGAAATCTATTGGAGGCAGAATTAGTCAAGGGTAGCTTAGGGTTAGGGTTAGGGTTATTGTTAGGGTAAGGCTTAGGATACGGGTTCGGGTACGGCATAGGGTATGGGTTAGGGTTAGGGTAAGGTTTAGTTTGAGGGTTAGGGCTCGGTTTAGGGTACGGGTTAGGAGTAGGGTACGTGTTAGGGTTAGGGTAGGGGTTAGGGTTAGGGTACGCGTTAGGGTTAGGGTAGTTATTAAACCTATCCCACTCCCTAGATACCCCTTAGCACGTCAAGGAATATTATTTGGGGGTCCAGCCATGGAGAAGAGTTTAGACAGTAGGAGAAGATAAGGAACACACCCATTATCAAGAAATCACATTAGGATTCTCTTTTTAACCTGTTTCTTAAAACACTAGTGCTTAGGAAATCTATTGGAGGCAGAAGCAGTCAAGGGTAGCTTAGGGTTAGGGTTAGGGTTAGGGTTAGGGTACGGCTTAGGGTACGGGTTCGGGTACGGGTTCGTGTACGCTGTAGGGTATGGGTTAGTGTTAGGGTTAGGGTTAGTTTGAAGGTTAGGGCTCGGTTTAGGGTACGGGTTAGGATTAGGGTTCGTGTTAGGGTTAGGGTAGGGGTTAGGGTTAGGGTACGCGTTAGGGTTAGGGTAGTTATTAAACCTATCCCACTCTCTAGATAACCCTTAGCACGTCAAGGAATATTATTTGGGTGTCCAGCCATGGAGAAGAGTTTAGACACTAGGAGAAGATAAGGAACACACCCATTATAAAGAAATCACATTAGGATTCTCTTTTTAACCTGTTCCTTAAAACACTAGTGCTTAGGAAATCTATTGGAGGCAGAAGCAGTCAAGGGTAGCTTAGGGTTAGGGTTACGGTTAGGGTTAGGGTTAGGGTTATTGTTAGGGTAATGCTCAGGGTACGGGTTCGGGGACGGCATAGGGTATGGGTTAGGGTTAGGGTTAGGGTTAGTTTGAGGGTTAGGGCTCGGTTTAGGGTACGGGTTAGGAGTAGGGTACGTGTTAGGGTTAGGGTAGGGGTTAGGGTTAGGGTACGCGTTAGGGTTAGGGTAGTTATTAAACCTATCCCACTCCCTAGATACCCCTTAGCACGTCAAGGAATATTATTTGGGGGTCCAGCCATGGAGAAGAGTTTAGACAGTAGGAGAAGATAAGGAACACACCCATTATCAAGAAATCACATTAGGATTCTCTTTTTAACCTGTTCCTTAAAACACTAGTGCTTAGGAAATCTATTGGAGGCAGAAGCAGTCAAGGGTAGCTTAGGGTTAGGGTTAGGTTTAGGGTTAGGGTTAGGGTTAGGCTTAGGGTACGGCTTAGGGTACGGTTTCAGGTACGGGTTCGTGTACGGCGTAGTGTATGGGTTAGGGTTAGGGTTAGTTTGAAGGTTAGGGCTCTGTTTAGGGTACGGGTTAGGATTAGGGTTCGAGTTAGGGTTAGGGTAGGGGTTAGGGTTAGGGTACGCGTTAGGGTTACGGTAGTTATTAAACCTATCCCACTCTCTAGATAACCCTTAGCACGTCAAGGAATATTATTTGGGGGTCCAGCCATGGAGAAGAGTTTAGACACTAGGAGAAGATAAGGAACACACCCATTATCAAGAAATCACATTAGGATTCTCTTTTTAACCTGTTCCTTAAAACACTAGTGCTTAGGAAATCTATTGGAGGCAGAATTAGTCAAGGGTAGCTTAGGGTTAGGGTTAGGGTTATTGTTAGGGTAAGGCTTAGGGTACGGGTTCGGGTACGGCATAGGGTATGGGTTAGGGTTAGGGTTAGGGTTAGTTTGAGGGTTAGGGCTCGGTTTAGGGTACGGGTTAGGAGTAGGGTACGTGTTAGGGTTAGGGTAGGGGTTAGGGTTAGGGTACGCGTTAGGGTTAGGGTAGTTATTAAACCTATCCCACTCTCTAGATACCCCTTAGCACGTCAAGGAATATTATTTGGGGGTCCAGCCATGGAGAAGAGTTTAGACAGTAGGAGAAGATAAGGAACACACCCATTATCAAGAAATCACATTAGGATTCTCTTTTTAACCTGTTCCTTAAAACACTAGTGCTTAGGAAATCTATTGGAGGCAGAAGCAGTCAAGGGTAGCTTAGGGTTAGGGTTAGGGTTAGGGCTAGGGTTAGGACACGGCTTAGGGTACGGGTTCGTGTACGGGTTCGTGTACGGCGTAGGGTATGGGTTTGGGTTAGGGTTAGGGTTAGTTTGAAGGTTAGGGCTCGGTTTAGGGTACGGGTTAGGATTAGGGTTCGTGTTAGGGTTAGGGTAGGGGTTAGGGTTAGGGTACGCGTTAGGGTTAGGGTAGTTATTAAACCTGTCCCACTCTCTAGATACCCCTTAGCACGTCAAGGAATATTATTTGGGGGTCCAGCCATGGAGAAGAGTTTAGACACTAGGAGAAGATAAGGAACACACCCATTATCCTGAAATCACATTAGGATTCTCTTTTTAACCTGTTCCTTAATACACTAGTGCTTAGGAAATCTATTGGAGGCAGAAGCAGTCAAGGGTAGCTTAGGGTTAGGGTTACGGTTAGGGTTAGGGTTAGGGTTATTGTTAGGGTAAGGCTTAGGGTACGGGTTCGGGTACGGCATAGGGTATGGGTTAGGGTTAGGGTTAGGGTTAGTTTGAGGGTTAGGGCTCGGTTTAGGGTACGGGTTAGGAGTAGGGTACGTGTTAGGGTTAGGGTAGGGGTTAGGGTTAGGGTACGCGTTAGGGTTAGGGTAGTTATTAAACCTATCCCACTCTCTAGATACCCCTTAGCACGTCAAGGAATATTATTTGGGGGTCCAGCCATGGAGAAGAGTTTAGACACTAGGAGAAGATAAGGAACACACCCATTATCCTGAAATCACATTAGGATTCTCTTTTTAACCTGTTCCTTAAAACACTAGTGCTTAGGAAATCTATTGGAGGCAGAAGCAGTCAAGGGTAGCTTAGGGTTAGGGTTAGGGTTAGGGTTAGGGTACGGCTTAGGGTACGGGTTCGGGTACGGGTTCGTGTACGCTGTAGGGTATGGGTTAGTGTTAGGGTTAGGGTTAGTTTGAAGGTTAGGGCTCGGTTTAGGGTACGGGTTAGGATTAGGGTTCGTGTTAGTGTTAGGGTAGGGGTTAGGGTTAGGGTACGCGTTAGGGTTAGGGTAGTTATTAAACCTATCCCACTCTCTAGATAACCCTTAGCACGTCAAGGAATATTATTTGGGTGTCCAGCCATGGAGAAGAGTTTAGACACTAGGAGAAGATAAGGAACACACCCATTATAAAGAAATCACATTAGGATTCTCTTTTTAACCTGTTCCTTAAAACACTAGTGCTTAGGAAATCTATTGGAGGCAGAAGCAGTCAAGGGTAGCTTAGGGTTAGGGTTACGGTTAGGGTTAGGGTTAGGGTTATTGTTAGGGTAATGCTTAGAGTACGGGTTCGGGGACGGCATAGGGTATGGGTTAGGGTTAGGGTTAGGGTTAGTTTGAGGGTTAGGGCTCGGTTTAGGGTACGGGTTAGGAGTAGGGTACGTGTTAGGGTTAGGGTACGCGTTAGGGTTAGGGTACGCGTTAGGGTTAGGGTAGTTATTAAACCTATCCCACTCCCTAGATACCCCTTAGCACGTCAAGGAATATTATTTGGGGGTCCAGCCATGCAGAAGAGTTTAGATAGTAGGAGAAGATAAGGAACACACCCATTATCAAGAAATCACATTAGGATTCTCTTTTTAACCTGTTCCTTAAAACACTAGTGCTTAGGAAATCTATTGGAGGCAAAGCAGTCAAGGGTAGCTTAGGGTTAGGGTTTGGGATAGGGTACGGCTTAGGGTACGGGTTCGGGTACGGGTTCGGGTACGGGTTTGGGTATGGCGTAGGATATGGGTTAGGGTTAGGGTTAGGGTTAGTTTGAGGGTTAGGGCTCGGTTTAGGGTACGGGTTAGGATTAGGGTACGTGTTAGGGTTAGGGTAGGGGTTAGGGTTAGGGTAGGCGTTAGGGTTAGGGTAGTTATTAAACCTATCCCACTCTCTAGATACCCCTTAGCACGTCAAGGAATATCATTTGGGGGTCCAGCCATGGAGAAGAGTTTAGACACTAGGAGAAGATAAGGAACACACCCATTATCAAGAAATCACATTAGGATTCTCTTTTTAACCTGTTCCTTAAAACACTAGTGCTTAGGAAATCTATTGGAGGCAGAAGCAGTCAAGGGTAGCTTAGTGTTAGGGTTAGGGTTAGGGTTAGGTTTAGGGTTAGGGTACGGCTTAGGGTAAGGGTTCGGGTACGGGTTCGCGTACGGCGTAGGGTATGGGTTAGGGTTAGGGTTAGGGTTAGTTTGAAGGTTAGGGCTCGGTATAGGGTACGGGTTAGGATTAGGGTTCGTGTTAGGGTTAGGGTAGGGGTTAGGGTTAGGGTACGCGTTAAGGTTAGGGTAGTTATTAAACCTATCCCACTCCCTAGATACCCCTTAGCACGTCAAGGGATATTATTTGGGGGTCCAGCCATGGAGAAGAGTTTAGACACTAGGAGAAGATAAGGAACACACCCATTATCCTGAAATCACATTAGGATTCTCTTTTTAACCTGTTCCTTAAAACACTAGTGCTTAGGAAATCTATTGGAGGCAGAAGCAGTCAAGGGTAGCTTAGGGTTAGGGTTAGGGTTAGGGCTAGGGTTAGGACACGGCTTAGGGTACGGGTTCGGGTACGGGTTCGTGTATGGCGTAGGGTATGGGTTTGGGTTAGTGTTAGGGTTAGTTTGAAGGTTAGGGCTCGGTTTAGGGTACGGGTTAGGATTAGGGTACGTGTTAGGGTTATGGTACGCATTAGGGTTAGGGTAGTTATTAAACCTATCCCACTCTCTAGATACCCCTTAGCACGTCAAGGAATATTATTTGGGTGTCCAGCCATGGAGAAGAGTTTAGACACTAGGAGAAGATAAGGAACACACCCATTATCAAGAAATCACATTAGGATTCTCTTTTTAACCTGTTCCTTAAAACACTAGTGCTTAGGAAATCTATTGGAGGCAGAAGCAGTCAAGGGTAGCTTAGGGTTAGGGTTAGGTTTAGGGTTAGGGTTAGGGTTAGGGTTAGGGTACGGCTTAGGGTACGGTTTCAGGTACGGGTTCGTGTACGGCGTAGTGTATGGGTTAGGGTTAGGGTTAGTTTGAAGGTTAGGGCTCGGTTTAGGGTACGGGTTAGGATTAGGGTTCGAGTTAGGGTTATGGTAGGGGTTAGGGTTAGGGTACGCGTTAGGGTTAGGGTAGTTATTAAACCTATCCCACTCTCTAGATACCCCTTAGCACGTCAAGGAATATTATTTGGGGGTCCAGCCATGGAGAAGAGTTTAGACACTAGGAGAAGATAAGGAACACACCCATTATCCTGAAATCACATTAGGATTCTCTTTTTAACCTGTTCCTTAAAACACTAGTGCTTAGGAAATCTATTGGAGGCAGAAGCAGTCAAGGGTAGCTTAGGGTTAGGGTTAGGGTTAGGGTTAGGGTTAGGGTACGGCTTAGGGTACGGGTTCGGGTACGGGTTCGTGTACGGCGTAGGGTATGGGTTAGGGTTATGGTTAGGGTTAGTTTGAAGGTTAGGGCTCGGTTTAGGGTACGGGTTAGGATTAGGGTTCGTGTTAGGGTTAGGGTAGGGGTTAGGGTTAGGGTACGTGTTAGGGTTAGGGTAGTTATTAAACCTATCCCACTCCCTAGATACCCCTTAGCACGTCAAGGAATATTATTTGGGGGTCCAGCCATGGAGAAGAGTTTAGACACTAGGAGAAGATAAGGAACACACCCATTATCAAGAAATCACATTAGGATTCTCTTTTTAACCTGTTCCTTAAAACACTAGTGCTTAGGAAATCTATTGGAGGCAGAAGCAGTCAAGGGTAGCTTAGGGTTAGGGTTAGGGTTACGGCTAGGGTTAGGACACGGCTTAGGTTACGGGTTCGGGAACGGGTTCGTGTACGGCGTAGGGTATGGGTTTGGGTTAGTGTTAGGGTTAGTTTGAAGGTTAGGCCTCGGTTTAGGGTACGGGTTAGGATTAGGGTTCGTGTTAGGGTTAGGGTAGGGGTTAGGGTTAGGGTACGCGTTAGGGTTAGGGTAGTTATTAAACCTATCCCACTCTCTAGATACCCCTTAGCACGTCAAGGAATATTATTTGGGGGTCCAGCCATGGAGAAGAGTTTAGACACTAGGAGAAGATAAAGAACACACCGATTATACTGAAATCACATTAGGATTCTCTTTTTAACCTGTTCCTTAATACACTAGTGCTTAGGAAATCTATTGGAGGCAGAAGCAGTCAAGGGTAGCTTAGGGTTAGGGTTACGGTTAGGGTTAGGGTTAGGTTATGGCTTAGGGTACGGGTTCGGGTACGGGTTCGGGTACGGCGTAGGGTATGGGTTAGGGTTAGGGTTAGGGTTAGTTTGAGGGTTAGGGCTCGGTTTAGGGTACGGGTTAGGATTAGGGTACGTGTTAGGGTTAGGGTAGTGGTTAGGGTTAGGGTACGCGTTAGGGTTAGGGTAGTTATTAAACCTATCCCACTCTCTAGATACCCCTTTGCACGTTAAGGAATATCATTTCGGGGTCCAGCCATGGAGAAGAGTTTAGACACTAGGAGAAGATAAGGAACACACCCATTATCAAGAAATCACATTAGGATTCTCTTTTTAACCTGTTCCTTAAAACACTAGTGCTTAGGAAATCTATTGGAGGCAGAAGCAGTCAAGGGTAGCTTAGGGTTAGGGTTAGGGTTAGGGTTAGGGTACGGCTTAGGGTACGGGTTCGGGTACGGGTTCGTGTACGCTGTAGGGTATGGGTTAGGGTTAGGGTTAGGGTTAGTTTGAAGGTTAGGGCTCGGTTTAGGGTACGGGTTAGGATTAGGGTTCGTGTTAGGGTTAGGGTAGGGGTTAGGGTTAGGGTACGCGTTAGGGTTAGGGTAGTTATTAAACGTATCCCACTCTCTAGATAACCCTTAGCACGTCAAGGAATATTATTTGGGTGTCCAGCCATGGAGAAGAGTTTAGACACTAGGAGAAGATAAGGAACACACCCATTATCAAGAAATCACATTAGGATTCTCTTTTTAACCTGTTCCTTAAAACACTAGTGCTTAGGAAATCTATTGGAGGCAGAAGCAGTCAAGGGTAGCTTAGGGTTAGGGTTTGGGATAGGGTACGGCTTAGGGTACGGGTTCGGGTACGGGTTCGGGTACGGGTTTGGGTATGGCGTAGGATATGGGTTAGGGTTAGGGTTAGGGTTAGTTTGAGGGTTAGGGCTCGGTTTAGGTTACGGGTTAGGATTAGGGTACGTGTTAGGGTTAGGGTAGGGGTTAGGGTTAGGGTACGCGTTAGGGTTAGGGTAGTTATTAAACCTATCCCACTCTCTAGATACCCCTTAGCACGTCAAGTAATATTATTTGGGGGTCCAGCCATGGAGAAGAGTTTAGACACTAGGAGAAGATAAGGAACACACCCATTATCAAGAAATCACATTAGGATTCTCTTTTTAACCTGTTCCTTAAAACACTAGTGCTTAGGAAATCTATTGGAGGCAGAAGCAGTCAAGGGTAGCTTAGGGTTAGGGTTAGGGTTAGGGTTAGGTTTAGGGTACGGCTTAGGGTACGGGTTCGGGTACGGGTTCGGGTACGGGTTCGGGTACGGCGTAGGGTATGGGTTAGGGTTAGGGTTAGGGTTAGTTTGAGGGTTAGGGCTCGGTTTAGTGTACGGGTTAGGATTAGTGTACGTGTTAGGGTTAGGGTAGAGGTTAGGTTAGGGTATGCGTTAGGGTTAGGGTAGTTATTAAACCTATCCCACTCTCTAGATACCCCTTAGCACGTCAAGGAATATTATTTGGGGGTCCAGCCATGGAGAAGAGTTTAGACACTAGGAGAAGATAAGGAACACACCCATTATCAAGAAATCACATTAGGATTCTCTTTTTAACCTGTTCCTTAAAACACTAGTGCTTAGGAAATCTATTGGAGGCAGAATTAGTCAAGGGTAGCTTAGGGTTAGGGTTAGGGTTATTGTTAGGGTAAGGCTTAGGGTACGGGTTCGGGTACGGCATAGGGTATGGGTTAGGGTTAGGGTTAGGGTTAGTTTGAGGGTTAGGGCTCGGTTTAGGGTACGGGTTAGGATTAGGGTACGTGTTAGGGTTAGGGTAGGGGTTAGGGTTAGGGTACGCGTTAGGGTTAGGGTAGTTATTAAACCTATCCCACTCCCTAGATACCCCTTAGCACGTCAAGGAATATTATTTGGGGGACCAGCCATGGAGAAGAGTTTAGACAGTAGGAGAAGATAAGGAACACACCCATTATCAAGAAATCACATTAGGATTCTCTTTTTAACCTGTTCCTTAAAACACTAGTGCTTAGGAAATCTATTGGAGACAGAAGCAGTCAAGGGTAGCTTAGGGTTAGGGTTAGGGTTAGGGTTAGGGTTAGGGAACGGGTTCGGGTACGGGTTCGTGTACGGCGTAGGGAATGGGTTAGGGTTAGGGTTAGGGTTAGTTTGAAGGTTAGGGCTCGGTTTAGGGTACGGGTTAGGATTAGGTTTCGTGTTAGGGTTAGGGTAGGGGTTAGGGTTAGGGTAGGCGTTAGGGTTAGGGTAGTTATTAAACCTATCCCACTCTCTAGATACCCCTTAGCACGTCAAGGAATATTATTTGGGGGTCCAGCCATGGAGAAGAGTTTAGACACTAGGAGAAGATAAGGAACACACCCATTATCAAGAAATCACATTAGGATTCTCTTTTTAACCTGTTCCTTAAAACACTAGTGCTTAGGAAATCTATTGGAGGCAGAAGCCGTGAAGGGTAGCTTAGGGTTAGGGTTACGGTTAGGGTTAGGGTTAGGGTATGGCTTAGGGTACGGGTTCGGGTACGGGTTCGGGTACGGCGTAGGGTATGGGTTAGGGTTAGGGTTAGGGTTAGTTTGAGGGTTAGGGCTCGGTTTAGGTTACGGGTTAGGATTAGGGTACGTGTTAGGGTTAGGGTAGGGGTTAGGGTTAGGGTACGCATTAGGGTTAGGGTAGTTATTAAACCTATCCCACTCTCTAGATACCCCTTAGCACGTCAAAGAATATTATTTGGGGGTCCAGCCATGGAGAAGAGTTTAGACACTAGGAGAAGATAAGGAACACACCCATTATCAAGAAATCACATTAGGATTCTCTTTTTAACCTGTTCCTTAAAACACTAGTGCTCAGGAAATCTATTGGAGGCAGAAGCAGTCAAGGGTAGCTTAGGGTTAGGGTTAGGGTTAGGTTTAGGGTACGGCATAGGGTACGGGTTCGGGTACGGGTTCGGGTACGTGTTCGGGTACGGCGTAGGGTATGGGTTAGGTTGAGGGTTAGGGTTAGTTTGAGGGTTAGGGCTCGGTTTAGGTTACGGGTTAGGATTAGGGTACGTGTTAGGGTTAGGGTAGGGGTTAGGGTTAGGGTTAGGGTTAGGGTTAGGGTACGCATTAGGGTTAGGGTAGTTATTAAACCTATCCCACTCTCTAGATACCCCTTAGCACGTCAAGGAATATTATTTGGGTGTCCAGCCATGGAGAAGAGTTTAGACACTAGGAGAAGATAAGGAACACACCCATTATCAAGAAATCACATTAGGATTCTCTTTTTAACCTGTTCCTTAAAACACTAGTGCTTAGGAAATCTATTGGAGGCAGAAGCAGTCAAGGGTAGCTTAGGGTTAGGGTTAGGTTTAGGGTTAGGGTTAGGGTTAGGGTTAGGGTACGGCTTAGGGTACGGTTTCAGGTACGGGTTCGTGTACGGCGTAGTGTATGGGTTAGGGTTAGGGTTAGTTTGAAGGTTAGGGCTCGGTTTAGGGTACGGGTTAGGATTAGGGTTCGAGTTAGGGTTATGGTAGGGGTTAGGGTTAGGGTACGCGTTAGGGTTAGGGTAGTTATTAAACCTATCCCACTCTCTAGATACCCCTTAGCACGTCAAGGAATATTATTTGGGGGTCCAGCCATGGAGAAGATTTTAGACACTAGGAGAAGATAAGGAACACACCCATTATCAAGAAATCACATTAGGATTCTCTTTTTAACCTGTTCCTTAATACACTAGTGCTTAGGAAATCTATTGGAGGCAGAAGCAGTCAAGGGTAGCTTAGGGTTAGGGTTAGGGTTAGGGTTAGGTTTAGGGTACGGCTTAGGGTACGGGTTCGGGTACGGGTTCGGGTACGGGTTCGGGTACGGCGTAGGGTATGGGTTAGGGTTAGGGTTAGGGTTAGTTTGAGGGTTAGGGCTCGGTTTAGTGTACGGGTTAGGATTAGTGTACGTGTTAGGGTTAGGGTAGAGGTTAGGTTAGGGTATGCGTTAGGGTTAGGGTAGTTATTAAACCTATCCCACTCTCTAGATACCCCTTAGCACGTCAAGGAATATTATTTGGGGGTCCAGCCATGGAGAAGAGTTTAGACACTAGGAGAAGATAAGGAACACACCCATTATCAAGAAATCACATTAGGATTCTCTTTTTAACCTGTTCCTTAAAACACTAGTGCTTAGGAAATCTATTGGAGGCAGAATTAGTCAAGGGTAGCTTAGGGTTAGGGTTAGGGTTATTGTTAGGGTAAGGCTTAGGGTACGGGTTCGGGTACGGCATAGGGTATGGGTTAGGGTTAGGGTTAGGGTTAGTTTGAGGGTTAGGGCTCGGTTTAGGGTACGGGTTAGGATTAGGGTACGTGTTAGGGTTAGGGTAGGGGTTAGGGTTAGGGTACGCGTTAGGGTTAGGGTAGTTATTAAACCTATCCCACTCCCTAGATACCCCTTAGCACGTCAAGGAATATTATTTGGGGGACCAGCCATGGAGAAGAGTTTAGACAGTAGGAGAAGATAAGGAACACACCCATTATCAAGAAATCACATTAGGATTCTCTTTTTAACCTGTTCCTTAAAACACTAGTGCTTAGGAAATCTATTGGAGGCAGAAGCAGTCAAGGGTAGCTTAGGGTTAGGGTTAGGGTTAGGGTTAGGGTTAGGGAACGGGTTCGGGTACGGGTTCGTGTACGGCGTAGGGAATGGGTTAGGGTTAGGGTTAGGGTTAGTTTGAAGGTTAGGGCTCGGTTTAGGGTACGGGTTAGGATTAGGTTTCGTGTTAGGGTTAGGGTAGGGGTTAGGGTTAGGGTAGGCGTTAGGGTTAGGGTAGTTATTAAACCTATCCCACTCTCTAGATACCCCTTAGCACGTCAAGGAATATTATTTGGGGGTCCAGCCATGGAGAAGAGTTTAGACACTAGGAGAAGATAAGGAACACACCCATTATCAAGAAATCACATTAGGATTCTCTTTTTAACCTGTTCCTTAAAACACTAGTGCTTAGGAAATCTATTGGAGGCAGAAGCCGTGAAGGGTAGCTTAGGGTTAGGGTTACGGTTAGGGTTAGGGTTAGGGTATGGCTTAGGGTACGGGTTCGGGTACGGGTTCGGGTACGGCGTAGGGTATGGGTTAGGGTTAGGGTTAGGGTTAGTTTGAGGGTTAGGGCTCGGTTTAGGTTACGGGTTAGGATTAGGGTACGTGTTAGGGTTAGGGTAGGGGTTAGTGTTAGGGTACGCATTAGGGTTAGGGTAGTTATTAAACCTATCCCACTCTCTAGATACCCCTTAGCACGTCAAAGAATATTATTTGGGGGTCCAGCCATGGAGAAGAGTTTAGACACTAGGAGAAGATAAGGAACACACCCATTATCAAGAAATCACATTAGGATTCTCTTTTTAACCTGTTCCTTAAAACAGTAGTGCTCAGGAAATCTATTGGAGGCAGAAGCAGTCAAGGGTAGCTTAGGGTTAGGGTTAGGGTTAGGTTTAGGGTACGGCATAGGGTACGGGTTCGGGTACGGGTTCGGGTACGTGTTCGGGTACGGCGTAGGGTATGGGTTAGGTTGAGGGTTAGGGTTAGTTTGAGGGTTAGGGCTCGGTTTAGGTTACGGGTTAGGATTAGGGTACGTGTTAGGGTTAGGGTAGGGGTTAGGGTTAGGGTTAGGGTTAGGGTTAGGGTACGCATTAGGGTTAGGGTAGTTATTAAACCTATCCCACTCTCTAGATACCCCTTAGCACGTCAAGGAATATTATTTGGGTGTCCAGCCATGGAGAAGAGTTTAGACACTAGGAGAAGATAAGGAACACACCCATTATCAAGAAATCACATTAGGATTCTCTTTTTAACCTGTTCCTTAAAACACTAGTGCTTAGGAAATCTATTGGAGGCAGAAGCAGTCAAGGGTAGCTTAGGGTTAGGGTTAGGTTTAGGGTTAGGGTTAGGGTTAGGGTTAGGGTACGGCTTAGGGTACGGTTTCAGGTACGGGTTCGTGTACGGCGTAGTGTATGGGTTAGGGTTAGGGTTAGTTTGAAGGTTAGGGCTCGGTTTAGGGTACGGGTTAGGATTAGGGTTCGAGTTAGGGTTATGGTAGGGGTTAGGGTTAGGGTACGCGTTAGGGTTAGGGTAGTTATTAAACCTATCCCACTCTCTAGATACCCCTTAGCACGTCAAGGAATATTATTTGGGGGTCCAGCCATGGAGAAGATTTTAGACACTAGGAGAAGATAAGGAACACACCCATTATCAAGAAATCACATTAGGATTCTCTTTTTAACCTGTTCCTTAATACACTAGTGCTTAGGAAATCTATTGGA
This sequence comes from Eschrichtius robustus, assembly GCF_028021215.1. Lineage (NCBI taxonomy): Eukaryota > Metazoa > Chordata > Mammalia > Artiodactyla > Eschrichtiidae > Eschrichtius > Eschrichtius robustus. The sequence goes on from NW_027175269.1 coordinate 509,228, forward strand.
GGCAGAAGCAGTCAAGGGTAGCTTAGGGTTAGGGTTAGGGTTAGGGTTAGGTTTAGGGTACGGCTTAGGGTACGGGTTCGGGTACGGGTTCGGGTACGGGTTCGGGTACGGCGTAGGGTATGGGTTAGGGTTAGGGTTAGGGTTAGTTTGAGGGTTAGGGCTCGGTTTAGTGTACGGGTTAGGATTAGTGTACGTGTTAGGGTTAGGGTAGAGGTTAGGTTAGGGTATGCGTTAGGGTTAGGGTAGTTATTAAACCTATCCCACTCTCTAGATACCCCTTAGCACGTCAAGGAATATTATTTGGGGGTCCAGCCATGGAGAAGAGTTTAGACACTAGGAGAAGATAAGGAACACACCCATTATCAAGAAATCACATTAGGATTCTCTTTTTAACCTGTTCCTTAAAACACTAGTGCTTAGGAAATCTATTGGAGGCAGAATTAGTCAAGGGTAGCTTAGGGTTAGGGTTAGGGTTATTGTTAGGGTAAGGCTTAGGGTACGGGTTCGGGTACGGCATAGGGTATGGGTTAGGGTTAGGGTTAGGGTTAGTTTGAGGGTTAGGGCTCGGTTTAGGGTACGGGTTAGGATTAGGGTACGTGTTAGGGTTAGGGTAGGGGTTAGGGTTAGGGTACGCGTTAGGGTTAGGGTAGTTATTAAACCTATCCCACTCCCTAGATACCCCTTAGCACGTCAAGGAATATTATTTGGGGGACCAGCCATGGAGAAGAGTTTAGACAGTAGGAGAAGATAAGGAACACACCCATTATCAAGAAATCACATTAGGATTCTCTTTTTAACCTGTTCCTTAAAACACTAGTGCTTAGGAAATCTATTGGAGGCAGAAGCAGTCAAGGGTAGCTTAGGGTTAGGGTTAGGGTTAGGGTTAGGGTTAGGGAACGGGTTCGGGTACGGGTTCGTGTACGGCGTAGGGAATGGGTTAGGGTTAGGGTTAGGGTTAGTTTGAAGGTTAGGGCTCGGTTTAGGGTACGGGTTAGGATTAGGTTTCGTGTTAGGGTTAGGGTAGGGGTTAGGGTTAGGGTAGGCGTTAGGGTTAGGGTAGTTATTAAACCTATCCCACTCTCTAGATACCCCTTAGCACGTCAAGGAATATTATTTGGGGGTCCAGCCATGGAGAAGAGTTTAGACACTAGGAGAAGATAAGGAACACACCCATTATCAAGAAATCACATTAGGATTCTCTTTTTAACCTGTTCCTTAAAACACTAGTGCTTAGGAAATCTATTGGAGGCAGAAGCCGTGAAGGGTAGCTTAGGGTTAGGGTTACGGTTAGGGTTAGGGTTAGGGTATGGCTTAGGGTACGGGTTCGGGTACGGGTTCGGGTACGGCGTAGGGTATGGGTTAGGGTTAGGGTTAGGGTTAGTTTGAGGGTTAGGGCTCGGTTTAGGTTACGGGTTAGGATTAGGGTACGTGTTAGGGTTAGGGTAGGGGTTAGGGTTAGGGTACGCATTAGGGTTAGGGTAGTTATTAAACCTATCCCACTCTCTAGATACCCCTTAGCACGTCAAAGAATATTATTTGGGGGTCCAGCCATGGAGAAGAGTTTAGACACTAGGAGAAGATAAGGAACACACCCATTATCAAGAAATCACATTAGGATTCTCTTTTTAACCTGTTCCTTAAAACAGTAGTGCTCAGGAAATCTATTGGAGGCAGAAGCAGTCAAGGGTAGCTTAGGGTTAGGGTTAGGGTTAGGTTTAGGGTACGGCATAGGGTACGGGTTCGGGTACGGGTTCGGGTACGTGTTCGGGTACGGCGTAGGGTATGGGTTAGGTTGAGGGTTAGGGTTAGTTTGAGGGTTAGGGCTCGGTTTAGGTTACGGGTTAGGATTAGGGTACGTGTTAGGGTTAGGGTAGGGGTTAGGGTTAGGGTTAGGGTTAGGGTTAGGGTACGGCTTAGGGTACGGTTTCAGGTACGGGTTCGTGTACGGCGTAGTGTATGGGTTAGGGTTAGGGTTAGTTTGAAGGTTAGGGCTCGGTTTAGGGTACGGGTTAGGATTAGGGTTCGAGTTAGGGTTATGGTAGGGGTTAGGGTTAGGGTACGCGTTAGGGTTAGGGTAGTTATTAAACCTATCCCACTCTCTAGATACCCCTTAGCACGTCAAGGAATATTATTTGGGGGTCCAGCCATGGAGAAGATTTTAGACACTAGGAGAAGATAAGGAACACACCCATTATCAAGAAATCACATTAGGATTCTCTTTTTAACCTGTTCCTTAATACACTAGTGCTTAGGAAATCTATTGGAGGCAGAAGCAGTCAAGGGTAGCTTAGGGTTAGGGTTAGGGTTAGGGTTAGGTTTAGGGTACGGCTTAGGGTACGGGTTCGGGTACGGGTTCGGGTACGGGTTCGGGTACGGCGTAGGGTATGGGTTAGGGTTAGGGTTAGGGTTAGTTTGAGGGTTAGGGCTCGGTTTAGTGTACGGGTTAGGATTAGTGTACGTGTTAGGGTTAGGGTAGAGGTTAGGTTAGGGTATGCGTTAGGGTTAGGGTAGTTATTAAACCTATCCCACTCTCTAGATACCCCTTAGCACGTCAAGGAATATTATTTGGGGGTCCAGCCATGGAGAAGAGTTTAGACACTAGGAGAAGATAAGGAACACACCCATTATCAAGAAATCACATTAGGATTCTCTTTTTAACCTGTTCCTTAAAACACTAGTGCTTAGGAAATCTATTGGAGGCAGAATTAGTCAAGGGTAGCTTAGGGTTAGGGTTAGGGTTATTGTTAGGGTAAGGCTTAGGATACGGGTTCGGGTACGGCATAGGGTATGGGTTAGGGTTAGGGTAAGGTTTAGTTTGAGGGTTAGGGCTCGGTTTAGGGTACGGGTTAGGAGTAGGGTACGTGTTAGGGTTAGGGTAGGGGTTAGGGTTAGGGTACGCGTTAGGGTTAGGGTAGTTATTAAACCTATCCCACTCCCTAGATACCCCTTAGCACGTCAAGGAATATTATTTGGGGGTCCAGCCATGGAGAAGAGTTTAGACAGTAGGAGAAGATAAGGAACACACCCATTATCAAGAAATCACATTAGGATTCTCTTTTTAACCTGTTCCTTAAAACACTAGTGCTTAGGAAATCTATTGGAGGCAGAAGCAGTCAAGGGTAGCTTAGGGTTAGGGTTAGGGTTAGGGTTAGGGTACGGCTTAGGGTACGGGTTCGGGTACGGGTTCGTGTACGCTGTAGGGTATGGGTTAGTGTTAGGGTTAGGGTTAGTTTGAAGGTTAGGGCTCGGTTTAGGGTACGGGTTAGGATTAGGGTTCGTGTTAGGGTTAGGGTAGGGGTTAGGGTTAGGGTACGCGTTAGGGTTAGGGTAGTTATTAAACCTATCCCACTCTCTAGATAACCCTTAGCACGTCAAGGAATATTATTTGGGTGTCCAGCCATGGAGAAGAGTTTAGACACTAGGAGAAGATAAGGAACACACCCATTATAAAGAAATCACATTAGGATTCTCTTTTTAACCTGTTCCTTAAAACACTAGTGCTTAGGAAATCTATTGGAGGCAGAAGCAGTCAAGGGTAGCTTAGGGTTAGGGTTACGGTTAGGGTTAGGGTTAGGGTTATTGTTAGGGTAATGCTCAGGGTACGGGTTCGGGGACGGCATAGGGTATGGGTTAGGGTTAGGGTTAGGGTTAGTTTGAGGGTTAGGGCTCGGTTTAGGGTACGGGTTAGGAGTAGGGTACGTGTTAGGGTTAGGGTAGGGGTTAGGGTTAGGGTACGCGTTAGGGTTAGGGTAGTTATTAAACCTATCCCACTCCCTAGATACCCCTTAGCACGTCAAGGAATATTATTTGGGGGTCCAGCCATGGAGAAGAGTTTAGACAGTAGGAGAAGATAAGGAACACACCCATTATCAAGAAATCACATTAGGATTCTCTTTTTAACCTGTTCCTTAAAACACTAGTGCTTAGGAAATCTATTGGAGGCAGAAGCAGTCAAGGGTAGCTTAGGGTTAGGGTTAGGTTTAGGGTTAGGGTTAGGGTTAGGCTTAGGGTACGGCTTAGGGTACGGTTTCAGGTACGGGTTCGTGTACGGCGTAGTGTATGGGTTAGGGTTAGGGTTAGTTTGAAGGTTAGGGCTCTGTTTAGGGTACGGGTTAGGATTAGGGTTCGAGTTAGGGTTAGGGTAGGGGTTAGGGTTAGGGTACGCGTTAGGGTTAGGGTAGTTATTAAACCTATCCCACTCTCTAGATAACCCTTAGCACGTCAAGGAATATTATTTGGGGGTCCAGCCATGGAGAAGAGTTTAGACACTAGGAGAAGATAAGGAACACACCCATTATCAAGAAATCACATTAGGATTCTCTTTTTAACCTGTTCCTTAAAACACTAGTGCTTAGGAAATCTATTGGAGGCAGAATTAGTCAAGGGTAGCTTAGGGTTAGGGTTAGGGTTATTGTTAGGGTAAGGCTTAGGGTACGGGTTCGGGTACGGCATAGGGTATGGGTTAGGGTTAGGGTTAGGGTTAGTTTGAGGGTTAGGGCTCGGTTTAGGGTACGGGTTAGGAGTAGGGTACGTGTTAGGGTTAGGGTAGGGGTTAGGGTTAGGGTACGCGTTAGGGTTAGGGTAGTTATTAAACCTATCCCACTCCCTACATACCCCTTAGCACGTCAAGGAATATTATTTGGGGTTCCAGCCATGGAGAAGAGTTTAGACAGTAGGAGAAGATAAGGAACACACCCATTATCAAGAAATCACATTAGGATTCTCTTTTTAACCTGTTCCTTAAAACACTAGTGCTTAGGAAATCTATTGGAGGCAGAAGCAGTCAAGGGTAGCTTAGGGTTAGGGTTAGGGTTAGGGCTAGGGTTAGGACACGGCTTAGGGTACGGGTTCGTGTACGGGTTCGTGTACGGCGTAGGGTATGGGTTTGGGTTAGGGTTAGGGTTAGTTTGAAGGTTAGGGCTCGGTTTAGGGTACGGGTTAGGATTAGGGTTCGTGTTAGGGTTAGGGTAGGGGTTAGGGTTAGGGTACGCGTTAGGGTTAGGGTAGTTATTAAACCTGTCCCACTCTCTAGATACCCCTTAGCACGTCAAGGAATATTATTTGGGGGTCCAGCCATGGAGAAGAGTTTAGACACTAGGAGAAGATAAGGAACACACCCATTATCCTGAAATCACATTAGGATTCTCTTTTTAACCTGTTCCTTAATACACTAGTGCTTAGGAAATCTATTGGAGTCAGAAGCAGTCAAGGGTAGCTTAGGGTTAGGGTTACGGTTAGGGTTAGGGTTAGGGTTATTGTTAGGGTAAGGCTTAGGGTACGGGTTCGGGTACGGCATAGGGTATGGGTTAGGGTTAGGGTTAGGGTTAGTTTGAGGGTTAGGGCTCGGTTTAGGGTACGGGTTAGGAGTAGGGTACGTGTTAGGGTTAGGGTAGGGGTTAGGGTTAGGGTACGCGTTAGGGTTAGGGTAGTTATTAAACCTATCCCACTCTCTAGATACCCCTTAGCACGTCAAGGAATATTATTTGGGGGTCCAGCCATGGAGAAGAGTTTAGACACTAGGAGAAGATAAGGAACACACCCATTATCAAGAAATCACATTAGGATTCTCTTTTTAACCTGTTCCTTAAAACACTAGTGCTTAGGAAATCTATTGGAGGCAGAAGCAGTCAAGGGTAGCTTAGGGTTAGGGTTAGGGTTAGGGCTAGGGTTAGGACACGGCTTAGGGTACGGGTTCGGGTACGGGTACGTGTACGGCGTAGGGTATGGGTTTGGGTTAGGGTTAGGGTTAGTTTGAAGGTTAGGGCTCGGTTTAGGGTACGGGTTAGGATTAGGGTTCGTGTTAGGGTTAGGGTAGGGGTTAGGGTTAGGGTACGCGTTAGGGTTAGGGTAGTTATTAAACCTATCCCACTCTCTAGATACCCCTTAGCACGTCAAGGAATATTATTTGGGGGTCCAGCCATGGAGAAGAGTTTAGACACTAGGAGAAGATAAAGAACACACCGATTATACTGAAATCACATTAGGATTCTCTTTTTAACCTGTTCCTTAATACACTAGTGCTTAGGAAATCTATTGGAGGCAGAAGCAGTCAAGGGTAGCTTAGGGTTAGGGTTACGGTTAGGGTTAGGGTTAGGGTATGGCTTAGGGTACGGGTTCGGGTACGGGTTCGGGTACGGCGTAGGGTATGGGTTAGGGTTAGGGTTAGGGTTAGTTTGAGGGTTAGGGCTCGGTTTAGGGTACGGGTTAGGATTAGGGTACGTGTTAGGGTTAGGGTAGGGGTTAGGGTTAGGGTACGCGTTAGGGTTAGGGTAGTTATTAAACCTATCCCACTCTCTAGATACCCCTTTGCACGTTAAGGAATATCATTTCGGGGTCCAGCCATGGAGAAGACTTTAGACACTAGGAGAAGATAAGGAACACACCCATTATCAATAAATCACATTAGGATTGTCTTTTTAACCTGTTCCTTAAAACACTAGTCCTTAGGAAATCTATTGGAGGCAGAAGCAGTCAAGGGTAGCTTAGGGTTAGGGTTTGGGATAGGGTACGGCTTAGGGTACGGGTTCGGGTACGGGTTCGGGTACGGGTTTGGGTATGGCGTAGGATATGGGTTAGGGTTAGGGTTAGGGTTAGTTTGAGGGTTAGGGCTCGGTTTAGGGTACGGGTTAGGATTAGGGTACGTGTTACGGTTAGGGTAGGGGTTAGGGTTAGGGTACGCGTTAGGGTTAGGATAGTTATTAAACCTATCCCACTCTCTAGATACCCCTTAGCACGTCAAGTAATATTATTTGGGGGTCCAGCCATGGAGAAGAGTTTAGACACTAGGAGAAGATAAGGAACACACCCATTATCAAGAAATCACATTAGGATTCTCTTTTTAACCTGTTCCTTAAAACACTAGTGCTTAGGAAATCTATTGGAGGCAGAAGCAGTCAAGGGTAGCTTAGGGTTAGGGTTAGGGTTAGTGTTAGGTTACGGGTTAGGAGTAGGGTACGTGTTAGGGTTAGGGTAGTGGTTAGGGTTAGGGTACGCGTTAGGGTTAGGGTAGTTATTAAACCTATCCCACTCCCTAGATACCCCTTAGCACGTCAAGGAATATTATTTGGGGGTCCAGCCATGGAGAAGAGTTTAGACAGTAGGAGAAGATAAGGAACACACCCATTATCAAGAAATCACATTAGGATTCTCTTTTTAACCTGTTCCTTAAAACACTAGTGCTTAGGAAATCTATTGGAGGCAAAGCAGTCAAGGGTAGCTTAGGGTTAGGGTTAGGGTTAGGGTTAGGGTTAGGTTTAGGGTATGGCTTAGGGTACGGGTTCGGGTACGGGTTCGTGTACGCTGTAGGGTAAGGGTTAGGGTTAGGGTTAGGGTTAGTTTGAAGGTTAGGGCTCGGTTTAGGGTACGGGTTAGGATTAGGGTTCGTGTTAGGGTTAGGGTAGGGGTTAGGGTTAGGGTACGCGTAAGGGTTAGGGTATTTATTAAACCTATCCCACTCTCTAGATACCCCTTAGCACGTCAAGGAATATTATTTGGGGGTCCAGCCTTGGAGAAGAGTTTAGACACTAGGAGAAGATAAGGAACACACCCATTATCAAGAAATCACATTAGGATTCTCTTTTTAACCTGTTCCTTAAAACACTAGTGCTTAGGAAATCTATTGGAGGCAGAAGCAGTCAAGGGTAGCTTAGGGTTAGGATTAGGGTTAGGGCTAGGGTTAGGACACGGCTTAGGGTACGGGTTCGGGTATGGGTTCGTGTACGGCGTAGGGTATGGGTTTGGGTTAGGGTTAGGATTAGTTTGAAGGTTAGGGCTCGGTTTAGGGTACGGGTTAGGATTAGGGTTCGTGTTAGGGTTAGGGTAGGGGTTAGGGTTATGGTACGCGTTAAGGTTAGGGTAGTTATTAAACCTATCCCACTCTCTAGATACCCCTTAGCACGTCAAGGAATATTATTGGGGGTCCAGCCATGGAGAAGAGTTTAGACACTAGGAGAAGATAAGGAACACACCCATTATCAAGAAATCACATTAGGATTCTCTTTTTAACCTGTTCCTTAAAACACTAGTGCTTAGGAAATCTATTGGAGGCAGAAGCAGTCAAGGGTAGCTTAGGGTTAGGGTTAGGGTTAGGGTTAGGGTACGGCTTAGGGTACGGGTTCGGGTACGGGTTCGTGTACGCTGTAGTGTATGGGTTAGTGTTAGGGTTAGGGTTAGTTTGAAGGTTAGGGCTCGGTTTAGGGTACGGGTTAGGATTAGGGTTCGTGTTAGTGTTAGGGTAGGGGTTAGGGTTAGGGTACGCGTTAGGGTTAGGGTAGTTATTAAACCTATCCCACTCTCTAGATAACCCTTAGCACGTCAAGGAATATTATTTGGGTGTCCAGCCATGGAGAAGAGTTTAGACACTAGGAGAAGATAAGGAACACACCCATTATAAAGAAATCACATTAGGATTCTCTTTTTAACCTGTTCCTTAAAACACTAGTGCTTAGGAAATCTATTGGAGGCAGAAGCAGTCAAGGGTAGCTTAGGGTTAGGGTTACGGTTAGGGTTAGGGTTAGGGTTATTGTTAGGGTAATGCTTAGAGTACGGGTTCGGGGACGGCATAGGGTATGGGTTAGGGTTAGGGTTAGGGTTAGTTTGAGGGTTAGGGCTCGGTTTAGGGTACGGGTTAGGAGTAGGGTACGTGTTAGGGTTAGGGTACGCGTTAGGGTTAGGGTACGCGTTAGGGTTAGGGTAGTTATTAAACCTATCCCACTCCCTAGATACCCCTTAGCACGTCAAGGAATATTATTTGGGGGTCCAGCCATGCAGAAGAGTTTAGATAGTAGGAGAAGATAAGGAACACACCCATTATCAAGAAATCACATTAGGATTCTCTTTTTAACCTGTTCCTTAAAACACTAGTGCTTAGGAAATCTATTGGAGGCAAAGCAGTCAAGGGTAGCTTAGGGTTAGGGTTTGGGATAGGGTACGGCTTAGGGTACGGGTTCAGGTACGGGTTCGGGTACGGGTTTGGGTATGGCGTAGGATATGGGTTAGGGTTAGGGTTAGGGTTAGTTTGAGGGTTAGGGCTCGGTTTAGGGTACGGGTTAGGATTAGGGTACGTGTTAGGGTTAGGGTAGGGGTTAGGGTTAGGGTAGGCGTTAGGGTTAGGGTAGTTATTAAACCTATCCCACTCTCTAGATACCCCTTAGCACGTCAAGGAATATCATTTGGGGGTCCAGCCATGGAGAAGAGTTTAGACACTAGGAGAAGATAAGGAACACACCCATTATCAAGAAATCACATTAGGATTCTCTTTTTAACCTGTTCCTTAAAACACTAGTGCTTAGGAAATCTATTGGAGGCAGAAGCAGTCAAGGGTAGCTTAGTGTTAGGGTTAGGGTTAGGGTTAGGTTTAGGGTTAGGGTACGGCTTAGGGTAAGGGTTCGGGTACGGGTTCGCGTACGGCGTAGGGTATGGGTTAGGGTTAGGGTTAGGGTTAGTTTGAAGGTTAGGGCTCGGTATAGGGTACGGGTTAGGATTAGGGTTCGTGTTAGGGTTAGGGTAGGGGTTAGGGTTAGGGTACGCGTTAAGGTTAGGGTAGTTATTAAACCTATCCCACTCCCTAGATACCCCTTAGCACGTCAAGGGATATTATTTGGGGGTCCAGCCATGGAGAAGAGTTTAGACACTAGGAGAAGATAAGGAACACACCCATTATCAAGAAATCACATTAGGATTCTCTTTTTAACCTGTTCCTTAAAACACTAGTGCTTAGGAAATCTATTGGAGGCAGAAGCAGTCAAGGGTAGCTTAGGGTTAGGGTTAGGGTTAGGGCTAGGGTTAGGACACGGCTTAGGGTACGGGTTCGGGTACGGGTTCGTGTATGGCGTAGGGTATGGGTTTGGGTTAGTGTTAGGGTTAGTTTGAAGGTTAGGGCTCGGTTTAGGGTACGGGTTAGGATTAGGGTACGTGTTAGGGTTATGGTACGCATTAGGGTTAGGGTAGTTATTAAACCTATCCCACTCTCTAGATACCCCTTAGCACGTCAAGGAATATTATTTGGGTGTCCAGCCATGGAGAAGAGTTTAGACACTAGGAGAAGATAAGGAACACACCCATTATCAAGAAATCACATTAGGATTCTCTTTTTAACCTGTTCCTTAAAACACTAGTGCTTAGGAAATCTATTGGAGGCAGAAGCAGTCAAGGGTAGCTTAGGGTTAGGGTTAGGTTTAGGGTTAGGGTTAGGGTTAGGGTTAGGGTACGGCTTAGGGTACGGTTTCAGGTACGGGTTCGTGTACGGCGTAGTGTATGGGTTAGGGTTAGGGTTAGTTTGAAGGTTAGGGCTCGGTTTAGGGTACGGGTTAGGATTAGGGTTCGAGTTAGGGTTATGGTAGGGGTTAGGGTTAGGGTACGCGTTAGGGTTAGGGTAGTTATTAAACCTATCCCACTCTCTAGATACCCCTTAGCACGTCAAGGAATATTATTTGGGGGTCCAGCCATGGAGAAGATTTTAGACACTAGGAGAAGATAAGGAACACACCCATTATCAAGAAATCACATTATGATTCTCTTTTTAACCTGTTCCTTAATACACTAGTGCTTAGGAAATCTATTGGAGGCAGAAGCAGTCAAGGGTAGCTTAGGGTTAGGGTTAGGGTTAGGGCTAGGGTTAGGACACGGCTTAGGGTACGGTTTCGTGTACGGGTTCGTGTACGGCGTAGGGTATGGGTTTGGGTTAGGGTTAGGGTTAGTTTGAAGGTTAGGGCTCGGTTTAGGGTACGGGTTAGGATTAGGGTTTGTGTTAGGGTTAGGGTAGGGGTTAGGGTTAGGGTACGCGTTAGGGTTAGGGTAGTTATTAAACCTGTCCCACTCTCTAGATACCCCTTAGCACGTCAAGGAATATTATTTGGGGGTCCAGCCATGGAGAAGAGTTTAGACACTAGGAGAAGATAAGGAACACACCCATTATCCTGAAATCACATTAGGATTCTCTTTTTAACCTGTTCCTTAATACACTAGTGCTTAGGAAATCTATTGGAGGCAGAAGCAGTCAAGGGTAGCTTAGGGTTAGGGTTACGGTTAGGGTTAGGGTTAAGGTTATTGTTAGGGTAAGGCTTAGGGTACGGGTTCGGGTACGGCATAGGGTATGGGTTAGGGTTAGGGTTAGGGTTAGTTTGAGGGTTAGGGCTCGGTTTAGGGTACGGGTTAGGAGTAGGGTACGTGTTAGGGTTAGGGTAGGGGTTAGGGTTAGGGTACGCGTTAGGGTTAGGGTAGTTATTAAACCTATCCCACTCTCTAGATACCCCTTAGCACGTCAAGGAATATTATTTGGGGGTCCAGCCATGGAGAAGAGTTTAGACACTAGGAGAAGATAAGGAACACACCCATTATCAAGAAATCACATTAGGATTCTCTTTTTAACCTGTTCCTTAAAACACTAGTGCTTAGGAAATCTATTGGAGGCAGAAGCAGTCAAGGGTAGCTTAGGGTTAGGGTTAGGGTTAGGGCTAGGGTTAGGACACGGCTTAGGGTACGGGTTCGGGTACGGGTACGTGTACGGCGTAGGGTATGGGTTTGGGTTAGGGTTAGGGTTAGTTTGAAGGTTAGGGCTCGGTTTAGGGTACGGGTTAGGATTAGGGTTCGTGTTAGGGTTAGGGTAGGGGTTAGGGTTAGGGTACGCGTTAGGGTTAGGGTAGTTATTAAACCTATCCCACTCTCTAGATACCCCTTAGCACGTCAAGGAATATTATTTGGGGGTCCAGCCATGGAGAAGAGTTTAGACACTAGGAGAAGATAAGGAACACACCCATTATCCTGAAATCACATTAGGATTCTCTTTTTAACCTGTTCCTTAATACACTAGTGCTTAGGAAATCTATTGGAGGCAGAAGCAGTCAAGGGTAGCTTAGGGTTAGGGTTACGGTTAGGGTTAGGGTTAGGGTATGGCTTAGGGTACGGGTTCGGGTACGGGTTCGGGTACGGCGTAGGGTATGGGTTAGGGTTAGGGTTAGGGTTAGTTTGAGGGTTAGGGCTCGGTTTAGGTTACGGGTTAGGTTTAGGGTACGTGTTAGGGTTAGGGTAGGGGTTAGGGTTAGTGTACGCATTAGGGTTAGGGTAGTTATTAAACCTATCCCACACTCTAGATACCCCTTAGCACGTCAAGGAATATTCTTTGGGGGTCCAGCCATGGAGAAGAGTTTAGACACTAGGAGAAGATAAGGAACACACCCATTATCAAGAAATCACATTAGGATTCTCTTTTTAACCTGTTCCTTAAAACACTAGTGCTTAGGAAATCTATTGGAGGCAGAAGCAGTCAAGGGTAGCTTAGGGTTAGGGTTAGGGTTAGGGTTAGGGTTAGGGTAAGGCTTAGGGTACGGGTTCGGGTACGGGTTCGTGTACGGCGTAGGGTATGGGTTAGGGTTATGGTTAGGGTTAGTTTGAAGGTTAGGGCTCGGTTTAGGGTACGGGTTAGGATTAGGGTTCGTGTTAGGGTTAGGGTAGGGGTTAGGGTTAGGGTACGTGTTAGGGTTAGGGTAGTTATTAAACCTATCCCACTCCCTAGATACCCCTTAGCACGTCAAGGAATATTATTTGGGGGTCCAGCCATGGAGAAGAGTTTAGACACTAGGAGAAGATAAGGAACACACCCATTATCAAGAAATCACATTAGGATTCTCTTTTTAACCTGTTCCTTAAAACACTAGTGCTTAGGAAATCTATTGGAGGCAGAAGCAGTCAAGGGTAGCTTAGGGTTAGGGTTAGGGTTACGGCTAGGGTTAGGACACGGCTTAGGTTACGGGTTCGGGAACGGGTTCGTGTACGGCGTAGGGTATGGGTTTGGGTTAGTGTTAGGGTTAGTTTGAAGGTTAGGCCTCGGTTTAGGGTACGGGTTAGGATTAGGGTTCGTGTTAGGGTTAGGGTAGGGGTTAGGGTTAGGGTACGCGTTAGGGTTGGGGTAGTTATTAAACCTATCCCACTCTCTAGATACCCCTTAGCACGTCAAGGAATATTATTTGGGGGTCCAGCCATGGAGAAGAGTTTAGACACTAGGAGAAGATAAAGAACACACCGATTATACTGAAATCACATTAGGATTCTCTTTTTAACCTGTTCCTTAATACACTAGTGCTTAGGAAATCTATTGGAGGCAGAAGCAGTCAAGGGTAGCTTAGGGTTAGGGTTACGGTTAGGGTTAGGGTTAGGGTATGGCTTAGGGTACGGGTTCGGGTACGGGTTCGGGTACGGCGTAGGGTATGGGTTAGGGTTAGGGTTAGGGTTAGTTTGAGGGTTAGGGCTCGGTTTAGGGTACGGGTTAGGATTAGGGTACGTGTTAGGGTTAGGGTAGTGGTTAGGGTTAGGGTACGCGTTAGGGTTAGGGTAGTTATTAAACCTATCCCACTCTCTAGATACCCCTTTGCACGTTAAGGAATATCATTTCGGGGTCCAGCCATGGAGAAGAGTTTAGACACTAGGAGAAGATAAGGAACACACCCATTATCAAGAAATCACATTAGGATTCTCTTTTTAACCTGTTCCTTAAAACACTAGTGCTTAGGAAATCTATTGGAGGCAGAAGCAGTCAAGGGTAGCTTAGGGTAAGGGTTTGGGATAGGGTACGGCTTAGGGTACGGGTTCGGGTACGGGTTTGGGTATGGCGTAGGATATGGGTTAGGGTTAGGGTTAGGGTTAGTTTGAGGGTTAGGGCTCGGTTTAGGTTACGGGTTAGGATTAGGGTACGTGTTAGGGTTAGGGTAGGGGTTAGGGTTAGGGTACGCGTTAGGGTTAGGGTAGTTATTAAACCTATCCCACTCTCTAGATACCCCTTAGCACGTCAAGTAATATTATTTGGGGGTCCAGCCATGGAGAAGAGTTTAGACACTAGGAGAAGATAAGGAACACACCCATTATCAAGAAATCACATTAGGATTCTCTTTTTAACCTGTTCCTTAAAACACTAGTGCTTAGGAAATCTATTGGAGGCAGAAGCAGTCAAGGGTAGCTTAGGGTTAGGGTTAGGGTTAGGGTTAGGTTTAGGGTACGGCTTAGGGTACGGGTTCGGGTACGGGTTCGGGTACGGGTTCGGGTACGGCGTAGGGTATGGGTTAGGGTTAGGGTTAGGGTTAGTTTGAGGGTTAGGGCTCGGTTTAGTGTACGGGTTTGGATTAGTGTACGTGTTAGGGTTAGGGTAGAGGTTAGGTTAGGGTATGCGTTAGGGTTAGGGTAGTTATTAAACCTATCCCACTCTCTAGATACCCCTTAGCACGTCAAGGAATATTATTTGGGGGTCCAGCCATGGAGAAGAGTTTAGACACTAGGAGAAGATAAGGAACACACCCATTATCAAGAAATCACATTAGGATTCTCTTTTTAACCTGTTCCTTAAAACACTAGTGCTTAGGAAATCTATTGGAGGCAGAATTAGTCAAGGGTAGCTTAGGGTTAGGGTTAGGGTTATTGTTAGGGTAAGGCTTAGGGTACGGGTTCGGGTACGGCATAGGGTATGGGTTAGGGTTAGGGTTAGGGTTAGTTTGAGGGTTAGGGCTCGGTTTAGGGTACGGGTTAGGATTAGGGTACGTGTTAGGGTTAGGGTAGGGGTTAGGGTTAGGGTACGCGTTAGGGTTAGGGTAGTTATTAAACCTATCCCACTCCCTAGATACCCCTTAGCACGTCAAGGAATATTATTTGGGGGACCAGCCATGGAGAAGAGTTTAGACAGTAGGAGAAGATAAGGAACACACCCATTATCAAGAAATCACATTAGGATTCTCTTTTTAACCTGTTCCTTAAAACACTAGTGCTTAGGAAATCTATTGGAGGCAGAAGCAGTCAAGGGTAGCTTAGGGTTAGGGTTAGGGTTAGGGTTAGGGTTAGGGAACGGGTTCGGGTACGGGTTCGTGTACGGCGTAGGGAATGGGTTAGGGTTAGGGTTAGGGTTAGTTTGAAGGTTAGGGCTCGGTTTAGGGTACGGGTTAGGATTAGGTTTCGTGTTAGGGTTAGGGTAGGGGTTAGGGTTAGGGTAGGCGTTAGGGTTAGGGTAGTTATTAAACCTATCCCACTCTCTAGATACCCCTTAGCACGTCAAGGAATATTATTTGGGGGTCCAGCCATGGAGAAGAGTTTAGACACTAGGAGAAGATAAGGAACACACCCATTATCAAGAAATCACATTAGGATTCTCTTTTTAACCTGTTCCTTAAAACACTAGTGCTTAGGAAATCTATTGGAGGCAGAAGCCGTGAAGGGTAGCTTAGGGTTAGGGTTACGGTTAGGGTTAGGGTTAGGGTATGGCTTAGGGTACGGGTTCGGGTACGGGTTCGGGTACGGCGTAGGGTATGGGTTAGGGTTAGGGTTAGGGTTAGTTTGAGGGTTAGGGCTCGGTTTAGGTTACGGGTTAGGATTAGGGTACGTGTTAGGGTTAGGGTAGGGGTTAGGGTTAGGGTACGCATTAGGGTTAGGGTAGTTATTAAACCTATCCCACTCTCTAGATACCCCTTAGCACGTCAAAGAATATTATTTGGGGGTCCAGCCATGGAGAAGAGTTTAGACACTAGGAGAAGATAAGGAACACACCCATTATCAAGAAATCACATTAGGATTCTCTTTTTAACCTGTTCCTTAAAACACTAGTGCTCAGGAAATCTATTGGAGGCAGAAGCAGTCAAGGGTAGCTTAGGGTTAGGGTTAGGGTTAGGTTTAGGGTACGGCATAGGGTACGGGTTCGGGTACGGGTTCGGGTACGTGTTCGGGTACGGCGTAGGGTATGGGTTAGGTTGAGGGTTAGGGTTAGTTTGAGGGTTAGGGCTCGGTTTAGGTTACGGGTTAGGATTAGGGTACGTGTTAGGGTTAGGGTAGGGGTTAGGGTTAGGGTTAGGGTTAGGGTTAGGGTACGCATTAGGGTTAGGGTAGTTATTAAACCTATCCCACTCTCTAGATACCCCTTAGCACGTCAAGGAATATTATTTGGGTGTCCAGCCATGGAGAAGAGTTTAGACACTAGGAGAAGATAAGGAACACACCCATTATCAAGAAATCACATTAGGATTCTCTTTTTAACCTGTTCCTTAAAACACTAGTGCTTAGGAAATCTATTGGAGGCAGAAGCAGTCAAGGGTAGCTTAGGGTTAGGGTTAGGTTTAGGGTTAGGGTTAGGGTTAGGGTTAGGGTACGGCTTAGGGTACGGTTTCAGGTACGGGTTCGTGTACGGCGTAGTGTATGGGTTAGGGTTAGGGTTAGTTTGAAGGTTAGGGCTCGGTTTAGGGTACGGGTTAGGATTAGGGTTCGAGTTAGGGTTATGGTAGGGGTTAGGGTTAGGGTACGCGTTAGGGTTAGGGTAGTTATTAAACCTATCCCACTCTCTAGATACCCCTTAGCACGTCAAGGAATATTATTTGGGGGTCCAGCCATGGAGAAGATTTTAGACACTAGGAGAAGATAAGGAACACACCCATTATCAAGAAATCACATTAGGATTCTCTTTTTAACCTGTTCCTTAATACACTAGTGCTTAGGAAATCTATTGGAGGCAGAAGCAGTCAAGGGTAGCTTAGGGTTAGGGTTAGGGTTAGGGTTAGGTTTAGGGTATGGCTTAGGGTACGGGTTCGGGTACGGGTTCGGGTACGGGTTCGGGTACGGCGTAGGGTATGGGTTAGGGTTAGGGTTAGGGTTAGTTTGAGGGTTAGGGCTCGGTTTAGTGTACGGGTTAGGATTAGTGTACGTGTTAGGGTTAGGGTAGAGGTTAGGTTAGGGTATGCGTTAGGGTTAGGGTAGTTATTAAACCTATCCCACTCTCTAGATACCCCTTAGCACGTCAAGGAATATTATTTGGGGGTCCAGCCATGGAGAAGAGTTTAGACACTAGGAGAAGATAAGGAACACACCCATTATCAAGAAATCACATTAGGATTCTCTTTTTAACCTGTTCCTTAAAACACTAGTGCTTAGGAAATCTATTGGAGGCAGAATTAGTCAAGGGTAGCTTAGGGTTAGGGTTAGGGTTATTGTTAGGGTAAGGCTTAGGATACGGGTTCGGGTACGGCATAGGGTATGGGTTAGGGTTAGGGTAAGGTTTAGTTTGAGGGTTAGGGCTCGGTTTAGGGTACGGGTTAGGAGTAGGGTACGTGTTAGGGTTAGGGTAGGGGTTAGGGTTAGGGTACGCGTTAGGGTTAGGGTAGTTATTAAACCTATCCCACTCCCTAGATACCCCTTAGCACGTCAAGGAATATTATTTGGGGGTCCAGCCATGGAGAAGAGTTTAGACAGTAGGAGAAGATAAGGAACACACCCATTATCAAGAAATCACATTAGGATTCTCTTTTTAACCTGTTCCTTAAAACACTAGTGCTTAGGAAATCTATTGGAGGCAGAAGCAGTCAAGGGTAGCTTAGGGTTAGGGTTAGGGTTAGGGTTAGGGTACGGCTTAGGGTACGGGTTCGGGTACGGGTTCGTGTACGCTGTAGGGTATGGGTTAGTGTTAGGGTTAGGGTTAGTTTGAAGGTTAGGGCTCGGTTTAGGGTACGGGTTAGGATTAGGGTTCGTGTTAGGGTTAGGGTAGGGGTTAGGGTTAGGGTACGCGTTAGGGTTAGGGTAGTTATTAAACCTATCCCACTCTCTAGATAACCCTTAGCACGTCAAGGAATATTATTTGGGTGTCCAGCCATGGAGAAGAGTTTAGACACTAGGAGAAGATAAGGAACACACCCATTATAAAGAAATCACATTAGGATTCTCTTTTTAACCTGTTCCTTAAAACACTAGTGCTTAGGAAATCTATTGGAGGCAGAAGCAGTCAAGGGTAGCTTAGGGTTAGGGTTACGGTTAGGGTTAGGGTTAGGGTTATTGTTAGGGTAATGCTCAGGGTACGGGTTCGGGGACGGCATAGGGTATGGGTTAGGGTTAGGGTTAGGGTTAGTTTGAGGGTTAGGGCTCGGTTTAGGGTACGGGTTAGGAGTAGGGTACGTGTTAGGGTTAGGGTAGGGGTTAGGGTTAGGGTACGCGTTAGGGTTAGGGTAGTTATTAAACCTATCCCACTCCCTAGATACCCCTTAGCACGTCAAGGAATATTATTTGGGGGTCCAGCCATGGAGAAGAGTTTAGACAGTAGGAGAAGATAAGGAACACACCCATTATCAAGAAATCACATTAGGATTCTCTTTTTAACCTGTTCCTTAAAACACTAGTGCTTAGGAAATCTATTGGAGGCAGAAGCAGTCAAGGGTAGCTTAGGGTTAGGGTTAGGTTTAGGGTTAGGGTTAGGGTTAGGCTTAGGGTACGGCTTAGGGTACGGTTTCAGGTACGGGTTCGTGTACGGCGTAGTGTATGGGTTAGGGTTAGGGTTAGTTTGAAGGTTAGGGCTCTGTTTAGGGTACGGGTTAGGATTAGGGTTCGAGTTAGGGTTAGGGTAGGGGTTAGGGTTAGGGTACGCGTTAGGGTTAGGGTAGTTATTAAACCTATCCCACTCTCTAGATAACCCTTAGCACGTCAAGGAATATTATTTGGGGGTCCAGCCATGGAGAAGAGTTTAGACACTAGGAGAAGATAAGGAACACACCCATTATCAAGAAATCACATTAGGATTCTCTTTTTAACCTGTTCCTTAAAACACTAGTGCTCAGGAAATCTATTGGAGGCAGAAGCAGTCAAGGGTAGCTTAGGGTTAGGGTTAGGGTTAGGTTTAGGGTACGGCATAGGGTACGGGTTCGGGTACGGGTTCGGGTACGTGTTCGGGTACGGCGTAGGGTATGGGTTAGGTTGAGGGTTAGGGTTAGTTTGAGGGTTAGGGCTCGGTTTAGGTTACGGGTTAGGATTAGGGTACGTGTTAGGGTTAGGGTAGGGGTTAGGGTTACGGTACGCGTTAGGGTTAGGGTAGTTATTAAACCTATCCCACTCTCTAGATACCCCTTAGCACGTCAAGGAATATTATTTGGGGGTCCAGCCATGGAGAAGTGTTTAGACACTAGGAGAAGATAAGGAACACACCCATTATCAAGAAATCACATTAGGATTCTCTTTTTAACCTGTTCCTTAAAACACTAGTGCTTAGGAAATCTATTGGAGGCAGAAGCAGTCAAGGGTAGCTTAGGGTTAGGGTTAGGGTTAGGGTTAGGTTTAGGGTTAGGGTACGGCTTAGGGTAAGGGTTCGGGTACGGGTTCGCGTACGGCGTAGGGTATGGGTTAGGGTTAGGGATAGGGTTAGTTTGAAGGTTAGGGCTCGGTATAGGGTACCGGTTAGGATTAGGGTTCGTGTTAGGGTTAGGGTAGGGGTTAGGGTTAGGGTACGCGTTAGGGTTAGGGTAGTTATTAAACCTATCCCACTCCCTAGATACCCCTTAGCACGTCAAGGGATATTATTTGGGGGTCCAGCCATGGAGAAGAGTTTAGACACTAGGAGAAGATAAGGAACAAACCCATTATCAAGAAATCACATTAGGATTCTCTTTTTAACCTGTTCCTTAAAACACTAGTGCTTAGGAAATCTATTGGAGGCAGAAGCAGTCAAGGGTAGCTTAGGGTTAGGGTTAGGGTTAGGGCTAGGGTTAGGACACGGCTTAGGGTACGAGTTCGGGTACGGGTTCGTGTATGGCGTAGGGTATAGGTTTGGGTTAGTGTTAGGGTTAGTTTGAAGGTTAGGGCTCGGTTTAGGGTACGGGTTAGGATTAGGGTACGTGTTAGGGTTATGGTACGCATTAGGGTTAGGGTAGTTATTAAACCTATCCCACTCTCTAGATACCCCTTAGCACGTCAAGGAATATTATTTGGGTGTCCAGCCATGGAGAAGAGTTTAGACACTAGGAGAAGATAAGGAACACACCCATTATCAAGAAATCACATTAGGATTCTCTTTTTAACCTGTTCCTTAAAACACTAGTGCTTAGGAAATCTATTGGAGGCAGAAGCAGTCAAGGGTAGCTTAGGGTTAGGGTTAGGTTTAGGGTTAGGGTTAGGGTTAGGGTTAGGGTACGGCTTAGGGTACGGTTTCAGGTACGGGTTCGTGTACGGCGTAGTGTATGGGTTAGGGTTAGGGTTAGTTTGAAGGTTAGGGCTCGGTTTAGGGTACGGGTTAGGATTAGGGTTCGAGTTAGGGTTATGGTAGGGGTTAGGGTTAGGGTACGCGTTAGGGTTAGGGTAGTTATTAAACCTATCCCACTCTCTAGATACCCCTTAGCACGTCAAGGAATATTATTTGGGGGTCCAGCCATGGAGAAGATTTTAGACACTAGGAGAAGATAAGGAACACACCCATTATCAAGAAATCACATTAGGATTCTCTTTTTAACCTGTTCCTTAATACACTAGTGCTTAGGAAATCTATTGGAGGCAGAAGCAGTCAAGGGTAGCTTAGGGTTAGGGTTAGGGTTAGGGTTAGGTTTAGGGTACGGCTAAGGGTACGGGTTCGGGTACGGGTTCGGGTACGGGTTCGGGTACGGCGTAGGGTATGGGTTTGGGTTAGGGTTAGGGTTAGTTTGAGGGTTAGGGCTCGGTTTAGGGTACGGGTTAGGAGTAGGGTACGTGTTAGGGTTAGGGTAGGGATTAGGGTTAGGGTACGCGTTAGGGTTAGGGTAGTTATTAAACCTATCCCACTCTCTAGATACCCCTTAGCACGTCAAGGAATATTATTTGGGGGTCCAGCCATGGAGAAGAGTTTAGACACTAGGAGAAGATAAGGAACACACCCATTATCAAGAAATCACATTAGGATTCTCTTTTTAACCTGTTCCTTAAAACACTAGTGCTTAGGAAATCTATTGGAGGCAGAAGCAGTCAAGGGTAGCTTAGGGTTAGGGTTACGGTTAGGGTTAGGGTTAGGGTTATTGTTAGGGTAAGGCTTAGGGTACGGGTTCGGGTACGGCATAGGGTATGGATTAGGGTTAGGGTTAGGGTTAGTTTGAGGGTTAGGGCTCGGTTTAGGGTACGGGTTAGGAGTAGGGTACGTGTTAGGGTTAGGGTAGGGGTTAGGGTTAGGGTACGCGTTAGGGTTAGGGTAGTTATTAAACCTATCCCACTCTCTAGATACCCCTTAGCACGTCAAGGAATATTATTTGGGGGTCCAGCCATGGAGAAGAGTTTAGACACTAGGAGAAGATAAGGAACACACCCATTATCAAGAAATCACATTAGGATTCTCTTTTTAACCTGTTCCTTAAAACACTAGTGCTTAGGAAATCTATTGGAGGCAGAAGCAGTCAAGGGTGCTTAGGGTTAGGGTTAGGGTTAGGGCTAGGGTTAGGACACGGCTTAGGGTACGGGTTCGGGTACGGGTACGTGTACGGCGTAGGGTATGGGTTTGGGTTAGGGTTAGGGTTAGTTTGAAGGTTAGGGCTCGGTTTAGGGTACGGGTTAGGATTAGGGTTCGTGTTAGGGTTAGGGTAGGGGTTACGGTTAGGGTACGCGTTAGGGTTAGGGTAGTTATTAAACCTATCCCACTCTCTAGATACCCCTTAGCACGTCAAGGAATATTATTTGGGGGTCCAGCCATGGAGAAGAGTTTAGACACTAGGAGAAGATAAGGAACACACCCATTATCCTGAAATCACATTAGGATTCTCTTTTTAACCTGTTCCTTAATACACTAGTGCTTAGGAAATCTATTGGAGGCAGAAGCAGTCAAGGGTAGCTTAGGGTTAGGGTTACGGTTAGGGTTAGGGTTAGGGTATGGCTTAGGGTACCGGTTCGGGTACGGGTTCGGGTACGGCGTAGGGTATGGGTTAGGGTTAGGGTTAGGGTTAGTTTGAGGGTTAGGGCTCGGTTTAGGGTACGGGTTAGGTTTAGGGTACGTGTTAGGGTTAGGGTAGGGGTTAGGGTTAGGGTACGCATTAGGGTTAGGGTAGTTATTAAACCTATCCCACTCTCTAGATACCCCTTAGCACGTCAAGGAATATTATTTGGGGGTCCAGCCATGGAGAAGAGTTTAGACACTAGGAGAAGATAAGGAACACACCCATTATCAAGAAATCACATTAGGATTCTCTTTTTAACCTGTTCCTTAAAACACTAGTGCTTAGGAAATCTATTGGAGGCAGAAGCAGTCAAGGGTAGTTTAGGGTTAGGGTTAGGGTTAGGGTTAGGGTTAGGGTACGGCTTAGGGTACGGGTTCGGGTACGGGTTCGTGTACGGCGTAAGGTATGGGTTAGGGTTAGGGTTAGGGTTAGTTTGAAGGTTAGGGCTCGGTTTAGGGTACGGGTTAGGATTAGGGTTCGTGTTAGGGTTAGGGTACGGGTTAGGGTTAGGGTACGTGTTAGGGTTAGGGTAGTTATTAAACCTATCCCACTCCCTAGATACCCCTTAGCACGTCAAGGAATATTATTTGGGTGTCCAGCCATGGAGAAGAGTTTAGACACTAGGAGAAGATAAGGAACACACCCATTATCAAGAAATAACATTAGGATTCTCTTTTTAACCTGTTCCTTAAAACACTAGTGCTTAGGAAATCTATTGGAGGCAGAAGCAGTCAAGGGTAGCTTAGGGTTAGGGTTAGGGTTACGGCTAGGGTTAGGACACGGCTTAGGGTACGGGTTCGGGAACGGGTTCGTGTACGACGTAGGGTATGGGTTTGGGTTAGTGTTAGGGTTAGTTTGAAGGTTAGGGCTCGGTTTAGGGTACGGGTTAGGATTAGGGTTCGTGTTAGGGTTAGGGTAGGGGTTAGGGTTAGGGTACGCGTTAGGGTTAGGGTAGTTATTAAACCTATCCCACTCTCTAGATACCCCTTAGCACGTCAAGGAATATTATTTGGGGGTCCAGCCATGGAGAAGAGTTTAGACACTAGGAGAAGATAAAGAACACACCGATTATACTGAAATCACATTAGGATTCTCTTTTTAACCTGTTCCTTAATACACTAGTGCTTAGGAAATCTATTGGAGGCAGAAGCAGTCAAGGGTAGCTTAGGGTTAGGGTTACGGTTAGGGTTAGGGTTAGGGTATGGCTTAGGGTACGGGTTCGGGTACGGGTTCGGGTACGGCGTAGGGTATGGGTTAGGGTTAGGGTTAGGGTTAGTTTGAGGGTTAGGGCTCGGTTTAGGGTACGGGTTAGGATTAGGGTACGTGTTAGGGTTAGGGTAGTGGTTAGGGTTAGGGTACGCGTTAGGGTTAGGGTAGTTATTAAACCTATCCCACTCTCTAGATACCCATTTGCACGTTAAGGAATATCATTTCGGGGTCCAGCCATGGAGAAGAGTTTAGACACTAGGAGAAGATAAGGAACACACCCATTATCAAGAAATCACATTAGGATTCTCTTTTTAACCTGTTCCTTAAAACACTAGTGCTTAGGAAATCTATTGGAGGCAGAAGCAGTCAAGGGTAGCTTAGGGTTAGGGTTTGGGATAGGGTACGGCTTAGGGTACGGGTTCGGGTACGGGTTCGGGTACGGGTTTGGGTATGGCGTAGGATATGGGTTAGGGTTAGGGTTAGGGTTAGTTTGAGGGTTAGGGCTCGGTTTAGGGTACGGGTTAGGATTAGGGTACGTGTTAGGGTTAGGGTAGGGGTTAGGGTTAGGGTACGCGTTAGGGTTAGGGTAGTTATTAAACCTATCCCACTCTCTAGATACCCCTTAGCACGTCAAGTAATATTATTTGGGGGTCCAGCCATGGAGAAGAGTTTAGACACTAGGAGAAGATAAGGAACACACCCATTATCAAGAAATCACATTAGGATTCTCTTTTTAACCTGTTCCTTAAAACACTAGTGCTTATAAAATCTATTGGAGGCAGAAGCAGTCAAGGGTAGCTTAGGGTCAGGGTTAGGGTTAGTGTTAGGTTACGGGTTAGGAGTAGGGTACGTGTTAGGGTTAGGGTAGTGGTTAGGGTTAGGGTACGCGTTAGGGTTAGGGTAGTTATTAAACCTATCCCACTCCCTAGATACCCCTTAGCACGTCAAGGAATATTATTTGGGGGTCCAGCCATGGAGAAGAGTTTAGACACTAGGAGAAGATAAGGAACACACCCATTATCAAGAAATCACATTAGGATTCTCTTTTTAACCTGTTCCTTAAAACACTAGTGCTTAGGAAATCTATTGGAGGCAGAAGCAGTCAAGGGTAGCTTAGGGTTAGGGTTAGGGTTAGGGCTAGGGTTAGGACACGGCTTAGGGTACGGGTTCGGGTACGGGTACGTGTACGGCGTAGGGTATGGGTTTGGGTTAGGGTTAGGGTTAGTTTGAAGGTTAGGGCTCGGTTTAGGGTACGGGTTAGGATTAGGGTTCGTGTTAGGGTTAGGGTAGGGGTTACGGTTAGGGTACGCGTTAGGGTTAGGGTAGTTATTAAACCTATCCCACTCTCTAGATACCCCTTAGCACGTCAAGGAATATTATTTGGGGGTCCAGCCATGGAGAAGAGTTTAGACACTAGGAGAAGATAAGGAACACACCCATTATCCTGAAATCACATTAGGATTCTCTTTTTAACCTGTTCCTTAATACACTAGTGCTTAGGAAATCTATTGGAGGCAGAAGCAGTCAAGGGTAGCTTAGGGTTAGGGTTACGGTTAGGGTTAGGGTTAGGGT
This sequence comes from Eschrichtius robustus, assembly GCF_028021215.1. Lineage (NCBI taxonomy): Eukaryota > Metazoa > Chordata > Mammalia > Artiodactyla > Eschrichtiidae > Eschrichtius > Eschrichtius robustus. The sequence continues at coordinate 533,671 of NW_027175269.1, forward strand.
ATGGCTTAGGGTACGGGTTCGGGTACGGGTTCGGGTACGGCGTAGGGTATGGGTTAGGGTTAGGGTTAGGGTTAGTTTGAGGGTTAGGGCTCGGTTTAGGGTACGGGTTAGGTTTAGGGTACGTGTTAGGGTTAGGGTAGGGGTTAGGGTTAGGGTACGCATTAGGGTTAGGGTAGTTATTAAACCTATCCCACTCTCTAGATACCCCTTAGCACGTCAAGGAATATTATTTGGGGGTCCAGCCATGGAGAAGAGTTTAGACACTAGGAGAAGATAAGGAACACACCCATTATCAAGAAATCACATTAGGATTCTCTTTTTAACCTGTTCCTTAAAACACTAGTGCTTAGGAAATCTATTGGAGGCAGAAGCAGTCAAGGGTAGTTTAGGGTTAGGGTTAGGGTTAGGGTTAGGGTTAGGGTACGGCTTAGGGTACGGGTTCGGGTACGGGTTCGTGTACGGCGTAAGGTATGGGTTAGGGTTAGGGTTAGGGTTAGTTTGAAGGTTAGGGCTCGGTTTAGGGTACGGGTTAGGATTAGGGTTCGTGTTAGGGTTAGGGTACGGGTTAGGGTTAGGGTACGTGTTAGGGTTAGGGTAGTTATTAAACCTATCCCACTCCCTAGATACCCCTTAGCACGTCAAGGAATATTATTTGGGTGTCCAGCCATGGAGAGGAGTTTAGACACTAGGAGAAGATAAGGAACACACCCATTATCAAGAAATCACATTAGGATTCTCTTTTTAACCTGTTCCTTAAAACACTAGTGCTTAGGAAATCTATTGGAGGCAGAAGCAGTCAAGGGTAGCTTAGGGTTAGGGTTAGGGTTACGGCTAGGGTTAGGACACGGCTTAGGGTACGGGTTCGGGAACGGGTTCGTGTACGACGTAGGGTATGGATTTGGGTTAGTGTTAGGGTTAGTTTGAAGGTTAGGGCTCGGTTTAGGGTACGGGTTAGGATTAGGGTTCGTGTTAGGGTTAGGGTAGGGGTTAGGGTTAGGGTACGCGTTAGGGTTAGGGTAGTTATTAAACCTATCCCACTCTCTAGATACCCCTTAGCACGTCAAGGAATATTATTTGGGGGTCCAGCCATGGAGAAGAGTTTAGACACTAGGAGAAGATAAAGAACACACCGATTATACTGAAATCACATTAGGATTCTCTTTTTAACCTGTTCCTTAATACACTAGTGCTTAGGAAATCTATTGGAGGCAGAAGCAGTCAAGGGTAGCTTAGGGTTAGGGTTACGGTTAGGGTTAGGGTTAGGGTATGGCTTAGGGTACGGGTTCGGGTACGGGTTCGGGTACGGCGTAGGGTATGGGTTAGGGTTAGGGTTAGGGTTAGTTTGAGGGTTAGGGCTCGGTTTAGGGTACGGGTTAGGAGTAGGGTACGTGTTAGGGTTAGGGTAGGGTTTAGGGTTAGGGTACGCGTTAGGGTTAGGGTAGTTATTAAACCTATCCCACTCCCTAGATACCCCTTAGCACGTCAAGGAATATTATTTGGGGGTCCAGCCATGGAGAAGAGTTTAGACAGTAGGAGAAGATAAGGAACACACCCATTATCAAGAAATCACATTAGGATTCTCTTTTTAACCTGTTCCTTAAAACACTAGTGCTTAGGAAATCTATTGGAGGCAGAAGCAGTCAAGGGTAGCTTAGGGTTAGGGTTAGGGTTAGGGTTAGGGTACGGATTAGGGTACGGGTTCGGGTACGGGTTCGTGTACGCTGTAGGGTATGGGTTAGGGTTAGGGTTAGGGTTAGTTTGAAGGTTAGGGCTCGGTTTAGGGTACGGGTAAGGATTAGGGTTCGTGTTAGGGTTAGGGTAGGGGTTAGGGTTAGGGTACGCGTTAAGGTTAGGGTAGTTATTAAACTTATCCCACTCTCTAGATACCCCTTAGCACGTCAAGGAATATTATTTGGGGGTCCAGCCATGGAGAAGAGTTTAGACACTAGGAGAAGATAAGGAACACACCCATTATCAAGAAATCACATTAGGATTCTCTTTTTAACCTGTTCCTTAAAACACTAGTGCTTAGGAAATCTATTGGAGGCAGAAGCAGTCAAGGGTAGCTTAGGGTTAGGGTTAGGGTTAGGGTTAGGGTACGGCTTAGGGTACGGGTTCGGGTACGGGTTCGTGTATGCTGTAGGGTATGGGTTAGTGTTAGGGTTAGGGTTAGTTTGAAGGTTAGGGCTCGGTTTAGGGTACGGGTTAGGATTAGGGTTCGTGTTAGGGTTAGGGTAGGGGTTAGGGTTAGGGTACGCGTTAGGGTTAGGGTAGTTATTAAACCTATCCCACTCTCTAGATAACCCTTAGCACGTCAAGGAATATTATTTGGGTGTCCAGCCATGGAGAAGAGTTTAGACACTAGGAGAAGATAAGGAACACACCCATTATAAAGAAATCACATTAGGATTCTCTTTTTAACCTGTTCCTTAAAACACTAGTGCTTAGGAAATCTATTGGAGGCAGAAGCAGTCAAGGGTAGCTTAGGGTTAGGGTTACGGTTAGGGTTAGGGTTAGGGTTATTGTTAGGGTAATGCTTAGAGTATGGGTTCGGGGACGGCATAGGGTATGGGTTAGGGTTAGGGTTAGGGTTAGTTTGAGGGTTAGGGCTCGGTTTAGGGTACGGGTTAGGAGTAAGGTACGTGTTAGGGTTAGGGTACGCGTTAGGGTTAGGGTAGATATTAAACCTATCCCACTCCCTTGATACCCCTTAGCACGTCAAGGAATATTATTTGGGGGTCCAGCCATGCAGAAGAGTTTAGACAGTAGGAGAAGATAAGGAACACACCCATTATCAAGAAATCACATTAGGATTCTCTTTTTACCTGTTCCTTAAAACACTAGTGCTTAGGAAATCTATTGGAGGCAAAGCAGTCAAGGGTAGCTTAGGGTTAGGGTTTGGGATAGGGTACGGCTTAGGGTACGGGTTCGGGTACGGGTTCGGATACGGGTTTGTGTATGGCGTAGGATATGGGTTAGGGTTAGGGTTAGGGTTAGTTTGAGGGTTAGGGCTCGGTTTAGGGTACGGGTTAGGATTAGGGTACGTGTTAGGGTTAGGGTAGGGGTTAGGGTTAGGGTACGCGTTAGGGTTAGGGTAGTTATTAAACCTATCCCACTCTGTAGATACCCCTTAGCACGTCAAGGAATATCATTTGGGGGTCCAGCCATGGAGAAGAGTTTAGACACTAGGAGAAGATAAGGAACACACCCATTATCAAGAAATCACATTAGGATTCTCTTTTTAACCTCTTCCTTAAAACACTAGTGCTTAGGAAATCTATTGGAGGCAGAATTAGTCAAGGGTAGCTTAGGGTTAGGGTTAGGGTTATTGTTAGGGTAAGGCTTAGGGTACGGGTTCGGGTACGGCATAGGGTATGGGTTAGGGTTAGGGTTAGGGTTAGTTTGAGGGTTAGGGCTCGGTTTAGGGTACGGGTTAGGAGTAGGGTACGTGTTAGGGTTAGGGTAGGGTTTAGGGTTAGGGTACGCGTTAGGGTTAGGGTAGTTATTAAACCTATCCCACTCCCTAGATACCCCTTAGCACGTCAAGGAATATTATTTGGGGGTCCAGCCATGGAGAAGAGTTTAGACAGTAGGAGAAGATAAGGAACACACCCATTATCAAGAAATCACATTAGGATTCTCTTTTTAACCTGTTCCTTAAAACACTAGTGCTTAGGAAATCTATTGGAGGCAGAAGCAGTCAAGGGTAGCTTAGGGTTAGGGTTAGGGTTAGGGTTAGGGTACGGATTAGGGTACGGGTTCGGGTACGGGTTCGTGTACGCTGTAGGGTATGGGTTAGGGTTAGGGTTAGGGTTAGTTTGAAGGTTAGGGCTCGGTTTAGGGTACGGGTAAGGATTAGGGTTCGTGTTAGGGTTAGGGTAGGGGTTAGGGTTAGGGTACGCGTTAGGGTTAGGGTAGTTATTAAACCTATCCCACTCTCTAGATAACCCTTAGCACGTCAAGGAATATTATTTGGGGGTCCAGCCATGGAGAAGAGTTTAGACACTAGGAGAAGATAAGGAACACACCCATTATCAAGAAATCACATTAGGATTCTCTTTTTAACCTGTTCCTTAAAACACTAGTGCTTAGGAAATCTATTGGAGGCAGAAGCAGTCAAGGGTAGCTTAGGGTTAGGGTTAGGGTTAGGGCTAGGGTACGGCTTAGGGTACGGGTTCGGGTACGGGTTCGTGTACGCTGTAGGGTATGGGTTAGTGTTAGGGTTAGGGTTAGTTTGAAGGTTAGGGCTCGGTTTAGGGTACGGGTTAGGATTAGGGTTCGTGTTAGGGTTAGGGTAGGGGTTAGGGTTAGGGTACGCGTTAGGGTTAGGGTAGTTATTAAACCTATCCCACTCTCTAGATAACCCTTAGCACGTCAAGGAATATTATTTGGGTGTCCAGCCATGGAGAAGAGTTTAGACACTAGGAGAAGATAAGGAACACACCCATTATAAAGAAATCACATTAGGATTCTCTTTTTAACCTGTTCCTTAAAACACTAGTGCTTAGGAAATCTATTGGAGGCAGAAGCAGTCAAGGGTAGCTTAGGGTTAGGGTTACGGTTAGGGTTAGGGTTAGGGTTATTGTTAGGGTAATGCTTAGGGTACGGGTTCGGGGACGGCATAGGGTATGGGTTAGGGTTAGGGTTAGGGTTAGTTTGAGGGTTAGGGCTCGGTTTAGGGTACGGGTTAGGAGTAGGGTACGTGTTAGGGTTAGGGTACGCGTTAGGGTTAGGGTACGCGTTAGGGTTAGGGTAGTTATTAAACCTATCCCACTCCCTAGATACCCCTTAGCACGTCAAGGAATATTATTTGGGGGTCCAGCCATGCAGAAGAGTTTAGACAGTAGGAGAAGATAAGGAACACACCCATTATCAAGAAATCACATTAGGATTCTCTTTTTAACCTGTTCCTTAAAACACTAGTGCTTAGGAAATCTATTGGAGGCAAAGCAGTCAAGGGTAGCTTAGGGTTAGGGTTAGGGTTAGGGTTAGGGTACGGCTTAGGGTACGGGTTCGGGTACGGGTTCGTGTACGCTGTAGGGTATGGGTTAGGGTTAGTGTTAGGGTTAGTTTGAGGGTTAGGGCTCGGTTTAGGGTACGGGTTAGGATTAGGGTACGTGTTAGGGTTAGGGTAGGGGTTAGGGTTAGGGTACGCGTTAGGGTTAGGGTAGTTATTAAACCTATCCCACTCTCTAGATACCCCTTAGCACGTCAAGGAATATTATTTGGGGGTCCAGCCATGGAGAAGAGTTTAGACACTAGGAGAAGATAAGGAACACACCCATTATCCTGAAATCACATTAGGATTCTCTTTTTAACCTGTTACTTAATACACTAGTGCTTAGGAAATCTATTGGAGGCAGAAGCAGTCAAGGGTAGCTTAGGGTTAGGGTTACGGTTAGGGTTAGGGTTAGGGTATGGCTTAGGGTACGGGTTCGGGTACGGGTTCGGGTACGGCGTAGGGTATGGGTTAGGGTTAGGGTTAGGGTTAGTTTGAGGGTTAGGGCTCGGTTTAGGGTACGGGTTAGGTTTAGGGTACGTGTTAGGGTTAGGGTAGGGGTTAGGGTTAGGGTACGCATTAGGGTTAGGGTAGTTATTAAACCTATCCCACTCTCTAGATACCCCTTAGCACGTCAAGGAATATTATTTGGGGGTCCAGCCATGGAGAAGAGTTTAGACACTAGGAGAAGATAAGGAACACACCCATTATCAAGAAATCACATTAGGATTCTCTTTTTAACCTGTTCCTTAAAACACTAGTGCTTAGGAAATCTATTGGAGGCAGAAGCAGTCAAGGGTAGTTTAGGGTTAGGGTTAGGGTTAGGGTTAGGGTTAGGGTACGGCTTAGGGTACGGGTTCGGGTACGGGTTCGTGTACGGCGTAAGGTATGGGTTAGGGTTAGGGTTAGGGTTAGTTTGAAGGTTAGGGCTCGGTTTAGGGTACGGGTTAGGATTAGGGTTCGTGTTAGGGTTAGGGTACGGGTTAGGGTTAGGGTACGTGTTAGGGTTAGGGTAGTTATTAAACCTATCCCACTCCCTAGATACCCCTTAGCACGTCAAGGAATATTATTTGGGTGTCCAGCCATGGAGAAGAGTTTAGACACTAGGAGAAGATAAGGAACACACCCATTATCAAGAAATCACATTAGGATTCTCTTTTTAACCTGTTCCTTAAAACACTAGTGCTTAGGAAATCTATTGGAGGCAGAAGCAGTCAAGGGTAGCTTAGGGTTAGGGTTAGGGTTACGGCTAGGGTTAGGACACGGCTTAGGGTACGGGTTCGGGAACGGGTTCGTGTACGACGTAGGGTATGGATTTGGGTTAGTGTTAGGGTTAGTTTGAAGGTTAGGGCTCGGTTTAGGGTACGGGTTAGGATTAGGGTTCGTGTTAGGGTTAGGGTAGGGGTTAGGGTTAGGGTACGCGTTAGGGTTAGGGTAGTTATTAAACCTATCCCACTCTCTAGATACCCCTTAGCACGTCAAGGAATATTATTTGGGGGTCCAGCCATGGAGAAGATTTTAGACACTAGGAGAAGATAAGGAACACACCCATTATCAAGAAATCACATTAGGATTCTCTTTTTAACCTGTTCCTTAATACACTAGTGCTTAGGAAATCTATTGGAGGCAGAAGCAGTCAAGGGTAGCTTAGGGTTAGGGTTAGGGTTAGGGTTAGGTTTAGGGTACGGCTAAGGGTACGGGTTCGGGTACGGGTTCGGGTACGGGTTCGGGTACGGCGTAGGGTATGGGTTTGGGTTAGGGTTAGGGTTAGTTTGAGGGTTAGGGCTCGGTTTAGGGTACGGGTTAGGAGTAGGGTACGTGTTAGGGTTAGGGTAGGGATTAGGGTTAGGGTACGCGTTAGGGTTAGGGTAGTTATTAAACCTATCCCACTCTCTAGATACCCCTTAGCACGTCAAGGAATATTATTTGGGGGTCCAGCCATGGAGAAGAGTTTAGACACTAGGAGAAGATAAGGAACACACCCATTATCAAGAAATCACATTAGGATTCTCTTTTTAACCTGTTCCTTAAAACACTAGTGCTTAGGAAATCTATTGGAGGCAGAAGCAGTCAAGGGTAGCTTAGGGTTAGGGTTACGGTTAGGGTTAGGGTTAGGGTTATTGTTAGGGTAAGGCTTAGGGTACGGGTTCGGGTACGGCATAGGGTATGGATTAGGGTTAGGGTTAGGGTTAGTTTGAGGGTTAGGGCTCGGTTTAGGGTACGGGTTAGGAGTAGGGTACGTGTTAGGGTTAGGGTAGGGGTTAGGGTTAGGGTACGCGTTAGGGTTAGGGTAGTTATTAAACCTATCCCACTCTCTAGATACCCCTTAGCACGTCAAGGAATATTATTTGGGGGTCCAGCCATGGAGAAGAGTTTAGACACTAGGAGAAGATAAGGAACACACCCATTATCAAGAAATCACATTAGGATTCTCTTTTTAACCTGTTCCTTAAAACACTAGTGCTTAGGAAATCTATTGGAGGCAGAAGCAGTCAAGGGTGCTTAGGGTTAGGGTTAGGGTTAGGGCTAGGGTTAGGACACGGCTTAGGGTACGGGTTCGGGTACGGGTACGTGTACGGCGTAGGGTATGGGTTTGGGTTAGGGTTAGGGTTAGTTTGAAGGTTAGGGCTCGGTTTAGGGTACGGGTTAGGATTAGGGTTCGTGTTAGGGTTAGGGTAGGGGTTACGGTTAGGGTACGCGTTAGGGTTAGGGTAGTTATTAAACCTATCCCACTCTCTAGATACCCCTTAGCACGTCAAGGAATATTATTTGGGGGTCCAGCCATGGAGAAGAGTTTAGACACTAGGAGAAGATAAGGAACACACCCATTATCCTGAAATCACATTAGGATTCTCTTTTTAACCTGTTCCTTAATACACTAGTGCTTAGGAAATCTATTGGAGGCAGAAGCAGTCAAGGGTAGCTTAGGGTTAGGGTTACGGTTAGGGTTAGGGTTAGGGTATGGCTTAGGGTACCGGTTCGGGTACGGGTTCGGGTACGGCGTAGGGTATGGGTTAGGGTTAGGGTTAGGGTTAGTTTGAGGGTTAGGGCTCGGTTTAGGGTACGGGTTAGGTTTAGGGTACGTGTTAGGGTTAGGGTAGGGGTTAGGGTTAGGGTACGCATTAGGGTTAGGGTAGTTATTAAACCTATCCCACTCTCTAGATACCCCTTAGCACGTCAAGGAATATTATTTGGGGGTCCAGCCATGGAGAAGAGTTTAGACACTAGGAGAAGATAAGGAACACACCCATTATCAAGAAATCACATTAGGATTCTCTTTTTAACCTGTTCCTTAAAACACTAGTGCTTAGGAAATCTATTGGAGGCAGAAGCAGTCAAGGGTAGTTTAGGGTTAGGGTTAGGGTTAGGGTTAGGGTTAGGGTACGGCTTAGGGTACGGGTTCGGGTACGGGTTCGTGTACGGCGTAAGGTATGGGTTAGGGTTAGGGTTAGGGTTAGTTTGAAGGTTAGGGCTCGGTTTAGGGTACGGGTTAGGATTAGGGTTCGTGTTAGGGTTAGGGTACGGGTTAGGGTTAGGGTACGTGTTAGGGTTAGGGTAGTTATTAAACCTATCCCACTCCCTAGATACCCCTTAGCACGTCAAGGAATATTATTTGGGTGTCCAGCCATGGAGAAGAGTTTAGACACTAGGAGAAGATAAGGAACACACCCATTATCAAGAAATCACATTAGGATTCTCTTTTTAACCTGTTCCTTAAAACACTAGTGCTTAGGAAATCTATTGGAGGCAGAAGCAGTCAAGGGTAGCTTAGGGTTAGGGTTAGGGTTACGGCTAGGGTTAGGACACGGCTTAGGGTACGGGTTCGGGAACGGGTTCGTGTACGACGTAGGGTATGGGTTTGGGTTAGTGTTAGGGTTAGTTTGAAGGTTAGGGCTCGGTTTAGGGTACGGGTTAGGATTAGGGTTCGTGTTAGGGTTAGGGTAGGGGTTAGGGTTAGGGTACGCGTTAGGGTTAGGGTAGTTATTAAACCTATCCCACTCTCTAGATACCCCTTAGCACGTCAAGGAATATTATTTGGGGGTCCAGCCATGGAGAAGAGTTTAGACACTAGGAGAAGATAAAGAACACACCGATTATACTGAAATCACATTAGGATTCTCTTTTTAACCTGTTCCTTAATACACTAGTGCTTAGGAAATCTATTGGAGGCAGAAGCAGTCAAGGGTAGCTTAGGGTTAGGGTTACGGTTAGGGTTAGGGTTAGGGTATGGCTTAGGGTACGGGTTCGGGTACGGGTTCGGGTACGGCGTAGGGTATGGGTTAGGGTTAGGGTTAGGGTTAGTTTGAGGGTTAGGGCTCGGTTTAGGGTACGGGTTAGGAGTAGGGTACGTGTTAGGGTTAGGGTAGGGTTTAGGGTTAGGGTACGCGTTAGGGTTAGGGTAGTTATTAAACCTATCCCACTCCCTAGATACCCCTTAGCACGTCAAGGAATATTATTTGGGGGTCCAGCCATGGAGAAGAGTTTAGACAGTAGGAGAAGATAAGGAACACACCCATTATCAAGAAATCACATTAGGATTCTCTTTTTAACCTGTTCCTTAAAACACTAGTGCTTAGGAAATCTATTGGAGGCAGAAGCAGTCAAGGGTAGCTTAGGGTTAGGGTTAGGGTTAGGGTTAGGGTACGGATTAGGGTACGGGTTCGGGTACGGGTTCGTGTACGCTGTAGGGTATGGGTTAGGGTTAGGGTTAGGGTTAGTTTGAAGGTTAGGGCTCGGTTTAGGGTACGGGTAAGGATTAGGGTTCGTGTTAGGGTTAGGGTAGGGGTTAGGGTTAGGGTACGCGTTAAGGTTAGGGTAGTTATTAAACTTATCCCACTCTCTAGATACCCCTTAGCACGTCAAGGAATATTATTTGGGGGTCCAGCCATGGAGAAGAGTTTAGACACTAGGAGAAGATAAGGAACACACCCATTATCAAGAAATCACATTAGGATTCTCTTTTTAACCTGTTCCTTAAAACACTAGTGCTTAGGAAATCTATTGGAGGCAGAAGCAGTCAAGGGTAGCTTAGGGTTAGGGTTAGGGTTAGGGTTAGGGTACGGCTTAGGGTACGGGTTCGGGTACGGGTTCGTGTATGCTGTAGGGTATGGGTTAGTGTTAGGGTTAGGGTTAGTTTGAAGGTTAGGGCTCGGTTTAGGGTACGGGTTAGGATTAGGGTTCGTGTTAGGGTTAGGGTAGGGGTTAGGGTTAGGGTACGCGTTAGGGTTAGGGTAGTTATTAAACCTATCCCACTCTCTAGATAACCCTTAGCACGTCAAGGAATATTATTTGGGTGTCCAGCCATGGAGAAGAGTTTAGACACTAGGAGAAGATAAGGAACACACCCATTATAAAGAAATCACATTAGGATTCTCTTTTTAACCTGTTCCTTAAAACACTAGTGCTTAGGAAATCTATTGGAGGCAGAAGCAGTCAAGGGTAGCTTAGGGTTAGGGTTACGGTTAGGGTTAGGGTTAGGGTTATTGTTAGGGTAATGCTTAGAGTATGGGTTCGGGGACGGCATAGGGTATGGGTTAGGGTTAGGGTTAGGGTTAGTTTGAGGGTTAGGGCTCGGTTTAGGGTACGGGTTAGGAGTAAGGTACGTGTTAGGGTTAGGGTACGCGTTAGGGTTAGGGTAGATATTAAACCTATCCCACTCCCTTGATACCCCTTAGCACGTCAAGGAATATTATTTGGGGGTCCAGCCATGCAGAAGAGTTTAGACAGTAGGAGAAGATAAGGAACACACCCATTATCAAGAAATCACATTAGGATTCTCTTTTTACCTGTTCCTTAAAACACTAGTGCTTAGGAAATCTATTGGAGGCAAAGCAGTCAAGGGTAGCTTAGGGTTAGGGTTTGGGATAGGGTACGGCTTAGGGTACGGGTTCGGGTACGGGTTCGGATACGGGTTTGTGTATGGCGTAGGATATGGGTTAGGGTTAGGGTTAGGGTTAGTTTGAGGGTTAGGGCTCGGTTTAGGGTACGGGTTAGGATTAGGGTACGTGTTAGGGTTAGGGTAGGGGTTAGGGTTAGGGTACGCGTTAGGGTTAGGGTAGTTATTAAACCTATCCCACTCTGTAGATACCCCTTAGCACGTCAAGGAATATCATTTGGGGGTCCAGCCATGGAGAAGAGTTTAGACACTAGGAGAAGATAAGGAACACACCCATTATCAAGAAATCACATTAGGATTCTCTTTTTAACCTCTTCCTTAAAACACTAGTGCTTAGGAAATCTATTGGAGGCAGAATTAGTCAAGGGTAGCTTAGGGTTAGGGTTAGGGTTATTGTTAGGGTAAGGCTTAGGGTACGGGTTCGGGTACGGCATAGGGTATGGGTTAGGGTTAGGGTTAGGGTTAGTTTGAGGGTTAGGGCTCGGTTTAGGGTACGGGTTAGGAGTAGGGTACGTGTTAGGGTTAGGGTAGGGTTTAGGGTTAGGGTACGCGTTAGGGTTAGGGTAGTTATTAAACCTATCCCACTCCCTAGATACCCCTTAGCACGTCAAGGAATATTATTTGGGGGTCCAGCCATGGAGAAGAGTTTAGACAGTAGGAGAAGATAAGGAACACACCCATTATCAAGAAATCACATTAGGATTCTCTTTTTAACCTGTTCCTTAAAACACTAGTGCTTAGGAAATCTATTGGAGGCAGAAGCAGTCAAGGGTAGCTTAGGGTTAGGGTTAGGGTTAGGGTTAGGGTACGGATTAGGGTACGGGTTCGGGTACGGGTTCGTGTACGCTGTAGGGTATGGGTTAGGGTTAGGGTTAGGGTTAGTTTGAAGGTTAGGGCTCGGTTTAGGGTACGGGTAAGGATTAGGGTTCGTGTTAGGGTTAGGGTAGGGGTTAGGGTTAGGGTACGCGTTAGGGTTAGGGTAGTTATTAAACCTATCCCACTCTCTAGATAACCCTTAGCACGTCAAGGAATATTATTTGGGGGTCCAGCCATGGAGAAGAGTTTAGACACTAGGAGAAGATAAGGAACACACCCATTATCAAGAAATCACATTAGGATTCTCTTTTTAACCTGTTCCTTAAAACACTAGTGCTTAGGAAATCTATTGGAGGCAGAAGCAGTCAAGGGTAGCTTAGGGTTAGGGTTAGGGTTAGGGCTAGGGTACGGCTTAGGGTACGGGTTCGGGTACGGGTTCGTGTACGCTGTAGGGTATGGGTTAGTGTTAGGGTTAGGGTTAGTTTGAAGGTTAGGGCTCGGTTTAGGGTACGGGTTAGGATTAGGGTTCGTGTTAGGGTTAGGGTAGGGGTTAGGGTTAGGGTACGCGTTAGGGTTAGGGTAGTTATTAAACCTATCCCACTCTCTAGATAACCCTTAGCACGTCAAGGAATATTATTTGGGTGTCCAGCCATGGAGAAGAGTTTAGACACTAGGAGAAGATAAGGAACACACCCATTATAAAGAAATCACATTAGGATTCTCTTTTTAACCTGTTCCTTAAAACACTAGTGCTTAGGAAATCTATTGGAGGCAGAAGCAGTCAAGGGTAGCTTAGGGTTAGGGTTACGGTTAGGGTTAGGGTTAGGGTTATTGTTAGGGTAATGCTTAGGGTACGGGTTCGGGGACGGCATAGGGTATGGGTTAGGGTTAGGGTTAGGGTTAGTTTGAGGGTTAGGGCTCGGTTTAGGGTACGGGTTAGGAGTAGGGTACGTGTTAGGGTTAGGGTACGCGTTAGGGTTAGGGTACGCGTTAGGGTTAGGGTAGTTATTAAACCTATCCCACTCCCTAGATACCCCTTAGCACGTCAAGGAATATTATTTGGGGGTCCAGCCATGCAGAAGAGTTTAGACAGTAGGAGAAGATAAGGAACACACCCATTATCAAGAAATCACATTAGGATTCTCTTTTTAACCTGTTCCTTAAAACACTAGTGCTTAGGAAATCTATTGGAGGCAAAGCAGTCAAGGGTAGCTTAGGGTTAGGGTTAGGGTTAGGGTTAGGGTACGGCTTAGGGTACGGGTTCGGGTACGGGTTCGTGTACGCTGTAGGGTATGGGTTAGGGTTAGTGTTAGGGTTAGTTTGAGGGTTAGGGCTCGGTTTAGGGTACGGGTTAGGATTAGGGTACGTGTTAGGGTTAGGGTAGGGGTTAGGGTTAGGGTACGCGTTAGGGTTAGGGTAGTTATTAAACCTATCCCACTCTCTAGATACCCCTTAGCACGTCAAGGAATATTATTTGGGGGTCCAGCCATGGAGAAGAGTTTAGACACTAGGAGAAGATAAGGAACACACCCATTATCCTGAAATCACATTAGGATTCTCTTTTTAACCTGTTACTTAATACACTAGTGCTTAGGAAATCTATTGGAGGCAGAAGCAGTCAAGGGTAGCTTAGGGTTAGGGTTACGGTTAGGGTTAGGGTTAGGGTATGGCTTAGGGTACGGGTTCGGGTACGGGTTCGGGTACGGCGTAGGGTATGGGTTAGGGTTAGGGTTAGGGTTAGTTTGAGGGTTAGGGCTCGGTTTAGGGTACGGGTTAGGTTTAGGGTACGTGTTAGGGTTAGGGTAGGGGTTAGGGTTAGGGTACGCATTAGGGTTAGGGTAGTTATTAAACCTATCCCACTCTCTAGATACCCCTTAGCACGTCAAGGAATATTATTTGGGGGTCCAGCCATGGAGAAGAGTTTAGACACTAGGAGAAGATAAGGAACACACCCATTATCAAGAAATCACATTAGGATTCTCTTTTTAACCTGTTCCTTAAAACACTAGTGCTTAGGAAATCTATTGGAGGCAGAAGCAGTCAAGGGTAGTTTAGGGTTAGGGTTAGGGTTAGGGTTAGGGTTAGGGTACGGCTTAGGGTACGGGTTCGGGTACGGGTTCGTGTACGGCGTAAGGTATGGGTTAGGGTTAGGGTTAGGGTTAGTTTGAAGGTTAGGGCTCGGTTTAGGGTACGGGTTAGGATTAGGGTTCGTGTTAGGGTTAGGGTACGGGTTAGGGTTAGGGTACGTGTTAGGGTTAGGGTAGTTATTAAACCTATCCCACTCCCTAGATACCCCTTAGCACGTCAAGGAATATTATTTGGGTGTCCAGCCATGGAGAAGAGTTTAGACACTAGGAGAAGATAAGGAACACACCCATTATCAAGAAATCACATTAGGATTCTCTTTTTAACCTGTTCCTTAAAACACTAGTGCTTAGGAAATCTATTGGAGGCAGAAGCAGTCAAGGGTAGCTTAGGGTTAGGGTTAGGGTTACGGCTAGGGTTAGGACACGGCTTAGGGTACGGGTTCGGGAACGGGTTCGTGTACGACGTAGGGTATGGATTTGGGTTAGTGTTAGGGTTAGTTTGAAGGTTAGGGCTCGGTTTAGGGTACGGGTTAGGATTAGGGTTCGTGTTAGGGTTAGGGTAGGGGTTAGGGTTAGGGTACGCGTTAGGGTTAGGGTAGTTATTAAACCTATCCCACTCTCTAGATACCCCTTAGCACGTCAAGGAATATTATTTGGGGGTCCAGCCATGGAGAAGACTTTAGACACTAGGAGAAGATAAAGAACACACCGATTATACTGAAATCACATTAGGATTCTCTTTTTAACCTGTTCCTTAATACACTAGTGCTTAGGAAATCTATTGGAGGCAGAAGCAGTCAAGGGTAGCTTAGGGTTAGGGTTACGGTTAGGGTTAGGGTTAGGGTATGGCTTAGGGTACGGGTTCGGGTACGGGTTCGGGTACGGCGTAGGGTATGGGTTAGGGTTAGGGTTAGGGTTAGTTTGAGGGTTAGGGCTCGGTTTAGGGTACGGGTTAGGAGTAGGGTACGTGTTAGGGTTAGGGTAGGGTTTAGGGTTAGGGTACGCGTTAGGGTTAGGGTAGTTATTAAACCTATCCCACTCCCTAGATACCCCTTAGCACGTCAAGGAATATTATTTGGGGGTCCAGCCATGGAGAAGAGTTTAGACAGTAGGAGAAGATAAGGAACACACCCATTATCAAGAAATCACATTAGGATTCTCTTTTTAACCTGTTCCTTAAAACACTAGTGCTTAGGAAATCTATTGGAGGCAGAAGCAGTCAAGGGTAGCTTAGGGTTAGGGTTAGGGTTAGGGTTAGGGTACGGATTAGGGTACGGGTTCGGGTACGGGTTCGTGTACGCTGTAGGGTATGGGTTAGGGTTAGGGTTAGGGTTAGTTTGAAGGTTAGGGCTCGGTTTAGGGTACGGGTAAGGATTAGGGTTCGTGTTAGGGTTAGGGTAGGGGTTAGGGTTAGGGTACGCGTTAAGGTTAGGGTAGTTATTAAACTTATCCCACTCTCTAGATACCCCTTAGCACGTCAAGGAATATTATTTGGGGGTCCAGCCATGGAGAAGAGTTTAGACACTAGGAGAAGATAAGGAACACACCCATTATCAAGAAATCACATTAGGATTCTCTTTTTAACCTGTTCCTTAAAACACTAGTGCTTAGGAAATCTATTGGAGGCAGAAGCAGTCAAGGGTAGCTTAGGGTTAGGGTTAGGGTTAGGGTTAGGGTACGGCTTAGGGTACGGGTTCGGGTACGGGTTCGTGTATGCTGTAGGGTATGGGTTAGTGTTAGGGTTAGGGTTAGTTTGAAGGTTAGGGCTCGGTTTAGGGTACGGGTTAGGATTAGGGTTCGTGTTAGGGTTAGGGTAGGGGTTAGGGTTAGGGTACGCGTTAGGGTTAGGGTAGTTATTAAACCTATCCCACTCTCTAGATAACCCTTAGCACGTCAAGGAATATTATTTGGGTGTCCAGCCATGGAGAAGAGTTTAGACACTAGGAGAAGATAAGGAACACACCCATTATAAAGAAATCACATTAGGATTCTCTTTTTAACCTGTTCCTTAAAACACTAGTGCTTAGGAAATCTATTGGAGGCAGAAGCAGTCAAGGGTAGCTTAGGGTTAGGGTTACGGTTAGGGTTAGGGTTAGGGTTATTGTTAGGGTAATGCTTAGAGTACGGGTTCGGGGACGGCATAGGGTATGGGTTAGGGTTAGGGTTAGGGTTAGTTTGAGGGTTAGGGCTCGGTTTAGGGTACGGGTTAGGAGTAAGGTACGTGTTAGGGTTAGGGTACGCGTTAGGGTTAGGGTAGATATTAAACCTATCCCACTCCCTTGATACCCCTTAGCACGTCAAGGAATATTATTTGGGGGTCCAGCCATGCAGAAGAGTTTAGACAGTAGGAGAAGATAAGGAACACACCCATTATCAAGAAATCACATTAGGATTCTCTTTTTACCTGTTCCTTAAAACACTAGTGCTTAGGAAATCTATTGGAGGCAAAGCAGTCAAGGGTAGCTTAGGGTTAGGGTTTGGGATAGGGTACGGCTTAGGGTACGGGTTCGGGTACGGGTTCGGATACGGGTTTGTGTATGGCGTAGGATATGGGTTAGGGTTAGGGTTAGGGTTAGTTTGAGGGTTAGGGCTCGGTTTAGGGTACGGGTTAGGATTAGGGTACGTGTTAGGGTTAGGGTTGGGGTTAGGGTTAGGGTACGCGTTAGGGTTAGGGTAGTTATTAAACCTATCCCACTCTGTAGATACCCCTTAGCACGTCAAGGAATATCATTTGGGGGTCCAGCCATGGAGAAGAGTTTAGACACTAGGAGAAGATAAGGAACACACCCATTATCAAGAAATCACATTAGGATTCTCTTTTTAACCTCTTCCTTAAAACACTAGTGCTTAGGAAATCTATTGGAGGCAGAATTAGTCAAGGGTAGCTTAGGGTTAGGGTTAGGGTTATTGTTAGGGTAAGGCTTAGGGTACGGGTTCGGGTACGGCATAGGGTATGGGTTAGGGTTAGGGTTAGGGTTAGTTTGAGGGTTAGGGCTCGGTTTAGGGTACGGGTTAGGAGTAGGGTACGTGTTAGGGTTAGGGTAGGGTTTAGGGTTAGGGTACGCGTTAGGGTTAGGGTAGTTATTAAACCTATCCCACTCCCTAGATACCCCTTAGCACGTCAAGGAATATTATTTGGGGGTCCAGCCATGGAGAAGAGTTTAGACAGTAGGAGAAGATAAGGAACACACCCATTATCAAGAAATCACATTAGGATTCTCTTTTTAACCTGTTCCTTAAAACACTAGTGCTTAGGAAATCTATTGGAGGCAGAAGCAGTCAAGGGTAGCTTAGGGTTAGGGTTAGGGTTAGGGTTAGGGTACGGATTAGGGTACGGGTTCGGGTACGGGTTCGTGTACGCTGTAGGGTATGGGTTAGGGTTAGGGTTAGGGTTAGTTTGAAGGTTAGGGCTCGGTTTAGGGTACGGGTAAGGATTAGGGTTCGTGTTAGGGTTAGGGTAGGGGTTAGGGTTAGGGTACGCGTTAGGGTTAGGGTAGTTATTAAACCTATCCCACTCTCTAGATAACCCTTAGCACGTCAAGGAATATTATTTGGGGGTCCAGCCATGGAGAAGAGTTTAGACACTAGGAGAAGATAAGGAACACACCCATTATCAAGAAATCACATTAGGATTCTCTTTTTAACCTGTTCCTTAAAACACTAGTGCTTAGGAAATCTATTGGAGGCAGAAGCAGTCAAGGGTAGCTTAGGGTTAGGGTTAGGGTTAGGGCTAGGGTACGGCTTAGGGTACGGGTTCGGGTACGGGTTCGTGTACGCTGTAGGGTATGGGTTAGTGTTAGGGTTAGGGTTAGTTTGAAGGATAGGGCTCGGTTTAGGGTACGGGTTAGGATTAGGGTTCGTGTTAGGGTTAGGGTAGGGGTTAGTGTTAGGGTACGCGTTAGGGTTAGGGTAGTTATTAAACCTATCCCACTCTCTAGATAACCCTTAGCACGTCAAGGAATATTATTTGGGTGTCCAGCCATGGAGAAGAGTTTAGACACTAGGAGAAGATAAGGAACACACCCATTATAAAGAAATCACATTAGGATTCTCTTTTTAACCTGTTCCTTAAAACACTAGTGCTTAGGAAATCTATTGGAGGCAGAAGCAGTCAAGGGTAGCTTAGGGTTAGGGTTACGGTTAGGGTTAGGGTTAGGGTTATTGTTAGGGTAATGCTTAGGGTACGGGTTCGGGGACGGCATAGGGTATGGGTTAGGGTTAGGGTTAGGGTTAGTTTGAGGGTTAGGGCTCGGTTTAGGGTACGGGTTAGGAGTAGGGTACGTGTTAGGGTTAGGGTACGCGTTAGGGTTAGGGTACGCGTTAGGGTTAGGGTAGTTATTAAACCTATCCCACTCCCTAGATACCCCTTAGCACGTCAAGGAATATTATTTGGGGGTCCAGCCATGCAGAAGAGTTTAGACAGTAGGAGAAGATAAGGAACACACCCATTATCAAGAAATCACATTAGGATTCTCTTTTTAACCTGTTCCTTAAAACACTAGTGCTTAGGAAATCTATTGGAGGCAAAGCAGTCAAGGGTAGCTTAGGGTTAGGGTTAGGGTTAGGGTTAGGGTACGGCTTAGGGTACGGGTTCGGGTACGGGTTCGTGTACGCTGTAGGGTATGGGTTAGGGTTAGTGTTAGGGTTAGTTTGAGGGTTAGGGCTCGGTTTAGGGTACGGGTTAGGATTAGGGTACGTGTTAGGGTTAGGGTAGGGGTTAGGGTTAGGGTACTCGTTAGGGTTAGGGTAGTTATTAAACCTATCCTACTCTCTAGATACCCCTTAGCACGTCAAGGAATATCATTTGGGGGTCCAGCCATGGAGAAGAGTTTAGACACTAGGAGAAGATAAGGAACACACCCATTATCAAGAAATCACATTAGGATTCTCTTTTTAACCTGTTCCTTAAAACACTAGTGCTTAGGAAATCTATTGGAGGCAGAATTAGTCAAGGGTAGCTTAGGGTTAGGGTTACGGTTAGGGTTAGGGTTAGGGTTATTGTTAGGGTAATGCTTAGAGTACGGGTTCGGGGACGGCATAGGGTATGGGTTAGGGTTAGGGTTAGGGTTAGTTTGAGGGTTAGGGCTCGGTTTAGGGTACGGGTTAGGATTAGGGTACGTGTTAGGGTTAGGGTAGGGGTTAGGGTTAGGGTACGCGTTAGGGTTAGGGTAGTTATTAAACCTATCCCACTCTCTAGATACCCCTTAGCACGTCAAGGAATATTATTTGGGGGTCCAGCCATGGAGAAGAGTTTAGACACTAGGAGAAGATAAGGAACACACCCATTATCCTGAAATCACATTAGGATTCTCTTTTTAACCTGTTCCTTAATACACTAGTGCTTAGGAAATCTATTGGAGGCAGAAGCAGTCAAGGGTAGCTTAGGGTTAGGGTTACGGTTAGGGTTAGGGTTAGGGTATGGCTTAGGGTACGGGTTCGGGTACGGGTTCGGGTACGGCGTAGGGTATGGGTTAGGGTTAGGGTTAGGGTTAGTTTGAGGGTTAGGGCTCGGTTTAGGGTACGGGTTAGGTTTAGGGTACGTGTTAGGGTTAGGGTAGGGGTTAGGGTTAGGGTACGCATTAGGGTTAGGGTAGTTATTAAACCTATCCCACTCTCTAGATACCCCTTATCACGTCAAGGAATATTATTTGGGGGTCCAGCCATGGAGAAGAGTTTAGACACTAGGAGAAGATAAGGAACACACCCATTATCAAGAAATCACATTAGGATTCTCTTTTTAACCTGTTCCTTAAAACACTAGTGCTTAGGAAATCTATTGGAGGCAGAAGCAGTCAAGGGTAGTTTAGGGTTAGGGTTAGGGTTAGGGTTAGGGTTAGGGTACGGCTTAGGGTACGGGTTCGGGTACGGGTTCGTGTACGGCGTAAGGTATGGGTTAGGGTTAGGGTTAGGGTTAGTTTGAGGGTTAGGGCTCGGTTTAGGGTACGGGTTAGGATTAGGGTTCGTGTTAGGGTTAGGGTACGGGTTAGGGTTAGGGTACGTGTTAGGGTTAGGGTAGTTATTAAACCTATCCCACTCCCTAGATACCCCTTAGCACGTCAAGGAATATTATTTGGGTGTCCAGCCATGGAGAAGAGTTTAGACACTAGGAGAAGATAAGGAACACACCCATTATCAAGAAATCACATTAGGATTCTCTTTTTAACCTGTTCCTTAAAACACTAGTGCTTAGGAAATCTATTGGAGGCAGAAGCAGTCAAGGGTAGCTTAGGGTTAGGGTTAGGGTTACGGCTAGGGTTAGGACACGGCTTAGGGTACGGGTTCGGGAACGGGTTCGTGTACGACGTAGGGTATGGATTTGGGTTAGTGTTAGGGTTAGTTTGAAGGTTAGGGCTCGGTTTAGGGTACGGGTTAGGATTAGGGTTCGTGTTAGGGTTAGGGTAGGGGTTAGGGTTAGGGTACGCGTTAGGGTTAGGGTAGTTATTAAACCTATCCCACTCTCTAGATACCCCTTAGCACGTCAAGGAATATTATTTGGGGGTCCAGCCATGGAGAAGAGTTTAGACACTAGGAGAAGATAAAGAACACACCGATTATACTGAAATCACATTAGGATTCTCTTTTTAACCTGTTCCTTAATACACTAGTGCTTAGGAAATCTATTGGAGGCAGAAGCAGTCAAGGGTAGCTTAGGGTTAGGGTTACGGTTAGGGTTAGGGTTAGGGTATGGCTTAGGGTACGGGTTCGGGTACGGGTTCGGGTACGTCGTAGGGTATGGGTTAGGGTTAGGGTTAGGGTTAGTTTGAGGGTTAGGGCTCGGTTTAGGGTACGGGTTAGGAGTAGGGTACGTGTTAGGGTTAGGGTAGGGTTTAGGGTTAGGGTACGCGTTAGGGTTAGGGTAGTTATTAAACCTATCCCACTCCCTAGATACCCCTTAGCACGTCAAGGAATATTATTTGGGGGTCCAGCCATGGAGAAGAGTTTAGACAGTAGGAGAAGATAAGGAACACACCCATTATCAAGAAATCACATTAGGATTCTCTTTTTAACCTGTTCCTTAAAACACTAGTGCTTAGGAAATCTATTGGAGGCAGAAGCAGTCAAGGGTAGCTTAGGGTTAGGGTTAGGGTTAGGGTTAGGGTACGGATTAGGGTACGGGTTCGGGTACGGGTTCGTGTACGCTGTAGGGTATGGGTTAGGGTTAGGGTTAGGGTTAGTTTGAAGGTTAGGGCTCGGTTTAGGGTACGGGTAAGGATTAGGGTTCGTGTTAGGGTTAGGGTAGGGGTTAGGGTTAGGGTACGCGTTAAGGTTAGGGTAGTTATTAAACTTATCCCACTCTCTAGATACCCCTTAGCACGTCAAGGAATATTATTTGGGGGTCCAGCCATGGAGAAGAGTTTAGACACTAGGAGAAGATAAGGAACACACCCATTATCAAGAAATCACATTAGGATTCTCTTTTTAACCTGTTCCTTAAAACACTAGTGCTTAGGAAATCTATTGGAGGCAGAAGCAGTCAAGGGTAGCTTAGGGTTAGGGTTAGGGTTAGGGTTAGGGTACGGCTTAGGGTACGGGTTCGGGTACGGGTTCGTGTATGCTGTAGGGTATGGGTTAGTGTTAGGGTTAGGGTTAGTTTGAAGGTTAGGGCTCGGTTTAGGGTACGGGTTAGGATTAGGGTTCGTGTTAGGGTTAGGGTAGGGGTTAGGGTTAGGGTACGCGTTAGGGTTAGGGTAGTTATTAAACCTATCCCACTCTCTAGATAACCCTTAGCACGTCAAGGAATATTATTTGGGTGTCCAGCCATGGAGAAGAGTTTAGACACTAGGAGAAGATAAGGAACACACCCATTATAAAGAAATCACATTAGGATTCTCTTTTTAACCTGTTCCTTAAAACACTAGTGCTTAGGAAATCTATTGGAGGCAGAAGCAGTCAAGGGTAGCTTAGGGTTAGGGTTACGGTTAGGGTTAGGGTTAGGGTTATTGTTAGGGTAATGCTTAGAGTACGGGTTCGGGGACGGCATAGGGTATGGGTTAGGGTTAGGGTTAGGGTTAGTTTGAGGGTTAGGGCTCGGTTTAGGGTACGGGTTAGGAGTAAGGTACGTGTTAGGGTTAGGGTACGCGTTAGGGTTAGGGTAGATATTAAACCTATCCCACTCCCTTGATACCCCTTAGCACGTCAAGGAATATTATTTGGGGGTCCAGCCATGCAGAAGAGTTTAGACAGTAGGAGAAGATAAGGAACACACCCATTATCAAGAAATCACATTAGGATTCTCTTTTTACCTGTTCCTTAAAACACTAGTGCTTAGGAAATCTATTGGAGGCAAAGCAGTCAAGGGTAGCTTAGGGTTAGGGTTTGGGATAGGGTACGGCTTAGGGTACGGGTTCGGGTACGGGTTCGGATACGGGTTTGTGTATGGCGTAGGATATGGGTTAGGGTTAGGGTTAGGGTTAGTTTGAGGGTTAGGGCTCGGTTTAGGGTACGGGTTAGGATTAGGGTACGTGTTAGGGTTAGGGTAGGGGTTAGGGTTAGGGTACGCGTTAGGGTTAGGGTAGTTATTAAACCTATCCCACTCTGTAGATACCCCTTAGCACGTCAAGGAATATCATTTGGGGGTCCAGCCATGGAGAAGAGTTTAGACACTAGGAGAAGATAAGGAACACACCCATTATCAAGAAATCACATTAGGATTCTCTTTTTAACCTCTTCCTTAAAACACTAGTGCTTAGGAAATCTATTGGAGGCAGAATTAGTCAAGGGTAGCTTAGGGTTAGGGTTAGGGTTATTGTTAGGGTAAGGCTTAGGGTACGGGTTCGGGTACGGCATAGGGTATGGGTTAGGGTTAGGGTTAGGGTTAGTTTGAGGGTTAGGGCTCGGTTTAGGGTACGGGTTAGGAGTAGGGTACGTGTTAGGGTTAGGGTAGGGTTTAGGGTTAGGGTACGCGTTAGGGTTAGGGTAGTTATTAAACCTATCCCACTCCCTAGATACCCCTTAGCACGTCAAGGAATATTATTTGGGGGTCCAGCCATGGAGAAGAGTTTAGACAGTAGGAGAAGATAAGGAACACACCCATTATCAAGAAATCACATTAGGATTCTCTTTTTAACCTGTTCCTTAAAACACTAGTGCTTAGGAAATCTATTGGAGGCAGAAGCAGTCAAGGGTAGCTTAGGGTTAGGGTTAGGGTTAGGGTTAGGGTACGGATTAGGGTACGGGTTCGGGTACGGGTTCGTGTACGCTGTAGGGTATGGGTTAGGGTTAGGGTTAGGGTTAGTTTGAAGGTTAGGGCTCGGTTTAGGGTACGGGTAAGGATTAGGGTTCGTGTTAGGGTTAGGGTAGGGGTTAGGGTTAGGGTACGCGTTAGGGTTAGGGTAGTTATTAAACCTATCCCACTCTCTAGATAACCCTTAGCACGTCAAGGAATATTATTTGGGGGTCCAGCCATGGAGAAGAGTTTAGACACTAGGAGAAGATAAGGAACACACCCATTATCAAGAAATCACATTAGGATTCTCTTTTTAACCTGTTCCTTAAAACACTAGTGCTTAGGAAATCTATTGGAGGCAGAAGCAGTCAAGGGTAGCTTAGGGTTAGGGTTAGGGTTAGGGCTAGGGTACGGCTTAGGGTACGGGTTCGGGTACGGGTTCGTGTACGCTGTAGGGTATGGGTTAGTGTTAGGGTTAGGGTTAGTTTGAAGGTTAGGGCTCGGTTTAGGGTACGGGTTAGGATTAGGGTTCGTGTTAGGGTTAGGGTAGGGGTTAGGGTTAGGGTACGCATTAGGGTTAGGGTAGTTATTAAACCTATCCCACTCTCTAGATAACCCTTAGCACGTCAAGGAATATTATTTGGGTGTCCAGCCATGGAGAAGAGTTTAGACACTAGGAGAAGATAAGGAACACACCCATTATAAAGAAATCACATTAGGATTCTCTTTTTAACCTGTTCCTTAAAACACTAGTGCTTAGGAAATCTATTGGAGGCAGAAGCAGTCAAGGGTAGCTTAGGGTTAGGGTTACGGTTAGGGTTAGGGTTAGGGTTATTGTTAGGGTAATGCTTAGGGTACGGGTTCGGGGACGGCATAGGGTATGGGTTAGGGTTAGGGTTAGGGTTAGTTTGAGGGTTAGGGCTCGGTTTAGGGTACGGGTTAGGAGTAGGGTACGTGTTAGGGTTAGGGTACGCGTTAGGGTTAGGGTACGCGTTAGGGTTAGGGTAGTTATTAAACCTATCCCACTCCCTAGATACCCCTTAGCACGTCAAGGAATATTATTTGGGGGTCCAGCCATGCAGAAGAGTTTAGACAGTAGGAGAAGATAAGGAACACACCCATTATCAAGAAATCACATTAGGATTCTCTTTTTAACCTGTTCCTTAAAACACTAGTGCTTAGGAAATCTATTGGAGGCAAAGCAGTCAAGGGTAGCTTAGGGTTAGGGTTAGGGTTAGGGTTAGGGTACGGCTTAGGGTACGGGTTCGGGTACGGGTTCGTGTACGCTGTAGGGTATGGGTTAGGGTTAGTGTTAGGGTTAGTTTGAGGGTTAGGGCTCGGTTTAGGGTACGGGTTAGGATTAGGGTACGTGTCAGGGTTACGGTAGGGGTTAGGGTTAGGGTACTCGTTAGGGTTAGGGTAGTTATTAAACCTATCCTACTCTCTAGATACCCCTTAGCACGTCAAGGAATATCATTTGGGGGTCCAGCCATGGAGAAGAGTTTAGACACTAGGAGAAGATAAGGAACACACCCATTATCAAGAAATCACATTAGGATTCTCTTTTTAACCTGTTCCTTAAAACACTAGTGCTTAGGAAATCTATTGGAGGCAGAATTAGTCAAGGGTAGCTTAGGGTTAGGGTTAGGGTTATTGTTAGGGTAAGGCTTAGGGTACGGGTTCGGGTACGGCATAGGGTATGGGTTAGGGTTAGGGTTAGGGTTAGTTTGAGGGTTAGGGCTCGGTTTAGGGTACGGGTTAGGAGTAGGGTACGTGTTAGGGTTAGGGTAGGGGTTAGGGTTAGGGTACGCGTTAGGGTTAGGGTAGTTATTAAACCTATCCCACTCCCTAGATACCCCTTAGCACGTCAAGGAATATTATTTGGGGGTCCAGCCATGGAGAAGAGTTTAGACAGTAGGAGAAGATAAGGAACACACCCATTATCAAGAAATCACATTAGGATTCTCTTTTTAACCTGTTCCTTAAAACACTAGTGCTTAGGAAATCTATTGGAGGCAGAAGCAGTCAAGGGTAGCTTAGGGTTAGGGTTAGGTTTAGGGTTAGGGTTAGGGTTAGGGTTAGGGTACGGCTTAGGGTACGGTTTCAGGTACGGGTTCGTGTACGGCGTAGTGTATGGGTTAGGGTTAGGGTTAGTTTGAAGGTTAGGGCTCTGTTTAGGGTACGGGTTAGGATTAGGGTTCGAGTTAGGGTTATGGTAGGGGTTAGGGTTAGGGTACGCGTTAGGGTTAGGGTAGTTATTAAACCTATCCCACTCTCTAGATACCCCTTAGCACGTCAAGGAATATTATTTGGGGTTCCAGCCATGGAGAAGAGTTTAGACACTAGGAGAAGATAAGGAACACACCCATTATCAAGAAATCACATTAGGATTCTCTTTTTAACCTGTTCCTTAATACACTAGTGCTTAGGAAATCTATTGGAGGCAGAAGCAGTCAAGGGTAGCTTAGGGTTAGGGTTAGGGTTAGGGTTAGGTTTAGGGTACGGCTTAGGGTACGGGTTCGGGTACGGGTTCGGGTACGGGTTCGGGTACGGCGTAGGGTATGGGTTAGGGTTAGGGTTAGGGTTAGTTTGAGGGTTAGGGCTCGGTTTAGTGTACGGGTTAGGATTAGTGTACGTGTTAGGGTTAGGGTAGAGGTTAGGTTAGGGTATGCGTTAGGGTTAGGGTAGTTATTAAACCTATCCCACTCTCTAGATACCCCTTAGCACGTCAAGGAATATTATTTGGGGGTCCAGCCATGGAGAAGAGTTTAGACACTAGGAGAAGATAAGGAACACACCCATTATCAAGAAATCACATTAGGATTCTCTTTTTAACCTGTTCCTTAATACACTAGTGCTTAGGAAATCTATTGGAGGCAGAAGCAGTCAAGGGTAGCTTAGGGTTAGGGTTACGGTTAGGGTTAGGGTTAGGGTATGGCTTAGGGTACGGGTTCGGGTACGGGTTCGGGTACAGCGTAGGGTATGGGTTAGGGTTAGGGTTAGGGTTAGTTTGAGGGTTAGGGCTCGGTTTAGGGTACGTGTTAGGGTTAGGGTAGGGGTTAGGGTTAGGGTACGCGTTAGGGTTAGGGTAGTTATTAAACCTATCCCACTCTCTAGATACCCCTTAGCACGTCAAGGAATATTATTTGGGGGTCCAGCCATGGAGAAGAGTTTAGACACTAGGAGAAGATAAGGAACACACCCATTATCAAGAAATCACATTAGGATTCTCTTTTTAACCTGTTCCTTAAAACACTAGTGCTTAGGAAATCTATTGGAGGCAGAAGCAGTCAAGGGTAGCTTAGGGTTAGGGTTAGGGTTAGGGTTAGGGTACGGCTTAGGGTACGGGTTCGGGTACGGGTTCGTGTACGCTGTAGGGTATGGGTTAGTGTTAGGGTTAGGGTTAGTTTGAAGGTTAGGGCTCGGTTTAGGGTACGGGTTAGGATTAGGGTTCGTGTTAGGGTTAGGGTAGGGGTTAGGGTTAGGGTACGCGTTAGGGTTAGGGTAGTTATTAAACCTATCCCACTCTCTAGATAACCCTTAGCACGTCAAGGAATATTATTTGGGTGTCCAGCCATGGAGAAGAGTTTAGACACTAGGAGAAGATAAGGAACACACCCAATATAAAGAAATCACATTAGGATTCTCTTTTTAACCTGTTCCTTAAAACACTAGTGCTTAGGAAATCTATTGGAGGCAGAAGCAGTCAAGGGTAGCTTAGGGTTAGGGTTACGGTTAGGGTTAGGGTTAGGGTTATTGTTAGGGTAATGCTTAGAGTACGGGTTCGGGGACGGCATAGGGTATGGGTTAGGGTTAGGGTTAGGGTTAGTTTGAGGGTTAGGGCTCGGTTTAGGGTACGGGTTAGGAGTAGGGTACGTGTTAGGGTTAGGGTACGCGTTAGGGTTAGGGTACGCGTTAGGGTTAGGGTAGTTATTAAACCTATCCCACTCCATAGATACCCCTTAGCACGTCAAGGAATATTATTTGGGGGTCCAGCCATGCAGAAGAGTTTAGACAGTAGGAGAAGATAAGGAACACACCCATTATCAAGAAATCACATTAGGATTCTCTTTTTAACCTGTTCCTTAAAACACTAGTGCTTAGGAAATCTATTGGAGGCAAAGCAGTCAAGGGTAGCTTAGGGTTAGGGTTTGGGATAGGGTACGGCTTAGGGTACGGGTTCGGGTACGGGTTCGGGTACGGGTTTGTGTATGGCGTAGGATATGGGTTAGGGTTAGGGTTAGTTTGAGGGTTAGGGCTCGGTTTAGGGTACGGGTTAGGATTAGGGTACGTGTTAGGGTTAGGGTAGGGGTTAGGGTTAGGTTACGCGTTAGGGTTAGGGTAGTTATTAAACCTATCCCACTCTGTAGATACCCCTTAGCACGTCAAGGAATATCATTTGGGGGTCCAGCCATGGAGAAGAGTTTAGACACTAGGAGAAGATAAGGAACACACCCATTATCAAGAAATCACATTAGGATTCTCTTTTTAACCTGTTCCTTAAAACACTAGTGCTTAGGAAATCTATTGGAGGCAGAATTAGTCAAGGGTAGCTTAGGGTTAGGGTTAGGGTTATTGTTAGGGTAAGGCTTAGGGTACGGGTTCGGGTACGGCATAGGGTATGGGTTAGGGTTAGGGTTAGGGTTAGTTTGAGGGTTAGGGCTCGGTTTAGGGTACGGGTTAGGAGTAGGGTACGTGTTAGGGTTAGGGTAGGGTTTAGGGTTAGGGTACGCGTTAGGGTTAGGGTAGTTATTAAACCTATCCCACTCCGTAGATACCCCTTAGCACGTCAAGGAATATTATTTGGGGGTCCAGCCATGGAGAAGAGTTTAGACAGTAGGAGAAGATAAGGAACACACCCATTATCAAGAAATCACATTAGGATTCTCTTTTTAACCTGTTCCTTAAAACACTAGTGCTTAGGAAATCTATTGGAGGCAGAAGCAGTCAAGGGTAGCTTAGGGTTAGGGTTAGGGTTAGGGCTAGGGTTAGGACACGGCTTAGGGTACGGGTTCAGGTACGGGTTCGTGTACGGCGTAGGGTATCGGTTTGGGTTAGGGTTAGGGTTAGTTTGAAGGTTAGGGCTCGGTTTAGGGTACGGGTTAGGATTAGTGTTCGTGTTAGGGTTAGGGTAGGGGTTAGGGTTAGGGTACGCGTTAGGGTTAGGGTAGTTATTAAACCTGTCCCACTCTCTAGATACCCCTTAGCACGTCAAGGAATATTATTTGGGGGTCCAGCCATGGAGAAGAGTTTAGACACTAGGAGAAGATAAGGAACACACCCATTATCCTGAAATCACATTAGGATTCTCTTTTTAACCTGTTCCTTAATACACTAGTGCTTAGGAAATCTATTGGAGGCAGAAGCAGTCAAGGGTAGCTTAGGGTTAGGGTTACGGTTAGGGTTAGGGTTAGGGTTATTGTTAGGCTAAGGCTTAGGGTACGGGTTCGGGTACGGCATAGGGTATGGGTTAGGGTTAGGGTTAGGGTTAGTTTGAGGGTTAGGGCTCGGTTTAGGGTACGGGTTAGGAGTAGGGTACGTGTTAGGATTAGGGTAGGGGTTAGGGTTAGGGTACGCGTTAGGGTTAGGGTAGTTATTAAACCTATCCCACTCTCTAGATACCCCTTAGCACGTCAAGGAATATTATTTGGGGGTCCAGCCATGGAGAAGAGTTTAGACACTAGGAGAAGATA
The DNA here is from genome assembly GCF_028021215.1 of Eschrichtius robustus. Taxonomy (NCBI): domain Eukaryota; kingdom Metazoa; phylum Chordata; class Mammalia; order Artiodactyla; family Eschrichtiidae; genus Eschrichtius; species Eschrichtius robustus. The sequence continues at coordinate 562,328 of NW_027175269.1, forward strand.
AGGAACACACCCATTATCAAGAAATCACATTAGGATTCTCTTTTTAACCTGTTCCTTTAAACACTAGTGCTTAGGAAATCTATTGGAGGCAGAAGCAGTCAAGGGTAGCTTAGGGTTAGGGTTAGGGTTAGGGCTAGGGTTAGGACACGGCTTAGGGTACGGGTTCGGGTACGGGTACGTGTACGGCGTAGGGTATGGGTTTGGGTTAGGGTTAGGGTTAGTTTGAAGGTTAGGGCTCGGTTTAGGGTACGGGTTAGGATTAGGGTTCGTGTTAGGGTTAGGGTAGGGGTTAGGGTTAGGGTACGCGTTAGGGTTAGGGTAGTTATTAAACCTATCCCACTCTCTAGATACCCCTTAGCACGTCAAGGAATATTATTTGGGGGTCCAGCCATGGAGAAGAGTTTAGACACTAGGAGAAGATAAGGAACACACCCATTATCCTGAAATCACATTAGGATTCTCTTTTTAACCTGTTCCTTAATACACTATTGCTTAGGAAATCTATTGGAGGCAGAAGCAGTCAAGGGTAGCTTAGGGTTAGGGTTACGGTTAGGGTTAGGGTTAGGGTATGGCTTAGGGTACGGGTTCGGGTACGGGTTCGGGTACGGCGTAGGGTATGGGTTAGGGTTAGGTTTAGGGTTAGTTTGAGGGTTAGGGCTCGGTTTAGGGTACGGGTTAGGTTTAGGGTACGTGTTAGTGTTAGGGTAGGGGTTAGGGTTAGGGTACGCATTAGGGTTAGGGTAGTTATTAAACCTATCCCACTCTCTAGATACCCCTTAGCAGGTCAAGGAATATTATTTGGGTGTCCAGCCATGGAGAAGAGTTTAGACACTAGGAGAAGATAAGGAACACACCCATTATCAAGAAATCACATTAGGATTCTCTTTTTAACCTGTTCCTTAAAACACTAGTGCTTAGGAAATCTATTGGAGGTAGAAGCAGTCAAGGGTAGCTTAGGGTTAAGGTTAGGGTTAGGGTTAGTGTTAGGTTACGGGTTAGGAGTAGGGTACGTGTTAGGGTTAGGGTAGTGGTTAGGGTTAGGGTACGCGTTAGGGTTAGGGTAGTTATTAAACCTATCCCACTCCCTAGATACCCCTTAGCACGTCAAGGAATATTATTTGGGGGTCCAGCCATGGAGAAGAGTTTAGACAGTAGGAGAAGATAAGGAACACACCCATTATCAAGAAATCACATTAGGATTCTCTTTTTAACCTGTTCCTTAAAACACTAGTGCTTAGGAAATCTATTGGAGGCAAAGCAGTCAAGGGTAGCTTAGGGTTAGGGTTAGGGTTAGGGTTAGGGTTAGGTTTAGGGTATGGCTTAGGGTACGGGTTCGGGTACGGGTTCGTGTACGCTGTAGGGTAAGGGTTAGGGTTAGGGTTAGGGTTAGCTTGAAGGTTAGGGCTCGGTTTAGGGTACGGGTTAGGATTAGGGTTCGTGTTAGGGTTAGGGTAGGGGTTAGGGTTAGGGTACGCGTTAGGGTTAGGGTAGTTATTAAACCTATCCCACTCTCTAGATACCCCTTAGCACGTCAAGGAATATTATTTGGGGGTCCAGCCATGGAGAAGAGTTTAGACACTAGGAGAAGATAAGGAACACACCCATTATCAAGAAATCACATTAGGATTCTCTTTTTAACCTGTTCCTTAAAACACTAGTGCTTAGGAAATCTATTGGAGGCAGAAGCAGTCAAGGGTAGCTTAGGGTTAGGATTAGGGTTAGGGCTAGGGTTAGGACACGGCTTAGGGTACGGGTTCGGGTATGGGTTCGTGTACGGCGTAGGGTATGGGTTTTGGTTAGGGTTAGGATTAGTTTGAAGGTTAGGGCTCGGTTTAGGGTACGGGTTAGGATTAGGGTTCGTGTTAGGGTTAGGGTAGGGGTTAGGGTTAGGGTACGCGTTAGGGTTAGGGTAGTTATTAAACGTATCCCACTCTCTAGATAACCCTTAGCACGTCAAGGAATATTATTTGGGTGTCCAGCCATGGAGAAGAGTTTAGACACTAGGAGAAGATAAGGAACACACCCATTATAAAGAAATCACATTAGGATTCTCTTTTTAACCTGTTCCTTAAAACACTAGTGCATAGGAAATCTATTGGAGGCAGAAGCAGTCAAGGGTTGCTTAGGGTTAGGGTTACGGTTAGGGTTAGGGTTAGGGTTATTGTTAGGGTAATGCTTAGAGTACGGGTTCGGGGACGGCATAGGGTATGGGTTAGGGTTAGGGTTAGGGTTAGTTTGAGGGTTAGGGCTCGGTTTAGGGTACGGGTTAGGAGTAGGGTACGTGTTAGGGTTAGGGTACGCGTTAGGGTTAGGGTACGCGTTAGGGTTAGGGTACTTATTAAACCTATCCCACTCCCTAGATACCCCTTAGCACGTCAAGGAATATTATTTGGGGGTCCAGCCATGCAGAAGAGTTTAGACAGTAGGAGAAGATAAGGAACACACCCATTATCAAGAAATCACATTAGGATTCTCTTTTTAACCTGTTCCTTAAAACACTAGTGCTTAGGAAATCTATTGGAGGCAAAGCAGTCAAGGGTAGCTTAGGGTTAGGGTTAGGATTAGGGTTAGGGTACGGCTTAGGGTACGGGTTCGGGTACGGGTTCGTGTACGCTGTAGGGTATGGGTTAGGGTTAGTGTTAGGGTTAGTTTGAGGGTTAGGGCTCGGTTTAGGGTACGGGTTAGGATTAGGGTACGTGTTAGGGTTAGGGTAGGGGTTAGGGTTAGGGTACGCGTTAGGGTTAGGGTAGTTATTAAACCTATCCCACTCTCTAGATACCCCTTAGCACGTCAAGGAATATCATTTGGGGGTCCAGCCATGGAGAAGAGTTTAGACACTAGGAGAAGATAAGGAACACACCCATTATCAAGAAATCACATTAGGATTCTCTTTTTAACCTGTTCCTTAAAACACTAGTGCTTAGGAAATCTATTGGAGGCAGAATTAGTCAAGGGTAGCTTAGGGTTAGGGTTAGGGTTATTGTTAGGGTAAGGCTTAGGGTACGGGTTCGGGTACGGCATAGGGTATGGGTTAGGGTTAGGGTTAGGTTTAGTTTGAGGGTTAGGGCTCGGTTTAGGGTACGGGTTAGGAGTAGGGTACGTGTTAAGGTTAGGGTAGGGGTTAGGGTTAGGGTACGCGTTAGGGTTAGGGTAGTTATTAAACCTATCCCACTCCCTAGATACCCCTTAGCACGTCAAGGAATATTATTTGGGGGTCCAGCCATGGAGAAGAGTTTAGACAGTAGGAGAAGATAAGGAACACACCCATTATCAAGAAATCACATTAGGATTCTCTTTTTAACCTGTTCCTTAAAACACTAGTGCTTAGGAAATCTATTGGAGGCAGAAGCAGTCAAGGGTAGCTTAGGGTTAGGGTTAGGGTTAGGGTTAGGGTACGGCTTAGGGTACGGGTTCGGATACGGGTTCGTGTACGCTGTAGGGTATGGGTTAGGGTTAGGGTTAGGGTTAGTTTGAAGGTTAGGGCTCGGTTTAGGGTACGGGTTAGGATTAGGGTTCGTGTTAGGGTTAGGGTAGGGGTTAGGGTTAGGGTACGCGTTAGGTTTAGGGTAGTTATTAAACCTATCCCACTCTCTAGATACCCCTTAGCACGTCAAGGAATATTATTTGGGGGTCCAGCCATGGAGAAGAGTTTAGACACTAGGAGAAGATAAGGAACACACCCATTATCAAGAAATCACATTAGGATTCTCTTTTTAACCTGTTCCTTAAAACACTAGTGCTTAGGAAATCTATTGGAGGCAGAAGCAGTCAAGGGTAGCTTAGGGTTAGGGTTAGGGTTAGGGCTAGGGTTAGGACACGGCTTAGGGTACGGGTTCGGGTACGGGTTCGTGTACGGCGTAGGGTATGGGTTTGGGTTAGGGTTAGGGTTAGTTTGAAGGTTAGGGCTCGGTTTAGGGTACGGGTTAGGATTAGGGTTCGTGTTAGGGTTAGGGTAGGGGTTAGGGTTAGGGTACGCGTTAGGGTTAGGGTAGTTATTAAACCTGTCCCACTCTCTAGATACCCCTTAGCACGTCAAGGAATATTATTTGGGGGTCCAGCCATGGAGAAGAGTTTAGACACTAGGAGAAGATAAGGAACACACCCATTATCCTGAAATCACATTAGGATTCTCTTTTTAACCTGTTCCTTAATACACTAGTGCTTAGGAAATCTATTGGAGGCAGAAGCAGTCAAGGGTAGCTTAGGGTTAGGGTTACAGTTAGGGTTAGGGTTAGGGTTATTGTTAGGGTAAGGCATAGGGTATGGGTTAGGGTTAGGGTTAGGGTTAGTTTGAGGGTTAGGGCTCGGTTTAGGGTACGGGTTAGGAGTAGGGTACGTGTTAGGGTTAGGGTAGGGGTTAGGGTTAGGGTACGCGTTAGGGTTAGGGTAGTTATTAAACCTATCCCACTCTCTAGATACCCCTTAGCACGTCAAGGAATATTATTTGGGGGTCCAGCCATGGAGAAGAGTTTAGACACTAGGAGAAGATAAGGAACACACCCATTATCCTGAAATCACATTAGGATTCTCTTTTTAACCTGTTCCTTAATACACTAGTGCTTAGGAAATCTATTGGAGGCAGAAGCAGTCAAGGGTAGCTTAGGGTTAGGGTTACGGTTAGGGTTAGGGTTAGGGTATGGCTTAGGGTACGGGTTCGGGTACGGGTTCGTGTACGGCGTAGGGTATGGGTTAGGGTTAGGGTTAGGGTTAGTTTGAAGGTTAGGGCTCGGTTTAGGGTACGGGTTAGGATTAGGGTTCGTGTTAGGGTTAGGGTAGGGGTTAGGGTTAGGGTACGTGTTAGGGTTAGGGTAGTTATTAAACCTATCCCACTCCCTAGATACCCCTTAGCACGTCAAGGAATATTATTTGGGGGTCCAGCCATGGAGAAGAGTTTAGACACTAGGAGAAGATAAGGAACACACCCATTATCAAGAAATCACATTAGGATTCTCTTTTTAACCTGTTCCTTAAAACACTAGTGCTTAGGAAATCTATTGGAGGCAGAAGCAGTCAAGGGTAGCTTAGGGTTAGGGTTAGGGTTACGGCTAGGGTTAGGACACGGCTTAGGGTACGGTTTCGGGAACGGGTTCGTGTACGGCGTAGGGTATGGGTTTGGGTTAGTGTTAGGGTTAGTTTGAAGGTTAGGGCTCGGTTTAGGGTACGGGTTAGGATTAGGGTTCGTGTTAGGGTTAGGGTAGGGGTTAGGGTTAGGGTACGCGTTAGGGTTAGGGTAGTTATTAAACCTATCCCACTCTCTAGATACCCCTTAGCACGTCAAGGAATATTATTTGGGGGTCCAGCCATGGAGAAGAGTTTAGACACTAGGAGAAGATAAAGAACACACCGATTATACTGAAATCACATTAGGATTCTCTTTTTAACCTGTTCCTTAATACACTAGTGCTTAGGAAATCTATTGGAGGCAGAAGCAGTCAAGGGTAGCTTAGGGTTAGGGTTACGGTTAGGGTTAGGGTTAGGGTATGGCTTAGGGTACGGGTTCGGGTACGGGTTCGGGTACGGCGTAGGGTATGGGTTAGGGTTAGGGTTAGGGTTAGTTTGAGGGTTAGGGCTCGGTTTAGGGTACGGGTTAGGATTAGGGTACGTGTTAGGGTTAGGGTAGGGGTTAGGGTTAGGGTACGCGTTAGGGTTAGGGTAGTTATTAAACCTATCCCACTCTCTAGATACCCCTTTGCACGTTAAGGAATATCATTTAGGGTCCAGCCATGGAGAAGAGTTTAGACACTAGGAGAAGATAAGGAACACACCCATTATCAAGAAATCACATTAGGATTCTCTTTTTAACCTGTTCCTTAAAACACTAGTGCTTAGGAAATCTATTGGAGGCAGAAGCAGTCAAGGGTAGCTTAGGGTTAGGGTTTGGGATAGGATACGGCTTAGGGTACGGGTTCGGGTACGGGTTCGGGTACGGGTTTGGGTATGGCGTAGGATATGGGTTAGGGTTAGGGTTAGGGTTAGTTTGAGGGTTAGGGCTCGGTTTAGGGTACGGGTTAGGATTAGGGTACGTGTTAGGGTTAGGGTAGGGGTTAGGGTTAGGGTACGCGTTAGGGTTAGGGTAGTTATTAAACCTATCCCACACTCTAGATACCCCTTAGCACGTCAAGTAATATTATTTGGGGGTCCAGCCATGGAGAAGAGTTTAGACACTAGGAGAAGATAAGGAACAAACCCATTATCAAGAAATCACATTAGGATTCTCTTTTTAACCTGTTCCTTAAAACACTAGTGCTTAGGAAATCTATTGGAGGCAGAAGCAGTCAAGGGTAGCTTAGGGTTAGGGTTAGGGTTAGTGTTAGATTACGGGTTAGGAGTAGGGTACGTGTTAGGGTTAGGGTAGTGGTTAGGGTTAGGGTACGCGTTAGGGTTAGGGTAGTTATTAAACCTATCCCACTCCCTAGATACCCCTTAGCACGTCAAGGAATATTATTTGGGGGTCCAGCCATGGAGAAGAGTTTAGACAGTAGGAGAAGATAAGGAACACACCCATTATCAAGAAATCACAATAGGATTCTCTTTTTAACCTGTTCCTTAAAACACTAGTGCTTAGGAAATCTATTGGAGGCAAAGCAGTCAAGGGTAGCTTAGGGTTAGGGTTAGGGTTAGGGTTAGGGTTAGGTTTAGGGTATGGCTTAGGGTACGGGTTCGGGTACGGGTTCGTGTACGCTGTAGGGTAAGGGTTAGGGTTAGGGTTAGGGTTAGTTTGAAGGTTAGGGCTCGGTTTAGGGAACGGGTTAGGATTAGGGTTCGTGTTAGGGTTAGGGTAGGGGTTAGGGTTAGGGTACGCGTTAGGGTTAGGGTAGTTATTAAACCTATCCCACTCTCTAGATACCCCTTAGCACGTCAAGGAATATTATTTGGGGTTCCAGCCATGGAGAAGAGTTTAGACACTAGGAGAAGATAAGGAACACACCCATTATCAAGAAATCACATTAGGATTCTCTTTTTAACCTGTTCCTTAAAACACTAGTGCTTAGGAAATCTATTGGAGGCAGAAGCAGTCAAGGGTAGCTTAGGGTTAGGGTTAGGGTTAGGGTTAGGGTACGGCTTAGGGTACGGGTTCGGGTATGGGTTCGTGTACGGCGTAGGGTATGGGTTTGGGTTAGGGTTAGGATTAGTTTGAAGGTTAGGGCTCGGTTTAGGGTACGGGTTAGGATTAGGGTTCGTGTTAGGGTTAGGGTAGGGGTTAGGGTTAGGGTACGCGTTAAGGTTAGGGTAGTTATTAAACCTATCCCACTCTCTAGATACCCCTTAGCACGTCAAGGAATATTATTTGGGGGTCCAGCCATGGAGAAGAGTTTAGACACTAGGAGAAGATAAAGAACACACCCATTATCCTGAAATCACATTAGGATTCTCTTTTTAACCTGTTCCTTAAAACACTAGTGCTTAGGAAATCTATTGGAGGCAGAATTAGTCAAGGGTAGCTTAGGGTTAGGGTTAGGGTTATTGTTAGGGTAAGGCTTAGGGTACGGGTTCGGGTACGGCATAGGGTATGTGTTAGGGTTAGGGTTAGGGTTAGTTTGAGGGTTAGGGCTCGGTTTAAGGTACGAGTTAGGATTAGGGTACGTGTTAGGGTTAGGGTAGGGGTTAGGGTTAGGGTACGCGTTAGGGTTAGGGTAGTTATTAAACCTATCCCACTCTCTAGATACCCCTTAGCACGTCAGGGAATATTATTTGGGTGTCCAGCCATGGAGAAGAGTTTAGACACTAGGAGAAGATAAGGAACACACCCATTATCAAGAAATCACATTAGGATTCTCTTTTTAACCTGTTCCTTAAAACACTAGTGCTTAGGAAATCTATTGGAGGCAGAAGCAGTCAAGGGTAGCTTAGGGTTAGGGTTAGGGTTAGGGTTAGGTTTAGGGTTAGGGTACGGCTTAGGGTAAGGGTTCGGGTACGGGTTCGCGTACGGCGTAGGGTATGGGTTAGGGTTAGGGATAGGGTTAGTTTGAAGGTTAGGGCTCGGTATAGGGTACGGGTTAGGATTAGGGTTCGTGTTAGGGTTAGGGTAGGGGTTAGGGTTAGGGTACGCGTTAGGGTTAGGGTAGTTATTAAACCTATCCCACTCCCTAGATACCCCTTAGCACGTCAAGGGATATTATTTGGGGGTCCAGCCATGGAGAAGAGTTTAGACACTAGGAGAAGATAAGGAACACACCCATTATCAAGAAATCACATTAGGATTCTCTTTTTAACCTGTTCCTTAAAACACTAGTGCTTAGGAAATCTATTGGAGGCAGAAGCAGTCAAGGGTAGCTTAGGGTTAGGGTTAGGGTTAGGGCTAGGGTTAGGACACGGCTTACGGTACGAGTTCGGGTACGGGTTCGTGTATGGCGTAGGGTATAGGTTTGGGTTAGTGTTAGGGTTAGTTTGAAGGTTAGGGCTCGGTTTAGGGTACGGGTTAGGATTAGGGTACGTGTTAGGGTTATGGTACGCATTAGGGTTAGGGTAGTTATTAAACCTATCCCACTCTCTAGATACCCCTTAGCACGTCAAGGAATATTATTTGGGTGTCCAGCCATGGAGAAGAGTTTAGACACTAGGAGAAGATAAGGAACACACCCATTATCAAGAAATCACATTAGGATTCTCTTTTTAACCTGTTCCTTAAAACACTAGTGCTTAAGAAATCTATTGGAGGCAGAAGCAGTCAAGGGTAGCTTAGGGTTAGGGTTAGGTTTAGGGTTAGGGTTAGGGTTAGGGTTAGGGTACGGCTTAGGGTACGGTTTCAGGTACGGGTTCGTGTACGGCGTAGTGTATGGGTTAGGGTTAGGGTTAGTTTGAAGGTTAGGGCTCGGTTTAGGGTACGGGTTAGGATTAGGGTTCGAGTTAGGGTTATGGTAGGGGTTAGGGTTAGGGTACGCGTTAGGGTTAGGGTAGTTATTAAACCTATCCCACTCTCTAGATACCCCTTAGCACGTCAAGGAATATTATTTGGGGGTCCAGCCATGGAGAAGATTTTAGACACTAGGAGAAGATAAGGAACACACCCATTATCAAGAAATCACATTAGGATTCTCTTTTTAACCTGTTCCTTAATACACTAGTGCTTAGGAAATCTATTGGAGGCAGAAGCAGTCAAGGGTAGCTTAGGGTTAGGGTTATGGTTAGGGTTAGGTTTAGGGTACGGCTTAGGGTACGGGTTCGGTTACGGGTTCGGGTACGGGTTCGGGTACGGCGTAGGGTATGGGTTAGGGTTAGGGTTAGGGTTAGTTTGAGGGTTAGGGCTCGGTTTAGTGTACGGGTTAGGATTAGTGTACGTGTTAGGGTTAGGGTAGAGGTTAGGTTAGGGTATGCGTTAGGGTTAGGGTAGTTATTAAACCTATCCCACTCTCTAGATACCCCTTAGCACGTCAAGGAATATTATTTGGGGGTCCAGCCATGGAGAAGAGTTTAGACACTAGGAGAAGATAAGGAACACACACATTATCAAGAAATCACATTAGGATTCTCTTTTTAACCTGTTCCTTAAAACACTAGTGCTTAGGAAATCTATTGGAGGCAGAATTAGTCAAGGGTAGCTTAGGGTTAGGGTTAGGGTTATTGTTAGGGTAAGGCTTAGGGTACGGGTTCGGGTACGGCATAGGGTATGGGTTAGGGTTAGGGTAAGGTTTAGTTTGAGGTTTAGGGCTCGGTTTAGGGTACGGGTTAGGAGTAGGGTACGTGTTAGGGTTAGGGTAGGGGTTAGGGTTAGGGTACGCGTTAGGGTTAGGGTAGTTATTAAACCTTTCCCACTCCCTAGATACCCCTTAGCACGTCAAGGAATATTATTTGGGGGTCCAGCCATGGAGAAGAGTTTAGACAGTAGGAGAAGATAAGGAACACACCCATTATCAAGAAATCACAATAGGATTCTCTTTTTAACCTGTTCCTTAAAACACTAGTGCTTAGGAAATCTATTGGAGGCAAAGCAGTCAAGGGTAGCTTAGGGTTAGGGTTAGGGTTAGGGTTAGGGTTAGGTTTAGGGTATGGCTTAGGGTACGGGTTCGGGTACGGGTTCGTGTACGCTGTAGGGTAAGGGTTAGGGTTAGGGTTAGGGTTAGTTTGAAGGTTAGGGCTCGGTTTAGGGTACGGGTTAGGATTAGGGTTCGTGTTAGGGTTAGGGTAGGGGTTAGGGTTAGGGTACGCGTTAGGGTTAGGGTAGTTATTAAACCTATCCCACTCTCTAGATACCCCTTAGCACGTCAAGGAATATTATTTGGGGTTCCAGCCATGGAGAAGAGTTTAGACACTAGGAGAAGATAAGGAACACACCCATTATCAAGAAATCACATTAGGATTCTCTTTTTAACCTGTTCCTTAAAACACTAGTGCTTAGGAAATCTATTGGAGGCAGAAGCAGTCAAGGGTAGCTTAGGGTTAGGGTTAGGGTTAGGGTTAGGGTTAGGGTACGGCTTAGGGTACGGGTTCGGGTATGGTTTCGTGTACGGCGTAGGGTATGGGTTTGGGTTAGGGTTAGGATTAGTTTGAAGGTTAGGGCTCGGTTTAGGGTACGGGTTAGGATTAGGGTTCGTGTTAGGGTTAGGGTAGGGGTTAGGGTTAGGGTACGCGTTAAGGTTAGGGTAGTTATTAAACCTATCCCACTCTCTAGATACCCCTTAGCACGTCAAGGAATATTATTTGGGGGTCCAGCCATGGAGAATAGTTTAGACACTAGGAGAAGATAAAGAACACACCCATTATCCTGAAATCACATTAGGATTTTCTTTTTAACCTGTTCCTTAAAACACTAGTGCTTAGGAAATCTATTGGAGGCAGAATTAGTCAAGGGTAGCTTAGGGTTAGGGTTAGGGTTATTGTTAGGGTAAGGCTTAGGGTACGGGTTCGGGTACGGCATAGGGTATGTGTTAGGGTTAGGGTTAGGGTTAGTTTGAGGGTTAGGGCTCGGTTTAAGGTACGAGTTAGGATTAGGGTACGTGTTAGGGTTAGGGTAGGGGTTAGGGTTAGGGTACGCGTTAGGGTTAGGGTAGTTATTAAACCTATCCCACTCTCTAGATACCCCTTAGCACGTCAGGGAATATTATTTGGGTGTCCAGCCATGGAGAAGAGTTTAGACACTAGGAGAAGATAAGGAACACACCCATTATCAAGAAATCACATTAGGATTCTCTTTTTAACCTGTTCCTTAAAACACTAGTGCTTAGGAAATCTATTGGAGGCAGAAGCAGTCAAGGGTAGCTTAGGGTTAGGGTTAGGGTTACGGCTAGGGTTAGGACACGGGTTAGGGTACGAGTTCGGGTACGGGTTCGTGTATGGCGTAGGGTATAGGTTTGGGTTAGTGTTAGGGTTAGTTTGAAGGTTAGGGCTCGGTTTAGGGTACGGGTTAGGATTAGGGTACGTGTTAGGGTTATGGTACGCATTAGGGTTAGGGTAGTTATTAAACCTATCCCACTCTCTAGATACCCCTTAGCACGTCAAGGAATATTATTTGGGTGTCCAGCCATGGAGAAGAGTTTAGACACTAGGAGAAGATAAGGAACACACCCATTATCAAGAAATCACATTAGGATTCTCTTTTTAACCTGTTCCTTAAAACACTAGTGCTTAAGAAATCTATTGGAGGCAGAAGCAGTCAAGGGTAGCTTAGGGTTAGGGTTAGGTTTAGGGTTAGGGTTAGGGTTAGGGTTAGGGTACGGCTTAGGGTACGGTTTCAGGTACGGGTTCGTGTACGGCGTAGTGTATGGGTTAGGGTTAGGGTTAGTTTGAAGGTTAGGGCTCGGTTTAGGGTACGGGTTAGGATTAGGGTTCGAGTTAGGGTTATGGTAGGGGTTAGGGTTAGGGTACGCGTTAGGGTTAGGGTAGTTATTAAACCTATCCCACTCTCTAGATACCCCTTAGCACGTCAAGGAATATTATTTGGGGGTCCAGCCATGGAGAAGATTTTAGACACTAGGAGAAGATAAGGAACACACCCATTATCAAGAAATCACATTAGGATTCTCTTTTTAACCTGTTCCTTAATACACTAGTGCTTAGGAAATCTATTGGAGGCAGAAGCAGTCAAGGGTAGCTTAGGGTTAGGGTTAGGGTTAGGGTTAGGTTTAGGGTACGGCTTAGGGTACGGGTTCGGTTACGGGTTCGGGTACGGGTTCGGGTACGGCGTAGGGTATGGGTTAGGGTTAGGGTTAGGGTTAGTTTGAGGGTTAGGGCTCGGTTTAGTGTACGGGTTAGGATTAGTGTACGTGTTAGGGTTAGGGTAGAGGTTAGGTTAGGGTATGCGTTAGGGTTAGGGTAGTTATTAAACCTATCCCACTCTCTAGATACCCCTTAGCACGTCAAGGAATATTATTTGGGGGTCCAGCCATGGAGAAGAGTTTAGACACTAGGAGAAGATAAGGAACACACCCATTATCAAGAAATCACATTAGGATTCTCTTTTTAACCTGTTCCTTAAAACACTAGTGCTTAGGAAATCTATTGGAGGCAGAAGCAGTCAAGGGTAGCTTAGGGTTAGGGTTACGGTTAGGGTTAGGGTTAGGGTTATTGTTAGGGTAATGCTTAGGGTACGTGTTCGGGGACGGCATAGGGTATGGGTTAGGGTTAGGGTTAGGGTTAGTTTGAGGGTTAGGGCTCGGTTTAGGGTACGGGTTAGGAGTAGGGTACGTGTTAGGGTTAGGGTACGCGTTAGGGTTAGGGTACGCGTTAGGGTTAGGGTAGTTATTAAACCTATCCCACTCCCTAGATACCCCTTAGCACGTCAAGGAATATTATTTGGGGGTCCAGCCATGCAGAAGAGTTTAGACAGTAGGAGAAGATAAGGAACACACCCATTATCAAGAAATCACATTAGGATTCTCTTTTTAACCTGTTCCTTAAAACACTAGTGCTTAGGAAATCTATTGGAGGCAAAGCAGTCAAGGGTAGCTTAGGATTAGGGTTAGGGTTAGGGTTAGGGTACGGCTTAGGGTACGGGTTCGGGTACGGGTTCGTGTACGCTGTAGGGTATGGGTTAGGGTTAGTGTTAGGGTTAGTTTGAGGGTTAGGGCTCGGTTTAGGGTATGGGTTAGGATTAGGGTACGTGTTAGGGTTAGGGTAGGGGTTAGGGTTAGGGTACTCGTTAGGGTTAGGGTAGTTATTAAACCTATCCCACTCTCTAGATACCCCTTAGCACGTCAAGGAATATCATTTGGGGGTCCAGCCATGGAGAAGAGTTTAGACACTAGGAGAAGATAAGGAACACACCCATTATCAAGAAATCACATTAGGATTCTCTTTTTAACCTGTTCCTTAAAACACTAGTGCTTAGGAAATCTATTGGAGGCAGAAGCAGTCAAGGGTAGCTTAGGGTTAGGGTTAGGGTTATTGTTAGGGTAAGGCTTAGGGTACGGGTTCGGGTACGGCATAGGGTATGGGTTAGGGTTAGGGTTAGGGTTAGTTTGAGGGTTAGGGCTCGGTTTAGGGTACGGGTTAGGAGTAGGGTACGTGTTAGGGTTAGGGTAGGGGTTAGGGTTAGGGTACGCGTTAGGGTTAGGGTATTTATTAAACCTATCCCACTCCCTAGATACCCCTTAGCACGTCAAGGAATATTATTTGGGGGTCCAGCCATGGAGAAGAGTTTAGACAGTAGGAGAAGATAAGGAACACACCCATTATCAAGAAATCACATTAGGATTCTCTTTTTAACCTGTTCCTTAAAACACTAGTGCTTAGGAAATCTATTGGAGGCAGAAGCAGTCAAGGGTAGCTTAGGGTTAGGGTTAGGGTTAGGGTTAGGGTACGGCTTAGGGTACGGGTTCGGGTACGGGTTCGTGTACGCTGTAGGGTATGGGTTAGGGTTAGGGTTAGGGTTAGTTTGAAGGTTAGGGCTCGGTTTAGGGTACGGGTTAGGATTAGGGTTCGTGTTAGCGTTAGGGTAGGGGTTAGGGTTAGGGTACGCGTTAGGGTTAGGGTAGTTATTAAACCTGTCCACTATCTAGATACCCCTTAGCACGTCAAGGAATATTATTTGGGGGTCCAGCCATGGAGAAGAGTTTAGACACTAGGAGAAGATACGGAACACACCCATTATCCTGAAATCACATTAGGATTCTCTTTTTAACCTGTTCCTTAATACACTAGTGCTTAGGAAATCTATTGGAGGCAGAAGCAGTCAAGGGTAGCTTAGGGTTAGGGTTACGGTTAGGGTTAGGGTTAGGGTTATTGTTAGGGTAAGGCTTAGGGTACGGGTTCGGGTACGGCATAGGGTATGGGTTAGGGTTAGGGTTAGGGTTAGTTTGAGGGTTAGGGCTCGGTTTAGGGTACGGGTTAGGAGTAGGGTACGTGTTAGGGTTAGGGTAGGGGTTAGGGTTAGGGTACGCGTTAGGGTTAGGGTAGTTATTAAACCTATCCCACTCTCTAGATACCCCTTAGCACGTCAAGGAATATTATTTGGGGGTCCAGCCATGGAGAAGAGTTTAGACACTAGGAGAAGATAAGGAACACACCCATTATCAAGAAATCACATTAGGATTCTCTTTTTAACCTGTTCCTTAAAACACTAGTGCTTAGGAAATCTATTGGAGGCAGAAGCAGTCAAGGGTAGCTTAGGGTTAGGGTTAGGGTTAGGGCTAGGGTTAGGACACGGCTTAGGGTACGGGTTCGGGTACGGGTACGTGTACGGCGTAGGGTATGGGTTTGGGTTAGGGTTAGGGTTAGTTTGAAGGTTAGGGCTCGGTTTAGGGTACGGGTTAGGATTAGGGTTCGTGTTAGGGTTAGGGTAGGGGTTAGGGTTAGGGTACGCGTTAGGGTTAGGGTAGTTATTAAACCTATCCCACTCTCTAGATACCCCTTAGCACGTCAAGGAATATTATTTGGGGGTCCAGCCATGGAGAAGAGTTTAGACACTAGGAGAAGATAAGGAACACACCCATTATCCTGAAATCACATTAGGATTCTCTTTTTAACCTGTTCCTTAATACACTAGTGCTTAGGAAATCTATTGGAGGCAGAAGCAGTCAAGGGTAGCTTAGGGTTAGGGTTACGGTTAGGGTTAGGGTTAGGGTATGGCTTAGGGTACGGGTTCGGGTACGGGTTCGGGTACGGCGTAGGGTATGGGTTAGGGTTAGGGTTAGGGTTAGTTTGAGGGTTAGGGCTCGGTTTAGGTTACGGGTTAGGTTTAGGGTACGTGTTAGGGTTAGGGTAGGGGTTAGGGTTAGGGTACGCATTAGGGTTAGGGTAGTTATTAAACCTATCCCACTCTCTAGATACCCCTTAGCACGTCAAGGAATATTCTTTGGGGGTCCAGCCATGGAGAAGAGTTTAGACACTAGGAGAAGATAAGGAACACACCCATTATCAAGAAATCACATTAGGATTCTCTTTTTAACCTGTTCCTTAAAACACTAGTGCTTAGGAAATCTATTGGAGGCAGAAGCAGTCAAGGGTAGCTTAGGGTTAGGGTTAGGGTTAGGGTTAGGGTTAGGGTACGGCTTAGGGTACGGGTTCGGGTACGGGTTCGTGTACGGCGTAGGGTATGGGTTAGGGTTATGGTTAGGGTTAGTTTGAAGGTTAGGGCTCGGTTTAGGGTACGGGTTAGGATTAGGGTTCGTGTTAGGGTTAGGGTAGGGGTTAGGGTTAGGGTACGTGTTAGGGTTAGGGTAGTTATTAAACCTATCCCACTCCCTAGATACCCCTTAGCACGTCAAGGAATATTATTTGGGGGTCCAGCCATGGAGAAGAGTTTAGACACTAGGAGAAGATAAGGAACACACCCATTATCAAGAAATCACATTAGGATTCTCTTTTTAACCTGTTCCTTAAAACACTAGTGCTTAGGAAATCTATTGGAGGCAGAAGCAGTCAAGGGTAGCTTAGGGTTAGGGTTAGGGTTACGGCTAGGGTTAGGACACGGCTTAGGTTACGGGTTCGGGAACGGGTTCGTGTACGGCGTAGGGTATGGGTTTGGGTTAGTGTTAGGGTTAGTTTGAAGGTTAGGGCTCGGTTTAGGGTACGGGTTAGGATTAGGGTTCGTGTTAGGGTTAGGGTAGGGGTTAGGGTTAGGGTACGCGTTAGGGTTAGGGTAGTTATTAAACCTATCCCACTCTCTAGATACCCCTTAGCACGTCAAGGAATATTATTTGGGGGTCCAGCCATGGAGAAGAGTTTAGACACTAGGAGAAGATAAAGAACACACCGATTATACTGAAATCACATTAGGATTCTCTTTTTAACCTGTTCCTTAATACACTAGTGCTTAGGAAATCTATTGGAGGCAGAAGCAGTCAAGGGTAGCTTAGGGTTAGGGTTACGGTTAGGGTTAGGGTTAGGGTATGGCTTAGGGTACGGGTTCGGGTACGGGTTCGGGTACGGCGTAGGGTATGGGTTAGGGTTAGGGTTAGGGTTAGTTTGAGGGTTAGGGCTCGGTTTAGGGTACGGGTTAGGATTAGGGTACGTGTTAGGGTTAGGGTAGTGGTTAGGGTTAGGGTACGCGTTAGGGTTAGGGTAGTTATTAAACCTATCCCACTCTCTAGATACCCCTTTGCACGTTAAGGAATATCATTTCGGGGTCCAGCCATGGAGAAGACTTTAGACACTAGGAGAAGATAAGGAACACACCCATTATCAAGAAATCACATTAGGATTCTCTTTTTAACCTGTTCCTTAAAACACTAGTGCTTAGGAAATCTATTGGAGGCAGAAGCAGTCAAGGGTAGCTTAGGGTTAGGGTTTGGGATAGGGTACGGCTTAGGGTACGGGTTCGGGTACGGGTTCGGGTACGGGTTTGGGTATGGCGTAGGATATGGGTTAGGGTTAGGGTTAGGGTTAGTTTGAGGGTTAGGGCTCGGTTTAGGTTACGGGTTAGGATTAGGGTACGTGTTAGGGTTAGGGTAGGGGTTAGGGTTAGGGTACGCGTTAGGGTTAGGGTAGTTATTAAACCTATCCCACTCTCTAGATACCCCTTAGCACGTCAAGTAATATTATTTGGGGGTCCAGCCATGGAGAAGAGTTTAGACACTAGGAGAAGATAAGGAACACACCCATTATCAAGAAATCACATTAGGATTCTCTTTTTAACCTGTTCCTTAAAACACTAGTGCTTAGGAAATCTATTGGAGGCAGAAGCAGTCAAGGGTAGCTTAGGGTTAGGGTTAGGGTTAGTGTTAGGTTACGGGTTAGGAGTAGGGTACGTGTTAGGGTTAGGGTAGTGGTTAGGGTTAGGGTACGCGTTAGGGTTAGGGTAGTTATTAAACCTATCCCACTCTCTAGATACCCCTTAGCACGTCAAGGAATATTATTTGGGGGTCCAGCCATGGAGAAGAGTTTAGACACTAGGAGAAGATAAGGAACACACCCATTATCAAGAAATCACATTAGGATTCTCTTTTTAACCTGTTCCTTAAAACACTAGTGCTTAGGAAATCTATTGGAGGCAGAATTAGTCAAGGGTAGCTTAGGGTTAGGGTTAGGGTTATTGTTAGGGTAAGGCTTAGGGTACGGGTTCGGGTACGGCATAGGGTATGGGTTAGGGTTAGGGTAAGGTTTAGTTTGAGGTTTAGGGCTCGGTTTAGGGTACGGGTTAGGAGTAGGGTACGTGTTAGGGTTAGGGTAGGGGTTAGGGTTAGGGTACGCGTTAGGGTTAGGGTAGTTATTAAACCTTTCCCACTCCCTAGATACCCCTTAGCACGTCAAGGAATATTATTTGGGGGTCCAGCCATGGAGAAGAGTTTAGACAGTAGGAGAAGATAAGGAACACACCCATTATCAAGAAATCACATTAGGATTCTCTTTTTAACCTGTTCCTTAAAACACTAGTGCTTAGGAAATCTATTGGAGGCAGAAGCAGTCAAGGGTAGCTTAGGGTTAGGGTTAGGGTTAGGGTTAGGGTACGGCTTAGGGTACGGGTTCGGGTACGGGTTCGTGTACGCTGTAGGGTATGGGTTAGGGTTAGTGTTAGGGTTAGTTTGAGGGTTAGGGCTCGGTTTAGGGTACGGGTTAGGATTAGGGTACGTGTTAGGGTTAGGGTAGGGGTTAGGGTTAGGGTACTCGTTAGGGTTAGGGTAGTTATTAAACCTATCCCACTCTCTAGATACCCCTTAGCACGTCAAGGAATATCATTTGGGGGTCCAGCCATGGAGAAGAGTTTAGACACTAGGAGAAGATAAGGAACACACCCATTATCAAGAAATCACATTAGGATTCTCTTTTTAACCTGTTCCTTAAAACACTAGTGCTTAGGAAATCTATTGGAGGCAGAAGCAGTCAAGGGTAGCTTAGGGTTAGGGTTAGGGTTATTGTTAGGGTAAGGCTTAGGGTACGGGTTCGGGTACGGCATAGGGTATGGGTTAGGGTTAGGGTTAGGGTTAGTTTGAGGGTTAGGGCTCGGTTTAGGGTACGGGTTAGGAGTAGGGTACGTGTTAGGGTTAGGGTAGGGGTTAGGGTTAGGGTACGCGTTAGGGTTAGGGTATTTATTAAACCTATCCCACTCCCTAGATACCCCTTAGCACGTCAAGGAATATTATTTGGGGGTCCAGCCATGGAGAAGAGTTTAGACAGTAGGAGAAGATAAGGAACACACCCATTATCAAGAAATCACATTAGGATTCTCTTTTTAACCTGTTCCTTAAAACACTAGTGCTTAGGAAATCTATTGGAGGCAGAAGCAGTCAAGGGTAGCTTAGGGTTAGGGTTAGGGTTAGGGTTAGGGTACGGCTTAGGGTACGGGTTCGGGTACGGGTTCGTGTACGCTGTAGGGTATGGGTTAGGGTTAGGGTTAGGGTTAGTTTGAAGGTTAGGGCTCGGTTTAGGGTACGGGTTAGGATTAGGGTTCGTGTTAGGGTTAGGGTAGGGGTTAGGGTTAGGGTACGCGTTAGGGTTAGGGTAGTTATTAAACCTATCCCACTCTCTAGATAACCCTTAGCACGTCAAGGAATATTATTTGGGGGTCCAGCCATGGAGAAGAGTTTAGACACTAGGAGAAGATAAGGAACACACCCATTATCAAGAAATCACATTAGGATTCTCTTTTTAACCTGTTCCTTAAAACACTAGTGCTTAGGAAATCTATTGGACGCAGAAGCAGTCAAGGGTAGCTTAGGGTTAGGGTTAGGGTTAGGGCTAGGGTTAGGACACGGCTTAGGGTACGGGTTCGTGTACGGGTTCGTGTACGGCGTAGGGTATGGGTTTGGGTTAGGGTTAGGGTTAGTTTGAAGGTTAGGGCTCGGTTTAGGGTACGGGTTAGGATTAGGGTTCGTGTTAGGGTTAGGGTAGGGGTTAGGGTTAGGGTACGCGTTAGGGTTAGGGTAGTTATTAAACCTGTCCACTCTCTAGATACCCCTTAGCACGTCAAGGAATATTATTTGGGGGTCCAGCCATGGAGAAGAGTTTAGACACTAGGAGAAGATACGGAACACACCCATTATCCTGAAATCACATTAGGATTCTCTTTTTAACCTGTTCCTTAATACACTAGTGCTTAGGAAATCTATTGGAGGCAGAAGCAGTCAAGGGTAGCTTAGGGTTAGGGTTACGGTTAGGGTTAGGGTTAGGGTTATTGTTAGGGTAAGGCTTAGGGTACGGGTTCGGGTACGGCATAGGGTATGGGTTAGGGTTAGGGTTAGGGTTAGTTTGAGGGTTAGGGCTCGGTTTAGGGTACGGGTTAGGAGTAGGGTACGTGTTAGGGTTAGGGTAGGGGTTAGGGTTAGGGTACGCGTTAGGGTTAGGGTAGTTATTAAACCTATCCCACTCTCTAGATACCCCTTAGCACGTCAAGGAATATTATTTGGGGGTCCAGCCATGGAGAAGAGTTTAGACACTAGGAGAAGATAAGGAACACACCCATTATCAAGAAATCACATTAGGATTCTCTTTTTAACCTGTTCCTTAAAACACTAGTGCTTAGGAAATCTATTGGAGGCAGAAGCAGTCAAGGGTAGCTTAGGGTTAGGGTTAGGGTTAGGGCTAGGGTTAGGACACGGCTTAGGGTACGGGTTCGGGTACGGGTACGTGTACGGCGTAGGGTATGGGTTTGGGTTAGGGTTAGGGTTAGTTTGAAGGTTAGGGCTCGGTTTAGGGTACGGGTTAGGATTAGGGTTCGTGTTAGGGTTAGGGTAGGGGTTAGGGTTAGGGTACGCGTTAGGGTTAGGGTAGTTATTAAACCTATCCCACTCTCTAGATACCCCTTAGCACGTCAAGGAATATTATTTGGGGGTCCAGCCATGGAGAAGAGTTTAGACACTAGGAGAAGATAAGGAACACACCCATTATCCTGAAATCACATTAGGATTCTCTTTTTAACCTGTTCCTTAATACACTAGTGCTTAGGAAATCTATTGGAGGCAGAAGCAGTCAAGGGTAGCTTAGGGTTAGAGTTACGGTTAGGGTTAGGGTTAGGGTATGGCTTAGGGTACGGGTTCGGGTACGGGTTCGGGTACGGCGTAGGGTATGGGTTAGGGTTAGGGTTAGGGTTAGTTTGAGGGTTAGGGCTCGGTTTAGGTTACGGGTTAGGTTTAGGGTACGTGTTAGGGTTAGGGTAGGGGTTAGGGTTAGGGTACGCATTAGGGTTAGGGTAGTTATTAAACCTATCCCACTCTCTAGATACCCCTTAGCACGTCAAGGAATATTCTTTGGGGGTCCAGCCATGGAGAAGAGTTTAGACACTAGGAGAAGATAAGGAACACACCCATTATCAAGAAATCACATTAGGATTCTCTTTTTAACCTGTTCCTTAAAACACTAGTGCTTAGGAAATCTATTGGAGGCAGAAGCAGTCAAGGGTAGCTTAGGGTTAGGGTTAGGGTTAGGGTTAGGGTTAGGGTACGGCTTAGGGTACGGGTTCGGGTACGGGTTCGTGTACGGCGTAGGGTATGGGTTAGGGTTATGGTTAGGGTTAGTTTGAAGGTTAGGGCTCGGTTTAGGGTACGGGTTAGGATTAGGGTTCGTGTTAGGGTTAGGGTAGGGGTTAGGGTTAGGGTACGTGTTAGGGTTAGGGTAGTTATTAAACCTATCCCACTCCCTAGATACCCCTTAGCACGTCAAGGAATATTATTTGGGGGTCCAGCCATGGAGAAGAGTTTAGACACTAGGAGAAGATAAGGAACACACCCATTATCAAGAAATCACATTAGGATTCTCTTTTTAACCTGTTCCTTAAAACACTAGTGCTTAGGAAATCTATTGGAGGCAGAAGCAGTCAAGGGTAGCTTAGGGTTAGGGTTAGGGTTACGGCTAGGGTTAGGACACGGCTTAGGTTACGGGTTCGGGAACGGGTTCGTGTACGGCGTAGGGTATGGGTTTGGGTTAGTGTTAGGGTTAGTTTGAAGGTTAGGGCTCGGTTTAGGGTACGGGTTAGGATTAGGGTTCGTGTTAGGGTTAGGGTAGGGGTTAGGGTTAGGGTACGCGTTAGGGTTAGGGTAGTTATTAAACCTATCCCACTCTCTAGATACCCCTTAGCACGTCAAGGAATATTATTTGGGGGTCCAGCCATGGAGAAGAGTTTAGACACTAGGAGAAGATAAAGAACACACCGATTATACTGAAATCACATTAGGATTCTCTTTTTAACCTGTTCCTTAATACACTAGTGCTTAGGAAATCTATTGGAGGCAGAAGCAGTCAAGGGTAGCTTAGGGTTAGGGTTACGGTTAGGGTTAGGGTTAGGGTATGGCTTAGGGTACGGGTTCGGGTACGGGTTCGGGTACGGCGTAGGGTATGGGTTAGGGTTAGGGTTAGGGTTAGTTTGAGGGTTAGGGCTCGGTTTAGGGTACGGGTTAGGATTAGGGTACGTGTTAGGGTTAGGGTAGTGGTTAGGGTTAGGGTACGCGTTAGGGTTAGGGTAGTTATTAAACCTATCCCACTCTCTAGATACCCCTTTGCACGTTAAGGAATATCATTTCGGGGTCCAGCCATGGAGAAGAGTTTAGACACTAGGAGAAGATAAGGAACACACCCATTATCAAGAAATCACATTAGGATTCTCTTTTTAACCTGTTCCTTAAAACACTAGTGCTTAGGAAATCTATTGGAGGCAGAAGCAGTCAAGGGTAGCTTAGGGTTAGGGTTTGGGATAGGGTACGGCTTAGGGTACGGGTTCGGGTACGGGTTCGGGTACGGGTTTGGGTATGGCGTAGGATATGGGTTAGGGTTAGGGTTAGGGTTAGTTTGAGGGTTAGGGCTCGGTTTAGGTTACGGGTTAGGATTAGGGTACGTGTTAGGGTTAGGGTAGGGGTTAGGGTTAGGGTACGCGTTAGGGTTAGGGTAGTTATTAAACCTATCCCACTCTCTAGATACCCCTTAGCACGTCAAGTAATATTATTTGGGGGTCCAGCCATGGAGAAGAGTTTAGACACTAGGAGAAGATAAGGAACACACCCATTATCAAGAAATCACATTAGGATTCTCTTTTTAACCTGTTCCTTAAAACACTAGTGCTTAGGAAATCTATTGGAGGCAGAAGCAGTCAAGGGTAGCTTAGGGTTAGGGTTAGGGTTAGTGTTAGGTTACGGGTTAGGAGTAGGGTACGTGTTAGGGTTAGGGTAGTGGTTAGGGTTAGGGTACGCGTTAGGGTTAGGGTAGTTATTAAACCTATCCCACTCCCTAGATACCCCTTAGCACGTCAAGGAATATTATTTGGGGGTCCAGCCATGGAGAAGAGTTTAGACAGTAGGAGAAGATAAGGAACACACCCATTATCAAGAAATCACATTAGGATTCTCTTTTTAACCTGTTCCTTAAAACACTAGTGCTTAGGAAATCTATTGGAGGCAAAGCAGTCAAGGGTAGCTTAGGGTTAGGGTTAGGGTTAGGGTTAGGGTTAGGTTTAGGGTATGGCTTAGGGTACGGGTTCGGGTACGGGTTCGTGTACGCTGTAGGGTAAGGGTTAGGGTTAGGGTTAGGGTTAGTTTGAAGGTTAGGGCTCGGTTTAGGGTACGGGTTAGGATTAGGGTTCGTGTTAGGGTTAGGGTAGGGGTTAGGGTTAGGGTACGCGTTAGGGTTAGGGTAGTTATTAAACCTATCCCACTCTCTAGATACCCCTTAGCACGTCAAGGAATATTATTTGGGGGTCCAGCCATGGAGAAGAGTTTAGACACTAGGAGAAGATAAGGAACACACCCATTATCAAGAAATCACATTAGGATTCTCTTTTTAACCTGTTCCTTAAAACACTAGTGCTTAGGAAATCTATTGGAGGCAGAAGCAGTCAAGGGTAGCTTAGGGTTAGGATTAGGGTTAGGGCTAGGGTTAGGACACGGCTTAGGGTACGGGTTCGGGTATGGGTTCGTGTACGGCGTAGGGTATGGGTTTGGGTTAGGGTTAGGATTAGTTTGAAGGTTAGGGCTCGGTTTAGGGTACGGGTTACGATTAGGGTTCGTGTTAGGGTTAGGGTAGGGGTTAGGGTTAGGGTACGCGTTAAGGTTAGGGTAGTTATTAAACCTATCCCACTCTCTAGATACCCCTTAGCACGTCAAGGAATATTATTTGGGGGTCCAGCCATGGAGAAGAGTTTAGACACTAGGAGAAGATAAGGAACACACCCATTATCAAGAAATCACATTAGGATTCTCTTTTTAACCTGTTCCTTAAAACACTAGTGCTTAGGAAATCTATTGGAGGCAGAAGCAGTCAAGGGTAGCTTAGGGTTAGTGTTAGGGTTAGGGTTAGGGTACGGCTTAGGGTACGGGTTCGGGTACGGGTTCGTGTACGCTGTAGGGTATGGGTTAGTGTTAGGGTTAGGGTTAGTTTGAAGGTTAGGGCTCGGTTTAGGGTACGGGTTAGGATTAGGGTTCGTGTTAGGGTTAGGGTAGGGGTTAGGGTTAGGGTACGCGTTAGGGTTAGGGTAGTTATTAAACGTATCCCACTCTCTAGATAACCCTTAGCACGTCAAGGAATATTATTTGGGTGTCCAGCCATGGAGAAGAGTTTAGACACTAGGAGAAGATAAGGAACACACCCATTATAAAGAAATCACATTAGGATTCTCTTTTTAACCTGTTCCTTAAAACACTAGTGCTTAGGAAATCTATTGGAGGCAGAAGCAGTCAAGGGTAGCTTAGGGTTAGGGTTACGGTTAGGGTTAGGGTTAGGGTTATTGTTAGGGTAATGCTTAGAGTACGGGTTCGGGGACGGCATAGGGTATGGGTTAGGGTTAGGGTTAGGGTTAGTTTGAGGGTTAGGGCTCGGTTTAGGGTACGGGTTAGGAGTAGGGTACGTGTTAGGTTTAGGGTACGCGTTAGGGTTAGGGTACGCGTTAGGGTTAGGGTAGTTATTAAACCTATCCCACTCCCTAGATACCCCTTAGCACGTCAAGGAATATTATTTGGGGGTCCAGCCATGCAGAAGAGTTTAGACAGTAGGAGAAGATAAGGAACACACCCATTATCAAGAAATCACATTAGGATTCTCTTTTTAACCTGTTCCTTAAAACACTAGTGCTTAGGAAATCTATTGGAGGCAAAGCAGTCAAGGGTAGCTTAGGGTTAGGGTTTGGGATAGGGTACGGCTTAGGGTACGGGTTCGGGTACGGGTTCGGGTACGGGTTTGGGTATGGCGTAGGATATGGGTTAGGGTTAGGGTTAGGGTTAGTTTGAGGGTTAGGGCTCGGTTTAGGGTACGGGTTAGGATTAGGGTACGTGTTAGGGTTAGGGTAGGTGTTAGGGTTAGGGTACGCGTTAGGGTTAGGGTAGTTATTAAACCTATCCCACTCTCTAGATACCCCTTAGCACGTCAAGGAATATCATTTGGGGGTCCAGCCATGGAGAAGAGTTTAGACACTAGGAGAAGATAAGGAACACACCCATTATCAAGAAATCACATTAGGATTCTCTTTTTAACCTGTTCCTTAAAACACTAGTGCTTAGGAAATCTATTGGAGGCAGAAGCAGTCAAGGGTAGCTTAGGGTTAGGGTTAGGGTTATTGTTAGGGTAAGGCTTAGGGTACGGGTTCGGGTACGGCATAGGGTATGGGTTAGGGTTAGGGTTAGGGTTAGTTTGAGGGTTAGGGCTCGGTTTAGGGTACGGGTTAGGAGTAGGGTACGTGTTAGGGTTAGGGTAGGGGTTAGGGTTAGGGTACGCGTTAGGGTTAGGGTAGTTATTAAACCTATCCCACTCCCTAGATACCCCTTAGCACGTCAAGGAATATTATTTGGGGGTCCAGCCATGGAGAAGAGTTTAGACAGTAGGAGAAGATAAGGAACACACCCATTATCAAGAAATCACATTAGGATTCTCTTTTTAACCTGTTCCTTAAAACACTAGTGCTTAGGAAATCTATTGGAGGCAAAGCAGTCAAGGGTAGCTTAGGGTTAGGGTTAGGGTTAGGGTTAGGGTTAGGTTTAGGGTATGGCTTAGGGTACGGGTTCGGGTACGGGTTCGTGTACGCTGTAGGGTAAGGGTTAGGGTTAGGGTTAGGGTTAGTTTGAAGGTTAGGGCTCGGTTTAGGGTACGGGTTAGGATTAGGGTTCGTGTTAGGGTTAGGGTAGGGGTTAGGGTTAGGGTACGCGTTAGGGTTAGGGTAGTTATTAAACCTATCCCACTCTCTAGATACCCCTTAGCACGTCAAGGAATATTATTTGGGGGTCCAGCCATGGAGAAGAGTTTAGACACTAGGAGAAGATAAGGAACACACCCATTATCAAGAAATCACATTAGGATTCTCTTTTTAACCTGTTCCTTAAAACACTAGTGCTTAGGAAATCTATTGGAGGCAGAAGCAGTCAAGGGTAGCTTAGGGTTAGGATTAGGGTTAGGGCTAGGGTTAGGACACGGCTTAGGGTACGGGTTCGGGTATGGGTTCGTGTACGGCGTAGGGTATGGGTTTGGGTTAGGGTTAGGATTAGTTTGAAGGTTAGGGCTCGGTTTAGGGTACGGGTTACGATTAGGGTTCGTGTTAGGGTTAGGGTAGGGGTTAGGGTTAGGGTACGCGTTAAGGTTAGGGTAGTTATTAAACCTATCCCACTCTCTAGATACCCCTTAGCACGTCAAGGAATATTATTTGGGGGTCCAGCCATGGAGAAGAGTTTAGACACTAGGAGAAGATAAGGAACACACCCATTATCAAGAAATCACATTAGGATTCTCTTTTTAACCTGTTCCTTAAAACACTAGTGCTTAGGAAATCTATTGGAGGCAGAAGCAGTCAAGGGTAGCTTAGGGTTAGTGTTAGGGTTAGGGTTAGGGTACGGCTTAGGGTACGGGTTCGGGTACGGGTTCGTGTACGCTGTAGGGTATGGGTTAGTGTTAGGGTTAGGGTTAGTTTGAAGGTTAGGGCTCGGTTTAGGGTACGGGTTAGGATTAGGGTTCGTGTTAGGGTTAGGGTAGGGGTTAGGGTTAGGGTACGCGTTAGGGTTAGGGTAGTTATTAAACGTATCCCACTCTCTAGATAACCCTTAGCACGTCAAGGAATATTATTTGGGTGTCCAGCCATGGAGAAGAGTTTAGACACTAGGAGAAGATAAGGAACACACCCATTATAAAGAAATCACATTAGGATTCTCTTTTTAACCTGTTCCTTAAAACACTAGTGCTTAGGAAATCTATTGGAGGCAGAAGCAGTCAAGGGTAGCTTAGGGTTAGGGTTACGGTTAGGGTTAGGGTTAGGGTTATTGTTAGGGTAATGCTTAGAGTACGGGTTCGGGGACGGCATAGGGTATGGGTTAGGGTTAGGGTTAGGGTTAGTTTGAGGGTTAGGGCTCGGTTTAGGGTACGGGTTAGGAGTAGGGTACGTGTTAGGGTTAGGGTACGCGTTAGGGTTAGGGTACGCGTTAGGGTTAGGGTAGTTATTAAACCTATCCCACTCCCTAGATACCCCTTAGCACGTCAAGGAATATTATTTGGGGGTCCAGCCATGCAGAAGAGTTTAGACAGTAGGAGAAGATAAGGAACACACCCATTATCAAGAAATCACATTAGGATTCTCTTTTTAACCTGTTCCTTAAAACACTAGTGCTTAGGAAATCTATTGGAGGCAAAGCAGTCAAGGGTAGCTTAGGGTTAGGGTTTGGGATAGGGTACGGCTTAGGGTACGGGTTCGGGTACGGGTTCGGGTACGGGTTTGGGTATGGCGTAGGATATGGGTTAGGGTTAGGGTTAGGGTTAGTTTGAGGGTTAGGGCTCGGTTTAGGGTACGGGTTAGGATTAGGGTACGTGTTAGGGTTAGGGTAGGTGTTAGGGTTAGGGTACGCGTTAGGGTTAGGGTAGTTATTAAACCTATCCCACTCTCTAGATACCCCTTAGCACGTCAAGGAATATCATTTGGGGGTCCAGCCATGGAGAAGAGTTTAGACACTAGGAGAAGATAAGGAACACACCCATTATCAAGAAATCACATTAGGATTCTCTTTTTAACCTGTTCCTTAAAACACTAGTGCTTAGGAAATCTATTGGAGGCAGAAGCAGTCAAGGGTAGCTTAGGGTTAGGGTTAGGGTTATTGTTAGGGTAAGGCTTAGGGTACGGGTTCGGGTACGGCATAGGGTATGGGTTAGGGTTAGGGTTAGGGTTAGTTTGAGGGTTAGGGCTCGGTTTAGGGTACGGGTTAGGAGTAGGGTACGTGTTAGGGTTAGGGTAGGGGTTAGGGTTAGGGTACGCGTTAGGGTTAGGGTAGTTATTAAACCTATCCCACTCCCTAGATACCCCTTAGCACGTCAAGGAATATTATTAGGGGGTCCAGCCATGGAGAAGTGTTTAGACAGTAGGAGAAGATAAGGAACACACCCATTATCAAGAAATCACATTAGGATTCTCTTTTTAACCTGTTCCTTAAAACACTAGTGCTTAGGAAATCTATTGGAGGCAGAATCAGTCAAGGGTAGCTTAGGGTTAGGGTTAGGGTTAGGGTTAGGGTACGGCTTAGGGTACGGGTTCGGGTACGTGTTCGTGTACGCTGTAGGGTATGGGTTAGGGTTAGGGTTAGGGTTAGTTTGAAGGTTAGGGCTCGGTTTAGGGTACGGGTTAGGATTAGGGTTCGTGTTAGGGTTAGGGTAGTGGTTAGGGTTAGGGTACGCGTTAGGGTTAGGGTAGTTATTAAACCTATCCCACTCTCTAGATAACCCTTAGCACGTCAAGGAATATTATTTGGGGGTCCAGCCATGGAGAAGAGTTTAGACACTAGGAGAAGATAAGGAACACACCCATTATCAAGAAATCACATTAGGATTCTCTTTTTAACCTGTTCCTTAAAACACTAGTGCTTAGGAAATCTATTGGAGGCAGAAGCAGTCAAGGGTAGCTTAGGGTTAGGGTTAGGGTTAGGGCTAGGGTTAGGACACGGCTTAGGGTACGGGTTCGGGTACGGGTTCGTGTACGGCGTAGGGTATGGGTTTGGTTTAGGGTTAGGGTTAGTTTGAAGGTTAGGGCTCGGTTTAGGGTACGGGTTAGGATTAGGGTTCGTGTTAGGGTTAGGGTAGGGGTTAGGGTTAGGGTACGCGTTAGGGTTAGGGTAGTTATTAAACCTGTCCCACTCTCTAGATACCCCTTAGCACGTCAAGGAATATTATTTGGGGGTCCAGCCATGGAGAAGAGTTTAGACACTAGGAGAAGATAAGGAACACACCCATTATCCTGAAATCACATTAGGATTCTCTTTTTAACCTGTTCCTTAATACACTAGTGCTTAGGAAATCTATTGGAGGCAGAAGCAGTCAAGGGTAGCTTAGGGTTAGGGTTACGGTTAGGGTTAGGGTTAGGGTTATTGTTAGGGTAAGGCTTAGGGTACGGGTTCGGGTACGGCATAGGGTATGGGTTAGGGTTAGGGTTAGGGTTAGTTTGAGGGTTAGGGCTCGGTTTAGGGTACGGGTTAGGAGTAGGGTACGTGTTAGGGTTAGGGTAGGGGTTAGGGTTAGGGTACGCGTTAGGGTTAGGGTAGTTATTAAACCTATCCCACTCTCTAGATACCCCTTAGCACGTCAAGGAATATTATTTGGGGGTCCAGCCATGGAGAAGAGTTTAGACACTAGGAGAAGATAAGGAACACACCCATTATCAAGAAATCACATTAGGATTCTCTTTTTAACCTGTTCCTTAAAACACTAGTGCTTAGGAAATCTATTGGAGGCAGAAGCAGTCAAGGGTAGCTTAGGGTTAGGGTTAGGGTTAGGGCTAGGGTTAGGACACGGCTTAGGGTACGGGTTCGGGTACGGGTACGTGTACGGCGTAGGGTATGGGTTTGGGTTAGGGTTAGGGTTAGTTTGAAGGTTAGGGCTCGGTTTAGGGTACGGGTTAGGATTAGGGTTCGTGTTAGGGTTAGGGTAGGGGTTAGGGTTAGGGTACGCGTTAGGGTTAGGGTAGTTATTAAACCTATCACACTCTCTAGATACCCCTTAGCACGTCAAGGAATATTATTTGGGGGTCCAGCCATGGAGAAGAGTTTAGACACTAGGAGAAGATAAGGAACACACCCATTATCCTGAAATCACATTAGGATTCTCTTTTAACCTGTTCCTTAATACAATAGTGCTTAGGAAATCTATTGGAGGCAGAAGCAGTCAAGGGTAGCTTAGGGTTAGGGTTACGGTTAGGGTTAGGGTTAGGGTATGGCTTAGGGTACGGGTTCGGGTACGGGTTCGGGTACGGCGTAGGGTATGGGTTAGGGTTAGGGTTAGGGTTAGTTTGAGGGTTAGGGCTCGGTTTAGGGTACGGGTTAGGTTTAGGGTACGTGTTAGGGTTAGGGTAGGGGTTAGGGTTAGGGTACGCATTAGGGTTAGGGTAGTTATTAAACCTATCCCACTCTCTAGATACCCCTTAGCACGTCAAGGAATATTATTTGGGGTTCCAGCCATGGAGAAGAGTTTAGACACTAGGAGAAGATAAGGAACACACCCATTATCAAGAAATCACATTAGGATTCTCTTTTTAACCTGTTCCTTAAAACACTAGTGCTTAGGAAATCTATTGGAGGCAGAAGCAGTCAAGGGTAGCTTAGGGTTAGGGTTAGGGTTAGGGTTAGGGTTAGGGTACGGCTTAGGGTACGGGTTCGGGTACGGGTTCGTGTACGGCGTAGGGTATGGGTTAGGGTTAGGGTTAGGGTTAGTTTGAAGGTTAGGGCTCGGTTTAGGGTACGGGTTAGGATTAGGGTTCGTGTTAGGGTTAGGGTAGGGGTTAGGGTTAGGGTACGTGTTAGGGTTAGGGTAGTTATTAAACCTATCCCACTCCCTAGATACCCCTTAGCACGTCAAGGAATATTATTTGGGGGTCCAGCCATGGAGAAGAGTTTAGACACTAGGAGAAGATAAGGAACACACCCATTATCAAGAAATCACATTAGGATTCTCTTTTTAACCTGTTCCTTAAAACACTAGTGCTTAGGAAATCTATTGGAGGCAGAAGCAGTCAAGGGTAGCTTAGGGTTAGGGTTAGGGTTACGGCTAGGGTTAGGACACGGCTTAGGGTACGGGTTCGGGAACGGGTTCGTGTACGGCGTAGGGTATGGGTTTGGGTTAGTGTTAGGGTTAGTTTGAAGGTTAGGGCTCGGTTTAGGGTACGGGTTAGGATTAGGGTTCGTGTTAGGGTTAGGGTAGGGGTTAGGGTTAGGTTACGCGTTAGGGTTAGGGTAGTTATTAAACCTATCCCACTCTCTAGATACCCCTTAGCACGTCAAGGAATATTATTTGGGGGTCCAGCCATGGAGAAGAGTTTAGACACTAGGAGAAGATAAAGAACACACCGATTATACTGAAATCACATTAGGATTCTCTTTTTAACCTGTTCCTTAATACACTAGTGCTTAGGAAATCTATTGGAGGCAGAAGCAGTCAAGGGTAGCTTAGGGTTAGGGTTACGGTTAGGGTTAGGGTTAGGGTATGGCTTAGGGTACGGGTTCGGGTATGGGTTCGGGTACGGCGTAGGGTATGGGTTAGGGTTAGGGTTAGGGTTAGTTTGAGGGTTAGGGCTCGGTTTAGGGTACGGGTTAGGATTAGGGTACGTGTTAGGGTTAGGGTAGGGGTTAGGGTTAGTGTACGCGTTAGGGTTAGGGTAGTTATTAAACCTATCCCACTCTCTAGATACCCCTTTGCACGTTAAGGAATATCATTTCGGGGTCCAGCCATGGAGAAGAGTTTAGACACTAGGAGAAGATAAGGAACACACCCATTATCAAGAAATCACATTAGGATTCTCTTTTTAACCTGTTCCTTAAAACACTAGTGCTTAGAAAATCTATTGGAGGCAGAAGCAGTCAAGGGTAGCTTAGGGTTAGGGTTTGGGATAGGGTACGGCTTAGGGTACGGGTTCGGGTACGGGTTCGGGTACGGGTTCGGGTACGGGTTTGGGTATGGCGTAGGATATGGGTTAGGGTTAGGGTTAGGGTTAGTTTGAGGGTTAGGGCTCGGTTTAGGGTACGGGTTAGGATTAGGGTACGTGTTAGGGTTAGGGTAGGGGTTAGGGTTAGGGTACGCGTTAGGGTTAGGGTAGTTATTAAACCTATCCCACTCTCTAGATACCCCTTAGCACGTCAAGTAATATTATTTGGGGGTCCAGCCATGGAGAAGAGTTTAGACACTAGGAGAAGATAAGGAACACACCCATTATCAAGAAATCACATTAGGATTCTCTTTTTAACCTGTTCCTTAAAACACTAGTGCTTAGGAAATCTATTGGAGGCAGAAGCAGTCAAGGGTAGCTTAGGGTTAGGGTTAGGGTTAGTGTTAGGTTACGGGTTAGGAGTAGGGTACGTGTTAGGGTTAGGGTAGTGGTTAGGGTTAGGGTACGCGTTAGGGTTAGGGTAGTTATTAAACCTATCCCACTCCCTAGATACCCCTTAGCACGTCAAGGAATATTATTTGGGGGTCCAGCCATGGAGAAGAGTTTAGACAGTAGGAGAAGATAAGGAACACACCCATTATCAAGAAATCACATTAGGATTCTCTTTTTAACCTGTTCCTTAAAACACTAGTGCTTAGGAAATCTATTCGAGGCAAAGCAGTCAAGGGTAGCTTAGGGTTAGGGTTAGGGTTAGGGTTAGGGTTAGGTTTAGGGTATGGCTTAGGGTACGGGTTCGGGTACGGGTTCGTGTACGCTGTAGGGTAAGGGTTAGGGTTAGGGTTAGGGTTAGTTTGAAGGTTAGGGCTCGGTTTAGGGTACGGGTTAGGATTAGGGTTCGTGTTAGGGTTAGGGTAGGGGTTAGGGTTAGGGTACGCGTTAGGGTTAGGGTAGTTATTAAACCTATCCCACTCTCTAGATACCCCTTAGCACGTCAAGGAATATTATTTGGGGGTCCAGCCATGGAGAAGAGTTTAGACACTAGGAGAAGATAAGGAACACACCCATTATCAAGAAATCACATTAGGATTCTCTTTTTAACCTGTTCCTTAAAACACTAGTGCTTAGGAAATCTATTGGAGGCAGAAGCAGTCAAGGGTAGCTTAGGGTTAGGATTAGGGTTAGGGCTAGGGTTAGGACACGGCTTAGGGTACGGGTTCGGGTATGGGTTCGTGTACGGCGTAGGGTATGGGTTTGGGTTAGGGTTAGGATTAGTTTGAAGGTTAGGGCTCGGTTTAGGGTACGGGTTAGGATTAGGGTTCGTGTTAGGGTTAGGGTAGGGGTTAGGGTTAGGGTACGCGTTAAGGTTAGGGTAGTTATTAAACCTATCCCACTCTCTAGATACCCCTTAGCACGTCAAGGAATATTATTTGGGGGTCCAGCCATGGAGAAGAGTTTAGACACTAGGAGAAGATAAGGAACACACCCATTATCAAGAAATCACATTAGGATTCTCTTTTTAACCTGTTCCTTAAAACACTAGTGCTTAGGAAATCTATTGGAGGCAGAAGCAGTCAAGGGTAGCTTAGGGTTAGGGTTAGGGTTAGGGTTAGGGTACGGCTTAGGGTACGGGTTCGGGTACGGGTTCGTGTACGCTGTAGGGTATGGGTTAGTGTTAGGGTTAGGGTTAGTTTGAAGGTTAGGGCTCGGTTTAGGGTACGGGTTAGGATTAGGGTTCGTGTTAGGGTTAGGGTAGGGGTTAGGGTTAGGGTACGCGTTAGGGTTAGGGTAGTTATTAAACCTATCCCACTCTCTAGATAACCCTTAGCACGTCAAGGAATATTATTTGGGTGTCCAGCCATGGAGAAGAGTTTAGACACTAGGAGAAGATAAGGAACACACCCATTATAAAGAAATCACATTAGGATTCTCTTTTTAACCTGTTCCTTAAAACACTAGTGCTTAGGAAATCTATTGGAGGCAGAAGCAGTCAAGGGTAGCTTAGGGTTAGGGTTACGGTTAGGGTTAGGGTTAGGGTTATTGTTAGGGTAATGCTTAGAGTACGGGTTCGGGTACGGCGTAGGGTATGGGTTAGGGTTAGGGTTAGGGTTAGTTTGAGGGTTAGGGCTCGGTTTAGGGTACGGGTTAGGAGTAGGGTACGTGTTAGGGTTAGGGTACGCGTTAGGGTTAGGGTACGCGTTAGGGTTAGGGTAGTTATTAAACCTATCCCACTCCCTAGATACCCCTTAGCACGTCAAGGAATATTATTTGGGGGTCCAGCCATGCAGAAGAGTTTAGACAGTAGGAGAAGATAAGGAACACACCCATTATCAAGAAATCACATTAGGATTCTCTTTTTAACCTGTTCCTTAAAACACTAGTGCTTAGGAAATCTATTGGAGGCAAAGCAGTCAAGGGTAGCTTAGGGTTAGGGTTAGGATTAGGGTTAGGGTACGGCTTAGGGTACGGGTTCGGGTACGGGTTCGTGTACGCTGTAGGGTATGGGTTAGGGTTAGGGTTAGGGTTAGTTTGAGGGTTAGGGCTCGGTTTAGGGTACGGGTTAGGATTAGGGTACGTGTTAGGGTTAGGGTAGGGGTTAGGGTTAGGGTACGCGTTAGGGTTAGGGTAGTTATTAAACCTATCCCACTCTCTAGATACCCCTTAGCACGTCAAGGAATATCATTTGGGGGTCCAGCCATGGAGAAGAGTTTAGACACTAGGAGAAGATAAGGAACACACCCATTATCAAGAAATCACATTAGGATTCTCTTTTTAACCTGTTCCTTAAAACACTAGTGCTTAGGAAATCTATTGGAGGCAGAATTAGTCAAGGGTAGCTTAGGGTTAGGGTTAGGGTTATTGTTAGGGTAAGGCTTAGGGTACGGGTTCGGGTACGGCATAGGGTATGGGTTAGGGTTAGGGTTAGGGTTAGTTTGAGGGTTTGGGCTCGGTTTAGGGTACGGGTTAGGAGTAGGGTACGTGTTAGGGTTAGGGTAGGGGTTAGGGTTAGGGTACGCGTTAGGGTTAGGGTAGTTATTAAACCTATCCCACTCCCTAGATACCCCTTAGCACGTCAAGGAATATTATTTGGGGGTCCAGCCATGGAGAAGAGTTTAGACAGTAGGAGAAGATAAGGAACACACCCATTATCAAGAAATCACATTAGGATTCTCTTTTTAACCTGTTCCTTAAAACACTAGTGCTTAGGAAATCTATTGGAGGCAGAAGCAGTCAAGGGTAGCTTAGGGTTAGGGTTAGGGTTAGGGTTAGGGTACGGCTTAGGGTACGGGTTCGGGTACGGGTTCGTGTACGCTGTAGGGTATGGGTTAGGGTTAGGGTTAGGGTTAGTTTGAAGGTTAGGGCTCGGTTTAGGGTACGGGTTAGGATTAGGGTTCGTGTTAGGGTTAGGGTAGGGGTTAGGGTTAGGGTACGCGTTAGGGTTAGGGTAGTTATTAAACCTATCCCACTCTCTAGATAACCCTTAGCACGTCAAGGAATATTATTTGGGGGTCCAGCCATGGAGAAGAGTTTAGACACTAGGAGAAGATAAGGAACACACCCATTATCAAGAAATCACATTAGGATTCTCTTTTTAACCTGTTCCTTAAAACACTAGTGCTTAGGAAATCTATTGGAGGCAGAAGCAGTCAAGGGTAGCTTAGGGTTAGGGTTAGGGTTAGGGCTAGGGTTAGGACACGGCTTAGGGTACGGGTTCGTGTACGGGTTCGTGTACGGCGTAGGGTATGGGTTTGGGTTAGGGTTAGGGTTAGTTTGAAGGTTAGGGCTCGGTTTAGGGTACGGGTTAGGATTAGGGTTCGTGTTAGGGTTAGGGTAGGGGTTAGGGTTAGGGTACGCGTTAGGGTTAGGGTAGTTATTAAACCTGTCCCACTCTCTAGATACCCCTTAGCAGGTCAAGGAATATTATTTGGGGGTCCAGCCATGGAGAAGAGTTTAGACACTAGGAGAAGATAAGGAACACACCCATTATCCTGAAATCACATTAGGATTCTCTTTTTAACCTGTTCCTTAATACACTAGTGCTTAGGAAATCTATTGGAGGCAGAAGCAGTCAAGGGTAGCTTAGGGTTAGGGTTACGGTTAGGGTTAGGGTTAGGGTTATTGTTAGGGTAAGGCTTAGGGTACGGGTTCGGGTACGGCATAGGGTATGGGTTAGGGTTAGGGTTAGGGTTAGTTTGAGGGTTAGGGCTCGGTTTAGGGTACGGGTTAGGAGTAGGGTACGTGTTAGGGTTAGGGTAGGGGTTAGGGTTAGGGTACGCGTTAGGGTTAGGGTAGTTATTAAACCTATCCCACTCTCTAGATACCCCTTAGCACGTCAAGGAATATTATTTGGGGGTCCAGCCATGGAGAAGAGTTTAGACACTAGGAGAAGATAAGGAACACACCCATTATCAAGAAATCACATTAGGATTCTCTTTTTAACCTGTTCCTTAAAACACTAGTGCTTAGGAAATCTATTGGAGGCAGAAGCAGTCAAGGGTAGCTTAGGGTTAGGGTTAGGGTTAGGGCTAGGGTTAGGACACGGCTTAGGGTACGGGTTCGGGTACGGGTACGTGTACGGCGTAGGGTATGGGTTTGGGTTAGAGTTAGGGTTAGTTTGAAGGTTAGGGCTCGGTTTAGGGTACGGGTTAGGATTAGGGTTCGTGTTAGGGTTAGGGTAGGGGTTAGGGTTAGGGTACGCGTTAGGGTTAGGGTAGTTATTAAACCTATCCCACTCTCTAGATACCCCTTAGCACGTCAAGGAATATTATTTGGGGGTCCAGCCATGGAGAAGAGTTTAGACACTAGGAGAAGATAAGGAACACACCCATTATCCTGAAATCACATTAGGATTCTCTTTTTAACCTGTTCCTTAATACACTAGTGCTTAGGAAATCTATTGGAGGCAGAAGCAGTCAAGGGTAGCTTAGGGTTAGGGTTACGGTTAGGGTTAGGGTTAGGGTATGGCTTAGGGTACGGGTTCGGGTACGGGTTCGGGTACGGCGTAGGGTATGGGTTAGGGTTAGGGTTAGGGTTAGTTTGAGGGTTAGGGCTCGGTTTAGGTTACGGGTTAGGTTTAGGGTACGTGTTAGGGTTAGGGTAGGGGTTAGGGTTAGGGTACGCATTAGGGTTAGGGTAGTTATTAAACCTATCCCACTCTCTAGATACCCCTTAGCACGTCAAGGAATATTATTTGGGGGTCCAGCCATGGAGAAGAGTTTAGACACTAGGAGAAGATAAGGAACACACCCATTATCAAGAAATCACATTAGGATTCTCTTTTTAACCTGTTCCTTAAAACACTAGTGCTTAGGAAATCTATTGGAGGCAGAAGCAGTCAAGGGTAGCTTAGGGTTAGGGTTAGGGTTAGGGTTAGGGTTAGGGTACGGCTTAGGGTACGGGTTCGGGTACGGGTTCGTGTACGGCGTAGGGTATGGGTTAGGGTTAGGGTTAGGTTTAGTTTGAAGGTTAGGGCTCGGCTTAGGGTACGGGTTAGGATTAGGGTTCGTGTTAGGGTTAGGGTAGGGGTTAGGGTTAGGGTACGTGTTAGGGTTAGGGTAGTTATTAAACCTATCCCACTCCCTAGATACCCCTTAGCACGTCAAGGAATATTATTTGGGGGTCCAGCCATGGAGAAGAGTTTAGACACTAGGAGAAGATAAGGAACACACCCATTATCAAGAAATCACATTAGGATTCTCTTTTTAACCTGTTCCTTAAAACACTAGTGCTTAGGAAATCTATTGGAGGCAGAAGCAGTCAAGGGTAGCTTAGGGTTAGGGTTAGGGTTACGGCTAGGGTTAGGACACGGCTTAGGGTACGGGTTCGGGAACGGGTTCGTGTACGGCGTAGGGTATGGGTTTGGGTTAGTGTTAGGGTTAGTTTGAAGGTTAGGGCTCGGTTTAGGGTACGGGTTAGGATTAGGGTTCGTGTTAGGGTTAGGGTAGGGGTTAGGGTTAGGGTACGCGTTAGGGTTAGGGTAGTTATTAAACCTATCCCACTCTCTAGATACCCCTTAGCACGTCAAGGAATATTATTTGGGGGTCCAGCCATGGAGAAGAGTTTAGACACTAGGAGAAGATAAAGAACACACCGATTATACTGAAATCACATTAGGATTCTCTTTTTAACCTGTTCCTTAATACACTAGTGCTTAGGAAATCTATTGGAGGCAGAAGCAGTCAAGGGTAGCTTAGGGTTAGGGTTACGGTTAGGGTTAGGGTTAGGGTATGGCTTAGGGTACGGGTTCGGGTACGGGTTCGGGTACGGCGTAGGGTATGGGTTAGGGTTAGGGTTAGGGTTAGTTTGAGGGTTAGGGCTCGGTTTAGGGTACGGGTTAGGATTAGGGTACGTGTTAGGGTTAGGGTATGGGTTAGGGTTAGGGTACGCGTTAGGGTTAGGGTAGTTATTAAACCTATCCCACTCTCTAGATACCCCTTTGCACGTTAAGGAATATCATTTCGGGGTCCAGCCATGGAGAAGAATTTAGACACTAGGAGAAGATAAGGAACACACCCATTATCAAGAAATCACATTAGGATTCTCTTTTTAACCTGTTCCTTAAAACACTAGTCCTTAGGAAATCTATTGGAGGCAGAAGCAGTCAAGGGTAGCTTAGGGTTAGGGTTTGGGATAGGGTACGGCTTAGGGTACGGGTTCGGGTACGGGTTCGGGTACGGGTTTGGGTATGGCGTAGGATATGGGTTAGGGTTAGGGTTAGGGTTAGTTTGAGGGTTAGGGCTCGGTTTAGGGTACGGGTTAGGATTAGGGTACGTGTTACGGTTAGGG
This sequence comes from Eschrichtius robustus, assembly GCF_028021215.1. Lineage (NCBI taxonomy): Eukaryota > Metazoa > Chordata > Mammalia > Artiodactyla > Eschrichtiidae > Eschrichtius > Eschrichtius robustus. The sequence goes on from NW_027175269.1 coordinate 600,234, forward strand.
TAGGGGTTAGGGTTAGGGTACGCGTTAGGGTTAGGATAGTTATTAAACCTATCCCACTCTCTAGATACCCCTTAGCACGTCAAGTAATATTATTTGGGGGTCCAGCCATGGAGAAGAGTTTAGACACTAGGAGAAGATAAGGAACACACCCATTATCAAGAAATCACATTAGGATTCTCTTTTTAACCTGTTCCTTAAAACACTAGTGCTTAGGAAATCTATTGGAGGCAGAAGCAGTCAAGGGTAGCTTAGGGTTAGGGTTAGGGTTAGTGTTAGGTTACGGGTTAGGAGTAGGGTACGTGTTAGGGTTAGGGTAGTGGTTAGGGTTAGGGTACGCGTTAGGGTTAGGGTAGTTATTAAACCTATCCCACTCCCTAGATACCCCTTAGCACGTCAAGGAATATTATTTGGGGGTCCAGCCATGGAGAAGAGTTTAGACAGTAGGAGAAGATAAGGAACACACCCATTATCAAGAAATCACATTAGGATTCTCTTTTTAACCTGTTCCTTAAAACACTAGTGCTTAGGAAATCTATTGGAGGCAAAGCAGTCAAGGGTAGCTTAGGGTTAGGGTTAGGGTTAGGTTTAGGGTACGGCTTAGGGTACGGGTTCGGGTACGGGTTCGTGTACGCTGTAGGGTATGGGTTAGTGTTAGGGTTAGGGTTAGTTTGAAGGTTAGGGCTCGGTTTAGGGTACGGGTTAGGATTAGGGTTCGTGTTAGGGTTAGGGTAGGGGTTAGGGTTAGGGTACGCGTTAGGGTTAGGGTAGTTATTAAACCTATCCCACTCTCTAGATAACCCTTAGCACGTCAAGGAATATTATTTGGGTGTCCAGCCATGGAGAAGAGTTTAGACACTAGGAGAAGATAAGGAACACACCCATTATAAAGAAATCACATTAGGATTCTCTTTTTAACCTGTTCCTTAAAACACTAGTGCTTAGGAAATCTATTGGAGGCAGAAGCAGTCAAGGGTAGCTTAGGGTTAGGGTTACGGTTAGGGTTAGGGTTAGGGTTATTGTTAGGGTAATGCTTAGAGTACGGGTTCGGGTACGGCGTAGGGTATGGGTTAGGGTTAGGGTTAGGGTTAGTTTGAGGGTTAGGGCTCGGTTTAGGGTACGGGTTAGGAGTAGGGTACGTGTTAGGGTTAGGGTACGCGTTAGGGTTAGGGTACGCGTTAGGGTTAGGGTAGTTATTAAACCTATCCCACTCCCTAGATACCCCTTAGCACGTCAAGGAATATTATTTGGGGGTCCAGCCATGCAGAAGAGTTTAGACAGTAGGAGAAGATAAGGAACACACCCATTATCAAGAAATCACATTAGGATTCTCTTTTTAACCTGTTCCTTAAAACACTAGTGCTTAGGAAATCTATTGGAGGCAAAGCAGTCAAGGGTAGCTTAGGGTTAGGGTTAGGATTAGGGTTAGGGTACGGCTTAGGGTACGGGTTCGGGTACGGGTTCGTGTACGCTGTAGGGTATGGGTTAGGGTTAGGGTTAGGGTTAGTTTGAGGGTTAGGGCTCGGTTTAGGGTACGGGTTAGGATTAGGGTACGTGTTAGGGTTAGGGTAGGGGTTAGGGTTAGGGTACGCGTTAGGGTTAGGGTAGTTATTAAACCTATCCCACTCTCTAGATACCCCTTAGCACGTCAAGGAATATCATTTGGGGGTCCAGCCATGGAGAAGAGTTTAGACACTAGGAGAAGATAAGGAACACACCCATTATCAAGAAATCACATTAGGATTCTCTTTTTAACCTGTTCCTTAAAACACTAGTGCTTAGGAAATCTATTGGAGGCAGAATTAGTCAAGGGTAGCTTAGGGTTAGGGTTAGGGTTATTGTTAGGGTAAGGCTTAGGGTACGGGTTCGGGTACGGCATAGGGTATGGGTTAGGGTTAGGGTTAGGGTTAGTTTGAGGGTTAGGGCTCGGTTTAGGGTACGGGTTAGGAGTAGGGTACGTGTTAGGGTTAGGGTACGCGTTAGGGTTAGGGTAGTTATTAAACCTATCCCACTCCCTAGATACCCCTTAGCACGTCAAGGAATATTATTTGGGGGTCCAGCCATGGAGAAGAGTTTAGACAGTAGGAGAAGATAAGGAACACACCCATTATTAAGAAATCACATTAGGATTCTCTTTTTAACCTGTTCCTTAAAACACTAGTGCTTAGGAAATCTATTGGAGGCAGAAGCAGTCAAGGGTAGCTTAGGGTTAGGGTTAGGGTTAGGGTTAGGGTACGGCTTAGGGTACGGGTTCGGGTACGGGTTCGTGTACGCTGTAGGGTATGGGTTAGGGTTAGGGTTAGGGTTAGTTTGAAGGTTAGGGCTCGGTTTAGGGTACGGGTTAGGATTAGGGTTCGTGTTAGGGTTAGGGTAGGGGTTAGGGTTAGGGTACGCGTTAGGGTTAGGGTAGTTATTAAACCTATCCCACTCTCTAGATAACCCTTAGCACGTCAAGGAATATTATTTGGGGGTCCAGCCATGGAGAAGAGTTTAGACACTAGGAGAAGATAAGGAACACACCCATTATCAAGAAATCACATTAGGATTCTCTTTTTAACCTGTTCCTTAAAACACTATTGCTTAGGAAATCTATTGGAGGCAGAAGCAGTCAAGGGTAGCTTAGGGTTAGGGTTACGGTTAGGGTTAGGGTTAGGGTTATTGTTAGGGTAATGCTTAGAGTACGGGTTCGGGGACGGCATAGGGTATGGGTTAGGGTTAGGGTTAGGGTTAGTTTGAGGGTTAGGGCTCGGTTTAGGGTACGGGTTAGGAGTAGGGTACGTGTTAGGGTTAGGGTACGCGTTAGGGTTAGGGTACGCGTTAGGGTTAGGGTAGTTATTAAACCTATCCCACTCCCTAGATACCCCTTAGCACGTCAAGGAATATTATTTGGGGGTCCAGCCATGCAGAAGAGTTTAGACAGTAGGAGAAGATAAGGAACACACCCATTATCAAGAAATCACATTAGGATTCTCTTTTTAACCTGTTCCTTAAAACACTAGTGCTTAGGAAATCTATTGGAGGCAAAGCAGTCAAGGGTAGCTTAGGGTTAGGGTTTGGGATAGGGTACGGCTTAGGGTACGGGTTCGGGTACGGGTTCGGGTACGGGTTTGGGTATGGCGTAGGATATGGGTTAGGGTTAGGGTTAGGGTTAGTTTGAGGGTTAGGGCTCGGTTTAGGGTACGGGTTAGGATTAGGGTACGTGTTAGGGTTAGGGTAGGTGTTAGGGTTAGGGTACGCGTTAGGGTTAGGGTAGTTATTAAACCTATCCCACTCTCTAGATACCCCTTAGCACGTCAAGGAATATCATTTGGGGGTCCAGCCATGGAGAAGAGTTTAGACACTAGGAGAAGATAAGGAACACACCCATTATCAAGAAATCACATTAGGATTCTCTTTTTAACCTGTTCCTTAAAACACTAGTGCTTAGGAAATCTATTGGAGGCAGAAGCAGTCAAGGGTAGCTTAGGGTTAGGGTTAGGGTTATTGTTAGGGTAAGGCTTAGGGTACGGGTTCGGGTACGGCATAGGGTATGGGTTAGGGTTAGGGTTAGGGTTAGTTTGAGGGTTAGGGCTCGGTTTAGGGTACGGGTTAGGAGTAGGGTACGTGTTAGGGTTAGGGTAGGGGTTAGGGTTAGGGTACGCGTTAGGGTTAGGGTAGTTATTAAACCTATCCCACTCCCTAGATACCCCTTAGCACGTCAAGGAATATTATTTGGGGGTCCAGCCATGGAGAAGAGTTTAGACAGTAGGAGAAGATAAGGAACACACCCATTATCAAGAAATCACATTAGGATTCTCTTTTTAACCTGTTCCTTAAAACACTAGTGCTTAGGAAATCTATTGGAGGCAGAATCAGTCAAGGGTAGCTTAGGGTTAGGGTTAGGGTTAGGGTTAGGGTACGGCTTAGGGTACGGGTTCGGGTACGGGTTCGTGTACGCTGTAGGGTATGGGTTAGGGTTAGGGTTAGGGTTAGTTTGAAGGTTAGGGCTCGGTTTAGGGTACGGGTTAGGATTAGGGTTCGTGTTAGGGTTAGGGTAGTGGTTAGGGTTAGGGTACGCGTTAGGGTTAGGGTAGTTATTAAACCTATCCCACTCTCTAGATAACCCTTAGCACGTCAAGGAATATTATTTGGGGGTCCAGCCATGGAGAAGAGTTTAGACACTAGGAGAAGATAAGGAACACACCCATTATCAAGAAATCACATTAGGATTCTCTTTTTAACCTGTTCCTTAAAACAGTAGTGCTTAGGAAATCTATTGGAGGCAGAAGCAGTCAAGGGTAGCTTAGGGTTAGGGTTAGGGTTAGGGCTAGGGTTAGGACACGGCTTAGGGTACGGGTTCGGGTACGGGTTCGTGTACGGCGTAGGGTATGGGTTTGGTTTAGGGTTAGGGTTAGTTTGAAGGTTAGGGCTCGGTTTAGGGTACGGGTTAGGATTAGGGTTCGTGTTAGGGTTAGGGTAGGGGTTAGGGTTAGGGTACGCGTTAGGGTTAGGGTAGTTATTAAACCTGTCCCACTCTCTAGATACCCCTTAGCACGTCAAGGAATATTATTTGGGGGTCCAGCCATGGAGAAGAGTTTAGACACTAGGAGAAGATAAGGAACACACCCATTATCCTGAAATCACATTAGGATTCTCTTTTTAACCTGTTCCTTAATACACTAGTGCTTAGGAAATCTATTGGAGGCAGAAGCAGTCAAGGGTAGCTTAGGGTTAGGGTTACGGTTAGGGTTAGGGTTAGGGTTATTGTTAGGGTAAGGCTTAGGGTACGGGTTCGGGTACGGCATAGGGTATGGGTTAGGGTTAGGGTTAGGGTTAGTTTGAGGGTTAGGGCTCGGTTTAGGGTACGGGTTAGGAGTAGGGTACGTGTTAGGGTTAGGGTAGGGGTTAGGGTTAGGGTACGCGTTAGGGTTAGGGTAGTTATTAAACCTATCCCACTCTCTAGATACCCCTTAGCACGTCAAGGAATATTATTTGGGGGTCCAGCCATGGAGAAGAGTTTAGACACTAGGAGAAGATAAGGAACACACCCATTATCAAGAAATCACATTAGGATTCTCTTTTTAACCTGTTCCTTAAAACACTAGTGCTTAGGAAATCTATTGGAGGCAGAAGCAGTCAAGGGTAGCTTAGGGTTAGGGTTAGGGTTAGGGCTAGGGTTAGGACACGGCTTAGGGTACGGGTTCGGGTACGGGTACGTGTACGGCGTAGGGTATGGGTTTGGGTTAGGGTTAGGGTTAGTTTGAAGGTTAGGGCTCGGTTTAGGGTACGGGTTAGGATTAGGGTTCGTGTTAGGGTTAGGGTAGGGGTTAGGGTTAGGGTACGCGTTAGGGTTAGGGTAGTTATTAAACCTATCCCACTCTCTAGATACCCCTTAGCACGTCAAGGAATATTATTTGGGGGTCCAGCCATGGAGAAGAGTTTAGACACTAGGAGAAGATAAGGAACACACCCATTATCCTGAAATCACATTAGGATTCTCTTTTAACCTGTTCCTTAATACACTAGTGCTTAGGAAATCTATTGGAGGCAGAAGCAGTCAAGGGTAGCTTAGGGTTAGGGTTACGGTTAGGGTTAGGGTTAGGGTATGGCTTAGGGTACGGGTTCGGGTACGGGTTCGGGTACGGCGTAGGGTATGGGTTAGGGTTAGGGTTAGGGTTAGTTTGAGGGTTAGGGCTCGGTTTAGGGTACGGGTTAGGTTTAGGGTACGTGTTAGGGTTAGGGTAGGGGTTAGGGTTAGGGTACGCATTAGGGTTAGGGTAGTTATTAAACCTATCCCACTCTCTAGATACCCCTTAGCACGTCAAGGAATATTATTTGGGGTTCCAGCCATGGAGAAGAGTTTAGACACTAGGAGAAGATAAGGAACACACCCATTATCAAGAAATCACATTAGGATTCTCTTTTTAACCTGTTCCTTAAAACACTAGTGCTTAGGAAATCTATTGGAGGCAGAAGCAGTCAAGGGTAGCTTAGGGTTAGGGTTAGGGTTAGGGTTAGGGTTAGGGTACGGCTTAGGGTACGGGTTCGGGTACGGGTTCGTGTACGGCGTAGGGTATGGGTTAGGGTTAGGGTTAGGGTTAGTTTGAAGGTTAGGGCTCGGTTTAGGGTACGGGTTAGGATTAGGGTTCGTGTTAGGGTTAGGGTAGGGGTTAGGGTTAGGGTACGTGTTAGGGTTAGGGTAGTTATTAAACCTATCCCACTCCCTAGATACCCCTTAGCACGTCAAGGAATATTATTTGGGGGTCCAGCCATGGAGAAGAGTTTAGACACTAGGAGAAGATAAGGAACACACCCATTATCAAGAAATCACATTAGGATTCTCTTTTTAACCTGTTCCTTAAAACACTAGTGCTTAGGAAATCTATTGGAGGCAGAAGCAGTCAAGGGTAGCTTAGGGTTAGGGTTAGGGTTACGGCTAGGGTTAGGACACGGCTTAGGGTACGGGTTCGGGAACGGGTTCGTGTACGGCGTAGGGTATGGGTTTGGGTTAGTGTTAGGGTTAGTTTGAAGGTTAGGGCTCGGTTTAGGGTACGGGTTAGGATTAGGGTTCGTGTTAGGGTTAGGGTAGGGGTTAGGGTTAGGTTACGCGTTAGGGTTAGGGTAGTTATTAAACCTATCCCACTCTCTAGATACCCCTTAGCACGTCAAGGAATATTATTTGGGGGTCCAGCCATGGAGAAGAGTTTAGACACTAGGAGAAGATAAAGAACACACCGATTATACTGAAATCACATTAGGATTCTCTTTTTAACCTGTTCCTTAATACACCAGTGCTTAGGAAATCTATTGGAGGCAGAAGCAGTCAAGGGTAGCTTAGGGTTAGGGTTACGGTTAGGGTTAGGGTTAGGGTATGGCTTAGGGTACGGGTTCGGGTACGGGTTCGGGTACGGGTTCGGGTACGGGTTTGGGTATGGCGTAGGATATGGGTTAGGGTTAGGGTTAGGGTTAGTTTGAGGGTTAGGGCTCGGTTTAGGGTACGGGTTAGGATTAGGGTACGTGTTAGGGTTAGGGTAGGGGTTAGGGTTAGGGTACGCGTTAGGGTTAGGGTAGTTATTAAACCTATCCCACTCTCTAGATACCCCTTAGCACGTCAAGTAATATTATTTGGGGGTCCAGCCATGGAGAAGAGTTTAGACACTAGGAGAAGATAAGGAACACACCCATTATCAAGAAATCACATTAGGATTCTCTTTTTAACCTGTTCCTTAAAACACTAGTGCTTAGGAAATCTATTGGAGGCAGAAGCAGTCAAGGGTAGCTTAGGGTTAGGGTTAGGGTTAGTGTTAGGTTACGGGTTAGGAGTAGGGTACGTGTTAGGGTTAGGGTAGTGGTTAGGGTTAGGGTACGCGTTAGGGTTAGGGTAGTTATTAAACCTATCCCACTCCCTAGATACCCCTTAGCACGTCAAGGAATATTATTTGGGGGTCCAGCCATGGAGAAGAGTTTAGACAGTAGGAGAAGATAAGGAACACACCCATTATCAAGAAATCACATTAGGATTCTCTTTTTAACCTGTTCCTTAAAACACTAGTGCTTAGGAAATCTATTCGAGGCAAAGCAGTCAAGGGTAGCTTAGGGTTAGGGTTAGGGTTAGGGTTAGGGTTAGGTTTAGGGTATGGCTTAGGGTACGGGTTCGGGTACGGGTTCGTGTACGCTGTAGGGTAAGGGTTAGGGTTAGGGTTAGGGTTAGTTTGAAGGTTAGGGCTCGGTTTAGGGTACGGGTTAGGATTAGGGTTCGTGTTAGGGTTAGGGTAGGGGTTAGGGTTAGGGTACGCGTTAGGGTTAGGGTAGTTATTAAACCTATCCCACTCTCTAGATACCCCTTAGCACGTCAAGGAATATTATTTGGGGGTCCAGCCATGGAGAAGAGTTTAGACACTAGGAGAAGATAAGGAACACACCCATTATCAAGAAATCACATTAGGATTCTCTTTTTAACCTGTTCCTTAAAACACTAGTGCTTAGGAAATCTATTGGAGGCAGAAGCAGTCAAGGGTAGCTTAGGGTTAGGATTAGGGTTAGGGCTAGGGTTAGGACACGGCTTAGGGTACGGGTTCGGGTATGGGTTCGTGTACGGCGTAGGGTATGGGTTTGGGTTAGGGTTAGGATTAGTTTGAAGGTTAGGGCTCGGTTTAGGGTACGGGTTAGGATTAGGGTTCGTGTTAGGGTTAGGGTAGGGGTTAGGGTTAGGGTACGCGTTAAGGTTAGGGTAGTTATTAAACCTATCCCACTCTCTAGATACCCCTTAGCACGTCAAGGAATATTATTTGGGGGTCCAGCCATGGAGAAGAGTTTAGACACTAGGAGAAGATAAGGAACACACCCATTATCAAGAAATCACATTAGGATTCTCTTTTTAACCTGTTCCTTAAAACACTAGTGCTTAGGAAATCTATTGGAGGCAGAAGCAGTCAAGGGTAGCTTAGGTTTAGGGTTAGGGTTAGGGTTAGGGTACGGCTTAGGGTACGGGTTCGGGTACGGGTTCGTGTACGCTGTAGGGTATGGGTTAGTGTTAGGTTTAGGGTTAGTTTGAAGGTTAGGGCTCGGTTTAGGGTACGGGTTAGGATTAGGGTTCGTGTTAGGGTTAGGGTAGGGGTTAGGGTTAGGGTACGCGTTAGGGTTAGGGTAGTTATTAAACCTATCCCACTCTCTAGATAACCCTTAGCACGTCAAGGAATATTATTTGGGTGTCCAGCCATGGAGAAGAGTTTAGACACTAGGAGAAGATAAGGAACACACCCATTATAAAGAAATCACATTAGGATTCTCTTTTTAACCTGTTCCTTAAAACACTAGTGCTTAGGAAATCTATTGGAGGCAGAAGCAGTCAAGGGTAGCTTAGGGTTAGGGTTACGGTTAGGGTTAGGGTTAGGGTTATTGTTAGGGTAATGCTTAGAGTACGGGTTCGGGTACGGCGTAGGGTATGGGTTAGGGTTAGGGTTAGGGTTAGTTTGAGGGTTAGGGCTCGGTTTAGGGTACGGGTTAGGAGTAGGGTACGTTTTAGGGTTAGGGTACGCGTTAGGGTTAGGGTACGCGTTAGGGTTAGGGTAGTTATTAAACCTATCCCACTCCCTAGATACCCCTTAGCACGTCAAGGAATATTATTTGGGGGTCCAGCCATGCAGAAGAGTTTAGACAGTAGGAGAAGATAAGGAACACACCCATTATCAAGAAATCACATTAGGATTCTCTTTTTAACCTGTTCCTTAAAACACTAGTGCTTAGGAAATCTATTGGAGGCAAAGCAGTCAAGGGTAGCTTAGGGTTAGGGTTAGGATTAGGGTTAGGGTACGGCTTAGGGTACGGGTTCGGGTACGGGTTCGTGTACGCTGTAGGGTATGGGTTAGGGTTAGGGTTAGGGTTAGTTTGAGGGTTAGGGCTCGGTTTAGGGTACGGGTTAGGATTAGGGTACGTGTTAGGGTTAGGGTAGGGGTTAGGGTTAGGGTACGCGTTAGGGTTAGGGTAGTTATTAAACCTATCCCACTCTCTAGATACCCCTTAGCACGTCAAGGAATATCATTTGGGGGTCCAGCCATGGAGAAGAGTTTAGACACTAGGAGAAGATAAGGAACACACCCATTATCAAGAAATCACATTAGGATTCTCTTTTTAACCTGTTCCTTAAAACTCTAGTGCTTAGGAAATCTATTGGAGGCAGAATTAGTCAAGGGTAGCTTAGGGTTAGGGTTAGGGTTATTGTTAGGGTAAGGCTTAGGGTACGGGTTCGGGTACGGCATAGGGTATGGGTTAGGGTTAGGGTTAGGGTTAGTTTGAGGGTTAGGGCTCGGTTTAGGGTACGGGTTAGGAGTAGGGTACGTGTTAGGGTTAGGGTAGGGGTTAGGGTTAGGGTACGCGTTAGGGTTAGGGTAGTTATTAAACCTATCCCACTCCCTAGATACCCCTTAGCACGTCAAGGAATATTATTTGGGGGTCCAGCCATGGAGAAGAGTTTAGACAGTAGGAGAAGATAAGGAACACACCCATTATCAAGAAATCACATTAGGATTCTCTTTTTAACCTGTTCCTTAAAACACTAGTGCTTAGGAAATCTATTGGAGGCAGAAGCAGTCAAGGGTAGCTTAGGGTTAGGGTTAGGGTTAGGGTTAGGGTACGGCTTGGGTACGGGTTCGGGTACGGGTTCGTGTACGCTGTAGGGTATGGGTTAGGGTTAGGGTTAGGGTTAGTTTGAAGGTTAGGGCTCGGTTTAGGGTACGGGTTAGGATTAGGGTTCGTGTTAGGGTTAGGGTAGGGGTTAGGGTTAGGGTACGCGTTAGGGTTAGGGTAGTTATTAAACCTATCCCATTCTCTAGATAACCCTTAGCACGTCAAGGAATATTATTTGGGGGTCCAGCCATGGAGAAGAGTTTAGACACTAGGAGAAGATAAGGAACACACCCATTATCAAGAAATCACATTAGGATTCTCTTTTTAACCTGTTCCTTAAAACACTAGTGCTTAGGAAATCTATTGGAGGCAGAAGCAGTCAAGGGTAGCTTAGGGTTAGGGTTAGGGTTAGGGCTAGGGTTAGGACACGGCTTAGGGTACGGGTTCGTGTACGGGTTCGTGTACGGCGTAGGGTATGGGTTTGGGTTAGGGTTAGGGTTAGTTTGAAGGTTAGGGCTCGGTTTAGGGTACGGGTTAGGATTAGGGTTCGTGTTAGGGTTAGGGTAGGGGTTAGGGTTAGGGTACGCGTTAGGGTTAGGGTAGTTATTAAACCTGTCCCACTCTCTAGATACCCCTTAGCACGTCAAGGAATATTATTTGGGGGTCCAGCCATGGAGAAGAGTTTAGACACTAGGAGAAGATAAGGAACATACCCATTATCCTGAAATCACATTAGGATTCTCTTTTTAACCTGTTCCTTAATACACTAGTGCTTAGGAAATCTATTGGAGGCAGAAGCAGTCAAGGGTAGCTTAGGGTTAGGGTTACGGTTAGGGTTAGGGTTAGGGTTATTGTTAGGGTAAGGCTTAGGGTACGGGTTCGGGTACGGCATAGGGTATGGGTTAGGGTTAGGGTTAGGGTTAGTTTGAGGGTTAGGGCTCGGTTTAGGGTACGGGTTAGGAGTAGGGTACGTGTTAGGGTTAGGGTAGGGGTTAGGGTTAGGGTACGCGTTAGGGTTAGGGTAGTTATTAAACCTATCCCACTCTCTAGATACCCCTTAGCACGTCAAGGAATATTATTTGGGGGTCCAGCCATGGAGAAGAGTTTAGACACTAGGAGAAGATAAGGAACACACCCATTATCAAGAAATCACATTAGGATTCTCTTTTTAACCTGTTCCTTAAAACACTAGTGCTTAGGAAATCTATTGGAGGCAGAAGCAGTCAAGGGTAGCTTAGGGTTAGGGTTAGGGTTAGGGCTAGGGTTAGGACACGGCTTAGGGTACGGGTTCGGGTACGGGTACGTGTACGGCGTAGGGTATGGGTTTGGGTTAGAGTTAGGGTTAGTTTGAAGGTTAGGGCTCGGTTTAGGGTACGGGTTAGGATTAGGGTTCGTGTTAGGGTTAGGGTAGGGGTTAGGGTTAGGGTACGCGTTAGGGTTAGGGTAGTTATTAAACCTATCCCACTCTCTAGATACCCCTTAGCACGTCAAGGAATATTATTTGGGGGTCCAGCCATGGAGAAGAGTTTAGACACTAGGAGAAGATAAGGAACACACCCATTATCAAGAAATCACATTAGGATTCTCTTTTTAACCTGTTCCTTAAAACACTAGTGCTTAGGAAATCTATTGGAGGCAGAAGCAGTCAAGGGTAGCTTAGGGTTAGGATTAGGGTTAGGGCTAGGGTTAGGACACGGCTTAGGGTACGGGTTCGGTTATGGGTTCGTGTACGGCGTAGGGTATGGGTTTGGGTTAGGGTTAGGATTAGTTTGAAGGTTAGGGCTCGGTTTAGGGTACGGGTTAGGATTAGGGTTCGTGTTAGGGTTAGGGTAGGGGTTAGGGTTAGGGTACGCGTTAAGGTTAGGGTAGTTATTAAACCTATCCCACTCTCTAGATACCCCTTAGCACGTCAAGGAATATTATTTGGGGGTCCAGCCATGGAGAAGAGTTTAGACACTAGGAGAAGATAAGGAACACACCCATTATCAAGAAATCACATTAGGATTCTCTTTTTAACCTGTTCCTTAAAACACTAGTGCTTAGGAAATCTATTGGAGGCAGAAGCAGTCAAGGGTAGCTTAGGTTTAGGGTTAGGGTTAGGGTTAGGGTACGGCTTAGGGTACGGGTTCGGGTACGGGTTCGTGTACGCTGTAGGGTATGGGTTAGTGTTAGGGTTAGGGTTAGTTTGAAGGTTAGGGCTCGGTTTAGGGTACGGGTTAGGATTAGGGTTCGTGTTAGGGTTAGGTTAGGGGTTAGGGTTAGGGTACGCGTTAGGGTTAGGGTAGTTATTAAACCTATCCCACTCTCTAGATAACCCTTAGCACGTCAAGGAATATTATTTGGGTGTCCAGCCATGGAGAAGAGTTTAGACACTAGGAGAAGATAAGGAACACACCCATTATAAAGAAATCACATTAGGATTCTCTTTTTAACCTGTTCCTTAAAACACTAGTGCTTAGGAAATCTATTGGAGGCAGAAGCAGTCAAGGGTAGCTTAGGGTTAGGGTTACGGTTAGGGTTAGGGTTAGGGTTATTGTTAGGGTAATGCTTAGAGTACGGGTTCGGGTACGGCGTAGGGTATGGGTTAGGGTTAGGGTTAGGGTTAGTTTGAGGGTTAGGGCTCGGTTTAGGGTACGGGTTAGGAGTAGGGTACGTGTTAGGGTTAGGGTACGCGTTAGGGTTAGGGTACGCGTTAGGGTTAGGGTAGTTATTAAACCTATCCCACTCCCTAGATACCCCTTAGCACGTCAAGGAATATTATTTGGGGGTCCAGCCATGCAGAAGAGTTTAGACAGTAGGAGAAGATAAGGAACACACCCATTATCAAGAAATCACATTAGGATTCTCTTTTTAACCTGTTCCTTAAAACACTAGTGCTTAGGAAATCTATTGGAGGCAAAGCAGTCAAGGGTAGCTTAGGGTTAGGGTTAGGATTAGGGTTAGGGTACGGCTTAGGGTACGGGTTCGGGTACGGGTTCGTGTACGCTGTAGGGTATGGGTTAGGGTTAGGGTTAGGGTTAGTTTGAGGGTTAGGGCTCGGTTTAGGGTACGGGTTAGGATTAGGGTACGTGTTAGGGTTAGGGTAGGGGTTAGGGTTAGGGTACGCGTTAGGGTTAGGGTAGTTATTAAACCTATCCCACTCTCTAGATACCCCTTAGCACGTCAAGGAATATCATTTGGGGGTCCAGCCATGGAGAAGAGTTTAGACACTAGGAGAAGATAAGGAACACACCCATTATCAAGAAATCACATTAGGATTCTCTTTTTAACCTGTTCCTTAAAACACTAGTGCTTAGGAAATCTATTGGAGGCAGAATTAGTCAAGGGTAGCTTAGGGTTAGGGTTAGGGTTAGGGCTAGGGTTAGGACACGGCTTAGGGTACGGGTTCGTGTACGGGTTCGTGTACGGCGTAGGGTATGGGTTTGGGTTAGGGTTAGGGTTAGTTTGAAGGTTAGGGCTCGGTTTAGGGTACGGGTTAGGATTAGGGTTCGTGTTAGGGTTAGGGTAGGGGTTAGGGTTAGGGTACGCGTTAGGGTTAGGGTAGTTATTAAACCTGTCCCACTCTCTAGATACCCCTTAGCACGTCAAGGAATATTATTTGGGGGTCCAGCCATGGAGAAGAGTTTAGACACTAGGAGAAGATAAGGAACATACCCATTATCCTGAAATCACATTAGGATTCTCTTTTTAACCTGTTCCTTAATACACTAGTGCTTAGGAAATCTATTGGAGGCAGAAGCAGTCAAGGGTAGCTTAGGGTTAGGGTTACGGTTAGGGTTAGGGTTAGGGTTATTGTTAGGGTAAGGCTTAGGGTACGGGTTCGGGTACGGCATAGGGTATGGGTTAGGGTTAGGGTTAGGGTTAGTTTGAGGGTTAGGGCTCGGTTTAGGGTACGGGTTAGGAGTAGGGTACGTGTTAGGGTTAGGGTAGGGGTTAGGGTTAGGGTACGCGTTAGGGTTAGGGTAGTTATTAAACCTATCCCACTCTCTAGATACCCCTTAGCACGTCAAGGAATATTATTTGGGGGTCCAGCCATGGAGAAGAGTTTAGACACTAGGAGAAGATAAGGAACACACCCATTATCAAGAAATCACATTAGGATTCTCTTTTTAACCTGTTCCTTAAAACACTAGTGCTTAGGAAATCTATTGGAGGCAGAAGCAGTCAAGGGTAGCTTAGGGTTAGGGTTAGGGTTAGGGCTAGGGTTAGGACACGGCTTAGGGTACGGGTTCGGGTACGGGTACGTGTACGGCGTAGGGTATGGGTTTGGGTTAGAGTTAGGGTTAGTTTGAAGGTTAGGGCTCGGTTTAGGGTACGGGTTAGGATTAGGGTTCGTGTTAGGGTTAGGGTAGGGGTTAGGGTTAGGGTACGCGTTAGGGTTAGGGTAGTTATTAAACCTATCCCACTCTCTAGATACCCCTTAGCACGTCAAGGAATATTATTTGGGGGTCCAGCCATGGAGAAGAGTTTAGACACTAGGAGAAGATAAGGAACACACCCATTATCAAGAAATCACATTAGGATTCTCTTTTTAACCTGTTCCTTAAAACACTAGTGCTTAGGAAATCTATTGGAGGCAGAAGCAGTCAAGGGTAGCTTAGGGTTAGGATTAGGGTTAGGGCTAGGGTTAGGACACGGCTTAGGGTACGGGTTCGGGTATGGGTTCGTGTACGGCGTAGGGTATGGGTTTGGGTTAGGGTTAGGATTAGTTTGAAGGTTAGGGCTCGGTTTAGGTTACGGGTTAGGATTAGGGTTCGTGTTAGGGTTAGGGTAGGGGTTAGGGTTAGGGTACGCGTTAAGGTTAGGGTAGTTATTAAACCTATCCCACTCTCTAGATACCCCTTAGCACGTCAAGGAATATTATTTGGGGGTCCAGCCATGGAGAAGAGTTTAGACACTAGGAGAAGATAAGGAACACACCCATTATCAAGAAATCACATTAGGATTCTCTTTTTAACCTGTTCCTTAAAACACTAGTGCTTAGGAAATCTATTGGAGGCAGAAGCAGTCAAGGGTAGCTTAGGTTTAGGGTTAGGGTTAGGGTTAGGGTACGGCTTAGGGTACGGGTTCGGGTACGGGTTCGTGTACGCTGTAGGGTATGGGTTAGTGTTAGGGTTAGGGTTAGTTTGAAGGTTAGGGCTCGGTTTAGGGTACGGGTTAGGATTAGGGTTCGTGTTAGGGTTAGGGTAGGGGTTAGGGTTAGGGTACGCGTTAGGGTTAGGGTAGTTATTAAACCTATCCCACTCTCTAGATAACCCTTAGCACGTCAAGGAATATTATTTGGGTGTCCAGCCATGGAGAAGAGTTTAGACACTAGGAGAAGATAAGGAACACACCCATTATAAAGAAATCACATTAGGATTCTCTTTTTAACCTGTTCCTTAAAACACTAGTGCTTAGGAAATCTATTGGAGGCAGAAGCAGTCAAGGGTAGCTTAGGGTTAGGGTTACGGTTAGGGTTAGGGTTAGGGTTATTGTTAGGGTAATGCTTAGAGTACGGGTTCGGGTACGGCGTAGGGTATGGGTTAGGGTTAGGGTTAGGGTTAGTTTGAGGGTTAGGGCTCGGTTTAGGGTACGGGTTAGGAGTAGGGTACGTGTTAGGGTTAGGGTACGCGTTAGGGTTAGGGTACGCGTTAGGGTTAGGGTAGTTATTAAACCTATCCCACTCCCTAGATACCCCTTAGCACGTCAAGGAATATTATTTGGGGGTCCAGCCATGCAGAAGAGTTTAGACAGTAGGAGAAGATAAGGAACACACCCATTATCAAGAAATCACATTAGGATTCTCTTTTTAACCTGTTCCTTAAAACACTAGTGCTTAGGAAATCTATTGGAGGCAAAGCAGTCAAGGGTAGCTTAGGGTTAGGGTTAGGATTAGGGTTAGGGTACGGCTTAGGGTACGGGTTCGGGTACGGGTTCGTGTACGCTGTAGGGTATGGGTTAGGGTTAGGGTTAGGGTTAGTTTGAGGGTTAGGGCTCGGTTTAGGGTACGGGTTAGGATTAGGGTACGTGTTAGGGTTAGGGTAGGGGTTAGGGTTAGGGTACGCGTTAGGGTTAGGGTAGTTATTAAACCTATCCCACTCTCTAGATACCCCTTAGCACGTCAAGGAATATCATTTGGGGGTCCAGCCATGGAGAAGAGTTTAGACACTAGGAGAAGATAAGGAACACACCCATTATCAAGAAATCACATTAGGATTCTCTTTTTAACCTGTTCCTTAAAACACTAGTGCTTAGGAAATCTATTGGAGGCAGAATTAGTCAAGGGTAGCTTAGGGTTAGGGTTAGGGTTATTGTTAGGGTAAGGCTTAGGGTACGGGTTCGGGTACGGCATAGGGTATGGGTTAGGGTTAGGGTTAGGGTTAGTTTGAGGGTTAGGGCTCGGTTTAGGGTACGGGTTAGGAGTAGGGTACGTGTTAGGGTTAGGGTAGGGGTTAGGGTTAGGGTACGCGTTAGGGTTAGGGTAGTTATTAAACCTATCCCACTCCCTAGATACCCCTTAGCACGTCAAGGAATATTATTTGGGGGTCCAGCCATGGAGAAGAGTTTAGACAGTAGGAGAAGATAAGGAACACACCCATTATCAAGAAATCACATTAGGATTCTCTTTTTAACCTGTTCCTTAAAACACTAGTGCTTAGGAAATCTATTGGAGGCAGAAGCAGTCAAGGGTAGCTTAGGGTTAGGGTTAGGGTTAGGGTTAGGGTACGGCTTAGGGTACGGGTTCGGGTACGGGTTCGTGTACGCTGTAGGGTATGGGTTAGGGTTAGGGTTAGGGTTAGTTTGAAGGTTAGGGCTCGGTTTAGGGTACGGGTTAGGATTAGGGTTCGTGTTAGGGTTAGGGTAGGGGTTAGGGTTAGGGTACGCGTTAGGGTTAGGGTAGTTATTAAACCTATCCCATTCTCTAGATAACCCTTAGCACGTCAAGGAATATTATTTGGGGGTCCAGCCATGGAGAAGAGTTTAGACACTAGGAGAAGATAAGGAACACACCCATTATCAAGAAATCACATTAGGATTCTCTTTTTAACCTGTTCCTTAAAACACTAGTGCTTAGGAAATCTATTGGAGGCAGAAGCAGTCAAGGGTAGCTTAGGGTTAGGGTTAGGGTTAGGGCTAGGGTTAGGACACGGCTTAGGGTACGGGTTCGTGTACGGGTTCGTGTACGGCGTAGGGTATGGGTTTGGGTTAGGGTTAGGGTTAGTTTGAAGGTTAGGGCTCGGTTTAGGGTACGGGTTAGGATTAGGGTTCGTGTTAGGGTTAGGGTAGGGGTTAGGGTTAGGGTACGCGTTAGGGTTAGGGTAGTTATTAAACCTGTCCCACTCTCTAGATACCCCTTAGCACGTCAAGGAACATTATTTGGGGGTCCAGCCATGGAGAAGAGTTTAGACACTAGGAGAAGATAAGGAACATACCCATTATCCTGAAATCACATTAGGATTCTCTTTTTAACCTGTTCCTTAATACACTAGTGCTTAGGAAATCTATTGGAGGCAGAAGCAGTCAAGGGTAGCTTAGGGTTAGGGTTACGGTTAGGGTTAGGGTTAGGGTTATTGTTAGGGTAAGGCTTAGGGTACGGGTTCGGGTACGGCATAGGGTATGGGTTAGGGTTAGGGTTAGGGTTAGTTTGAGGGTTAGGGCTCGGTTTAGGGTACGGGTTAGGAGTAGGGTACGTGTTAGGGTTAGGGTAGGGGTTAGGGTTAGGGTACGCGTTAGGGTTAGGGTAGTTATTAAACCTATCCCACTCTCTAGATACCCCTTAGCACGTCAAGGAATATTATTTGGGGGTCCAGCCATGGAGAAGAGTTTAGACACTAGGAGAAGATAAGGAACACACCCATTATCAAGAAATCACATTAGGATTCTCTTTTTAACCTGTTCCTTAAAACACTAGTGCTTTGGAAATCTATTGGAGGCAGAAGCAGTCAAGGGTAGCTTAGGGTTAGGGTTAGGGTTAGGGCTAGGGTTAGGACACGGCTTAGGGTACGGGTTCGGATACGGGTACGTGTACGGCGTAGGGTATGGGTTTGGGTTAGAGTTAGGGTTAGTTTGAAGGTTAGGGCTCGGTTTAGGGTACGGGTTAGGATTAGGGTTCGTGTTAGGGTTAGGGTAGGGGTTAGGGTTAGGGTACGCGTTAGGGTTAGGGTAGTTATTAAACCTATCCCACTCTCTAGATACCCCTTAGCACGTCAAGGAATATTATTTGGGGGTCCAGCCATGGAGAAGAGTTTAGACACTAGGAGAAGATAAGGAACACACCCATTATCCTGAAATCACATTAGGATTCTCTTTTTAACCTGTTCCTTAATACACTAGTGCTTAGGAAATCTATTGGAGGCAGAAGCAGTCAAGGGTAGCTTAGGGTTAGGGTTACGGTTAGGGTTAGGGTTAGGGTATGGCTTAGGGTACGGGTTCGGGTACGGGTTCGGGTACGGCGTAGGGTATGGGTTAGGGTTAGGGTTAGGGTTAGTTTGAGGGTTAGGGCTCGGTTTAGGTTACGGGTTAGGTTTAGGGTACGTGTTAGGGTTAGGGTAGGGGTTAGGGTTAGGGTACGCATTAGGGTTAGGGTAGTTATTAAACCTATCCCACTCTCTAGATACCCCTTAGCACGTCAAGGAATATTATTTGGGGGTCCAGCCATGGAGAAGAGTTTAGACACTAGGAGAAGATAAGGAACACACCCATTATCAAGAAATCACATTAGGATTCTCTTTTTAACCTGTTCCTTAAAACACTAGTGCTTAGGAAATCTATTGGAGGCAGAAGCAGTCAAGGGTAGCTTAGGGTTAGGGTTAGGGTTAGGGTTAGGGTTAGGGTACGGCTTAGGGTACGGGTTCGGGTACGGGTTCGTGTACGGCGTAGGGTATGGGTTAGGGTTAGGGTTAGGGTTAGTTTGAAGGTTAGGGCTCGGTTTAGGGTACGGGTTAGGATTAGGGTTCGTGTTAGGGTTAGGGTAGGGGTTAGGGTTAGGGTACGTGTTAGGGTTAGGGTAGTTATTAAACCTATCCCACTCCCTAGATACCCCTTAGCACGTCAAGGAATATTATTTGGGGGTCCAGCCATGGAGAAGAGTTTAGACACTAGGAGAAGATAAGGAACACACCCATTATCAAGAAATCACATTAGGATTCTCTTTTTAACCTGTTCCTTAAAACACTAGTGCTTAGGAAATCTATTGGAGGCAGAAGCAGTCAAGGGTAGCTTAGGGTTAGGGTTAGGGTTACGGCTAGGGTTAGGACACGGCTTAGGGTACGGGTTCGGGAACGGGTTCGTGTACGGCGTAGGGTATGGGTTTGGGTTAGTGTTAGGGTTAGTTTGAAGGTTAGGGCTCGGTTTAGGGTACGGGTTAGGATTAGGGTTCGTGTTAGGGTTAGGGTAGGGGTTAGGGTTAGGGTACGCGTTAGGGTTAGGGTAGTTATTAAACCTATCCCACTCTCTAGATACCCCTTAGCACGTCAAGGAATATTATTTGGGGGTCCAGCCATGGAGAAGAGTTTAGACACTAGGAGAAGATAAAGAACACACCGATTATACTGAAATCACATTAGGATTCTCTTTTTAACCTGTTCCTTAATACACTAGTGCTTAGGAAATCTATTGGAGGCAGAAGCAGTCAAGGGTAGCTTAGGGTTAGGGTTACGGTTAGGGTTAGGGTTAGGGTATGGCTTAGGGTACGGGTTCGGGTACGGGTTCGGGTACGGCGTAGGGTATGGGTTAGGGTTAGGGTTAGGGTTAGTTTGAGGGTTAGGGCTCGGTTGAGGGTACGGGTTAGGATTAGGGTACGTGTTAGTGTTAGGGTATGGGTTAGGGTTAGGGTACGCGTTAGGGTTAGGGTAGTTATTAAACCTATCCCACTCTCTAGATACCCCTTTGCACGTTAAGGAATATCATTTCGGGGTCCAGCCATGGAGAAGACTTTAGACACTAGGAGAAGATAAGGAACACACCCATTATCAAGAAATCACATTAGGATTCTCTTTTTAACCTGTTCCTTAAAACACTAGTCCTTAGGAAATCTATTGGAGGCAGAAGCAGTCAAGGGTAGCTTAGGGTTAGGGTTTGGGATAGGGTACGGCTTAGGGTACGGGTTCGGGTACGGGTTCGGGTACGGGTTTGGGTATGGCGTAGGATATGGGTTAGGGTTAGGGTTAGGGTTAGTTTGAGGGTTAGGGCTCGGTTTAGGGTACGGGTTAGGATTAGGGTACGTGTTACGGTTAGGGTAGGGGTTAGGGTTAGGGTACGCGTTAGGGTTAGGATAGTTATTAAACCTATCCCACTCTCTAGATACCCA